>NC_091123.1:19238817-19588817 GCF_040183065.1 Periplaneta americana | reverse complement strand
ATACATACATAGTGTTCTGCATACATACATACATACAGTACATACATGCATGCATACATACATACATACATACATACATACATAGTGTTCTACATACATACATAGTATTCTGCATACATACATACATACAGTACATACATCATACATACATAGTGTTCTGCATACATACATACATACAGTACATACATCATACATACATACATGCATACATAGTGTTCTGCATACATACATACATAGTGTTCTGCATACATACAGTACATACATCATACATACATACATACATAGTGTTCTACATACATACATACATAGTGTTCTGCATACATGCATGCATGCATACATACATACATACATGCATGCATACATACATACATACATACATACATACATACATACATACATACATACATACATACATACATACATACATACATACATTGTGTTCTGCACACATACATACATACATACATACATACATACATACATACATACATACATACATACATAGTGTTCTGCATGCATACATACATACAGTACATACATATTTCATACATACATGCATACAGTACATACATACATACATACATACATTGTGTTCTGCACACATACATACATACATACATACATACATACATACATACATACATACATACATACATACATACATACATACATACATACATAGTGTTCTGCATGCATACATACATACAGTACATACATATTTCATACATACATGCATACAGTACATACATACATACATACATACATACATACATACATACATACATACATACATACATACATACATACATACATTGTGTTCTGCACACATACATACATACATACATACATACATACATACATACATACATACATACATTGTGTTCTGCACACATACATACATACATACATACATACATACATACATACATACATACATACATACATACATAGTGTTACAAAAACCAGTCGACGTTATATACCGAAAGCGTCAACAGAATTTCACGTACGTTGTGCCCTACCAGTGGCTCTTGTAAACCACGGATTTAGGAGCAGGACGTTTGCTGCTCTCTGCATCATCATTTCAGTGTCTCTCCATACAGTCACCAGCTTGCTAAGTCACGGTTGTCCACTGCCGTGTTGCAGGTACACGTCGCTGCCGCCCAACTCCATCAACATGCTGTCGCTGCTCATAGAGTCCAAGATCCGCCTGCCTCAATGCGCGCCCGCGCCCAACCGCAGCGCCAAGCGCGAGCTGCTGCGCGCCCAGGGCGAGCGCGACTTCTTCCTGGGCATCGTGCGCGACGTGGCCACGGACCTGGACCTCAAGTCGCTGTCCCACAAGACCGTCGACAACCTGGCCGTGCTGCTGGACGCCGACGGCGCCTCCCTCTTCCTCGTGGACGGCCCGCGTGGCGGTCGCCAGTCGCTCGTATCCAAGGTAAGGCCCAGCTCACGTGCTTAACACGCTATTATAAGGAAGCGGCTACCTTCTGCCGAATACGCATGCGCATGACGCAGTCTGTATCGCCCAGCGAGCTGCGGGCCACACCCCATTGGTTGGTGAGGGACGAGCTAACAAGTTTTAGTATGAACGGAGAAAAATTCTCTCCCGCACTGGGACTCGAACCCGGATTTTCAGCTCTATGCGCTGACGCTTTATCCGCTAAGCCACACCGGATTCTAGTTCAGATGCCGGATTGAATCCTCCCCTTATGTTAGGTAACTTATTTTGAATATATGTAATTTTGTGCGAGATCGTGCGTATTTGCTTGTTTTCCGCACAGAACCAATACGCGGTAAGTGTGAAATACCACATTCAGTATTCCCAACGTAACACACATAACAATTTCCCCTCTTCTTACCGCTTAAGCGCGACATTCATTTTACTACTTTAGGCTTTTAACATATTATTTTTAAAGACGTTTAACATAGTAATAATTATAAATTGGAAACTTACCACAGCAATTTCACCTAAATTGCAATGTTAATTATTGTTTTTAAATATTTGCAAAAAATAAGTAAAGTCTACTACTCCACGAAACTTATTGCATTCCTGATACAAGTAACATTAAGGAAGCCGTGAAAAAATCAACAAGATTCCAGATGCCGATGTTATTACTGCAATATGTTATATAAATAATATTGTTAAAATATTAAAATGAAAAATAAATCATTACATAACCTTACCGTTTGTTTTAAGTTCGCATTTATAGACTGGGGGAAAAAAGACAGATGTATATCACGGCCTGCTGGAGTATAGTAAACACAGAAAACATTTTATAGCAACAATGTTGAAGAAAGATATTTTGGTTTTCCGAAGTTGCCGTCATTAAACAGAAACCAAGATGGAGATTTCATTGCAACTGATTAGAAATTCGTCTTTCAGGTATGTAATAAACGATCTTCGCACAAAATAATGTACGATACACGAGCGGTATGTTTGTTTTCATGTTCTCGGAAATTAAAAAAGCTCAACTACGTTTCGCTTTTTCAATCTTTTCCTCGAACATGAAAACGTCAACATACCGCTCTTGTAACTTATATTACTATATAGCTCGACCATGCCGAAATGTAGTAATTATACACCTGGTAGTAGCTCTTTAATGCACCTCATTAAAGTACACATATTCATTATAGTTCAGTTGTTCAGCCAATGAGAAATCAGCATTGTAGCATTATAAAACCGCAAGTATCGATTATTCTCGGATAGCAATCGAAAGACAACTAGCGAAACGTCACGGAGGCTGGCAATCCAATACTGTCGCAGAAGGTTATGTCCTGTTAATATAATAATTAGCGTTAATTGTAAATAATATTCAAATAAATTCAATTTGTCATCTCGTTTTTCAATTCTAAATCAATTTCCATGTTATATCAAGATTAATGCTCATGTTATTCTCTATATTATATCAACGTCAATGACATTCGTTCCTCGGAAAAAATCAATACTTTCGCGTCTGCGCACATCTCACAATTTAGAAAGTCAGTTCCGCTCTTCACTTAGATAACCATAACATGAATACTTATGAATAATTTCAAGTTAGAAATATGGTCGAGCATAAAAAGTCGTATGAAACTTGCCTATGATGGTAATTAAGACGCACGTATGAAAATTATGAAACTCGCTTGCGCTCGTTTCATAAACAAACATATTAGCGTCATAATTACTACATTATAGGCTCGTTGCATAATGTACTATTCTACTTTATTTTATATTCTCCTTATATTATGTAACTGATCTTGACTATTTGTAATTTTCTACTATATTTTATGTAAATTTTAAGGTAGACTATCTTTTTTGTGTCGTTTTGTAATCACATAATTTTGTATTTCATGTATATTATTGAAACCTGGTTCAGTGGAAGAGAAGGCCTTATGGCCTTAACTCTGCCAGGCAAAATAAAACTACTACTACTACTACTACTACTACTACTACTACTACTACTACTACTACTACTGTCGACACCTGTGGAGTAACGGTCAGCGCGTCTGGCTGCGAAACCAGGTGGCCCGGGTTCGAATCCCGGTCGGGGCAAGTTACCTGGTTGAGGTTTTTTCCGGGGTTTTCTCTCAATACGAGCAAATGCTGGGTAACTTTCGGTGCTGGACCCCGGACTCATTTCACCGGTATTATCACCTTCATATCATTCAGACCCTAAATAACCTAGATGTTGATACAGCGTCGTAAAATAACCCAATAAAAACTACTACTACCACTCAGTTTAATTTCTACCTCTCTGTTCCCCTTTGGGCCTACACTTTACCCTTCAAGTTTCCCCAAAGATAAAAATCACAGTAACTGAGATCGAGGAATCTAGGGGGCCACAAACCTCTGCTTGTTACCCTTTATGTTGTTCATTGAACGTTCGATAGTATGTGGGGTAGCATTGCCCTGTTGAAGATAATCGTATTTTTTTTTCATCTGTAAGTTGACTGAAAAATGGAGGCAGTATTGTATTCACAGTTGTGTTATAAAAATAAATATTGGCCAGATTATTTATTAACCGCACACCAAACTCCTACATTATCACTTTGCAACGGGACTTGCTGTACAATATGCGGATTGTCATCATTCCGATATCGCACATATCGAGAACTGATATGACCATTGAGATAAAAACATACCTCATCAGTCATAAACATTAGCTATGGATCAAGGCGTCCGTTGTGAACATTTTCAAGAAACCAATTTGTTTTCCTTTACGTAACATTCCACTAGAAAAAAATCGTTCTTCAATAGTATACGTTATTTTCTCACAAAATACATGTACACTCTTAGACAAAAAAAAATGACCGGACTCTTGAAGCGTAAATTTGTCTAAGTTCCGTTCGGCTGTGCGCCTGATACACAAGACTAAAATCTGGTAGTAAGGACGAAACCAGCGAGATCCAATAACATACTCGTACTGTATGTCGGTAAATAACGGTTTGGATTGTGTATGTGTCATAGCTCCGTAGTAAAACTCTGACTTCACACGCAGAAAACTCAGAAAACCCAGGTTCGTATCCGCCTTCGTATAAGTATATAATATATTTGTTTCGTTTTATTTTTTCTCTAGCTAGAAACACATGATACATTTATTAACGTGCACAGGAGTTTGGATTAGTTGAAAAATTAAACAAAAACATTCAGTAATATCGGAGACTTCTTCCTAATTACCCTTGAATTAAAATAGATGCTCTGTTCTTGGATCTTCTCCCTTCTCCATAAGGAGTATTGTTCAGTTACTGAAATTAGTATTAGTAGTAGTAGTATAATAATAATAATAGTAATAATAATAATAATGCAACAACCAGAATAATAACAATAATAATATTCATAGTATTACAAACAAAACAATAATAATAATAATAATAATAATAATAATAATAATAATAATAATAATAATAATCATCATAATGTTAATAGAATTGCAAAAACGAGATGAATAATGTTAAAGACAAAACCAATGCGTTCCAGATATTGGCTATACTCGTAAATAGTACCGTTACATATCTGCTTTGTAATAGCTCCATGGTAACAGTCTAGCTTCTTGTATAGGCGATTCAATGTCGTGTACCCCGTAGGATGCAGGCGGTTATAGATGCGGAGGGATTACATACCCGGTATTGAATTTTTTTTGTCTATTTTGATTTTTGTTTATTGGTCTCCGAGGTGTATTTCTTTATTTTGTTTAATACAAGGAAAAGGATGATGTTTGTTTATTCCTATCCGAGAAGGATTTCTTTTACTTAAAGTTTATTTTTGTTTATTTCTATCCGAGAAGATTTCGTTTAGTCTCTTTAAATACAAGATACAAGGGAAAGGATTGCTATTATGTATCTAACTTGCCCTTTGTAAATATTAACTTTATGTTAAATATTTCACAATACTGGTTATTATCAGTATACAAGAAGTAAAAAATGAGAATGAAAAAACAAAGTATAGACTGAGATTCGAACTCGAAACCTTTCGAATACAAGACCACGATGCTACCGACTACGCTGTGCGAGAGAGACGATGACTCTTTAAGAAGCATGTTATATAATCATCATATACTGGTGGCAGTGGAGTGTTGGAAACATTTACGACAGAAGAAATTCGTCTGCGTGTGTATCATGCTCTGACGAATGCACCCGAAGTCTTCCGAATCGGACGTAGAATCTGGAGCCCGGTCATTTTTTTGTCTAAGAGTGTACACTGCAGGTCATTTTCAGCAGTATCTGAAGTAATTGGTACGCAATATTTCGTATTTCAAATCCAGCGGCAGCAACGGCACACAGCACGCGGTCAGTGACTCTATTGTCAGACAGTGAATGTGCGCCGCGCAGGCGCTGGGCTCAGCATTCCTCTTAAAATGAACTATTGTAGCTGTAAACTTCTATTCGTCGCACTGTTAAACTAGTTCAGAAATTTACAAATATTCAGACACTTTGGTCTTATTCTTCTCGAAGCCCAACAACACCAAATTCGATTCATGTTGACTTTTCATATCCTGTCGTGTTATGTCAATCCTATTAAGGAGTGAAAAGGAGCTTACGTAGAATGCTGTACTGCATCCAAAACCCTGTCCACACCTGTGGAGTAACGGTCAGCGCGTCTGGCTGCGAAACCAGGTGGTCCGGGTTCGAATCCCGGTCGGGGCAAGTTACCTGGTTGAGGTTTTTTCCGGGGTTTTCCCTCAACCAATACGAGCAAATGCTGGGTAACTTTCGGTGCTGCACCCCGGACTCATTTCACCAGCATTATCATCTTCATATCATTCAGATGCTAAATAACCTAGATGTTGATACAGCGTCGTAAAATAACCCAAGAAAATAAAAAATCCAAAACCCTACACAACGCCAGATAATTATAAACTGAAAGAAAAGCAGCTTTCATCTCATGTAAGTTTTAAGAACATCAGTTTTCTCCCCATTAAACTTATTCAAATAATACTTTATACATTTTATTTATGATACCTTTTTGCTTAAATTTTTACACACACAGCAATCATCATATAACGTTTTCAACATCACCTGAAAACACCTAGAATAATTTCAACGACTACATGAAGGGTTGTGCGACAGTCTGTAAGTACGTAGTTTGGTGTGTGCAGGTTGTGAAATGAGAATGTCAAACACAGAGAAACCAATAGATATGAACGCTATCAAGCAACAAAAAATTGACTATCATAGTAGCCCGTGACAAGCAATCATTTCTGAATGGAAGTTTTAAATAAAGCTTCTAGGGAAGGGATAAAAAATAGAAAAATGAAGACTACAACCGCACTGAATCGCATTTTTTTGGGATATAGGACTATTTCGTAATTTTCGTGATAAAGTGGTCTTATTTCGCGGTAACCAACATATTTTGCTCAAAGCAAGAAATTTTGCGATATTTTGCGACTTGATGTCAATTGTGATTAGAGATGGTAGATTTTTGCAGTCACGATAAATACGAAATGTGCCAAAATAAATAAGTAATTTTATATTTAAGAGCATTCATTCATTCATAGTGTTCTGCCCAAGGGGAGGTATTTCACTGCAAACCCATCATTCTCCAGTATTTTCTATTTTTTACCTTCCTCTTAGTCTTCACATATGATCCATACACGATTATCTTAATGTCGTCTATTATTTGATATCATCTTATGCCCCGAACTCTTCTCCCGTTCACCATTCCTTCCAGTGCATCCTTTAGTAGGGAGTTTCTTCTCAGCCTGTGACCCAACTAATTCCTTTTTCTCTTCCTGACCAGTTTCAACATTATTCATTCTAACACAGCTTCGTTTCTTATTGTCTGTCCATTTCACATGCTCCATTATTCACCCTATCCACATTTCAAGTGATTCTATTCACTTCTCTTCACGTCGCTGTAATTTCCATGTTTCTGCCCCATACAGCTTATTTTTATCTTTTGGTACTTTTCAATGTTCGAAATTTTATGTTGTGTTCCTTTATTTATTTATTTATTCATTCATTCATTCATTCATTGATTCATCCATCCATCCATCTATCCATCCATCAATCCATCCATCCATCCATCCATCCATCCATCCATCCATCTATTTATTTATTTATTTATTATTCTCAAGAATTTTAACTGGAAAAATCTAGAAAATGTACCTGTTAACACAATGACGACATATTTTAATTTCTACCTTCAGATTTTCCACAAAGAATGTTCCATCCTTTAACGCTACAAAATATTAAATTTCAACATTACAATTCCTATAAAATGCTTAAGTTTGATTTACAAATAATTTCAAGGGAAAAATTGTTCCGGGGCCGGGTATCGATCCCGGGACCTCTGGTTGAATGTACCAGCGCTCTCCCAACTGAGCTACCTGGGAACTCCACCCGACACCGTCTCAACTTTTCCCTTTATATCCACACAACTCGCGTGGGCTGACGAAACGCCAGAGACCCACATCGAGTGCACACAAGCTCTGTATGACTTGAAATTGTGGTTTTCTGTTAACGTACACAGTGACGTATATATTATGCAAATCTAATCTTTCAGGTATGAATAATTTCAAGGGAAAAATTGTTCCGGGGCCGGGTATCGATCCCGGGACCTCTGGTTGAACGTACCAGGGCTCCACCACTGAGCTACCCGGGAACTCCACCCGACACCGTCTCAACTATTCCCTTTATATCCACACAACTCGCGTGGGCTGACGAAACGCCAGAGACCCACATCGAGTGCACACAAGCTCTGTGTGACTTGAAATTGTGGTTTTCTGTTAACGTACACAGTGACGTATATATTATGCAAATCTAATCTTTCAGGTAAAGTTCCCTGTAAAGCAGATTTGAATAATTTCAAGGGAAAAATTGTTCCGGGGCCGGGTATCGATCCCGGGACCTCTGTTTGAACGTACCAGCGCTCTGTCAACTGAGCTACCCTTGAAATTATTCAAATCTGTTTACAGGAAGCTTTACCTGAAAGATTAGATTTCCATTTGATTTACAAAGTTCTATATATTTTATTTAAGTTGCTAAAATCTGTCATCTCTAATTATGACACAAGATGTATGTATCTAAAAGGCGAAATACCGCTAAAACTTACATTTGAAATGTCTTCGCGTTTATCGTTGTTACCAGATAATCAGAACTCTACCAATAAACATAGATGATATAATTTGATGATGATGATGATGATGATGATGATGGTGATGAGTAGGTAATTTTTTTTACGACGCTTTATGAACATCTTCGGTTATTTAGCGTCTGAATGAGATGAAGGTGATAATGCCGGTGAAATGAATCCGGGGTCCAGCACCGAAAGTTACCCAGCATTTGCTCATATTGGGTTGAGGGAAAACCCCGGAAAAAACCTCAACCAGGTAACTTTCCCCGACCGGGAATCGAACCCGGGCCACCTGGTTTCGCGGCCAGACGCGCTGACCGTTACTCCACAGATGTGGACGATGGTGATGGTGATGATGATGATAATGATGATGATGATGATGATAAGACGTTATTAGCTTAGAACTTATAAGAAAGACAATTGGGCGAAGCTTCAATGGTAGGTCAGATCTCTTAGTGAACGGTTCTGTCTGTGACTACGAAAAAAGATCAACTGTTCACGTATTTGACTGCTCCAGAAAATTACCTCGCTTTCTGTTCATTTACAATTTTTATGCGAAATTCACGTAACCGATATGGCGTCTGCCATCTTTATTACGTTCCGCTGCAGGTATTTTAACTATGCCAGCCACGCTTTTAAAACAGTAGTTGTACAGTAGTTTTATATTCTGGTGTCGTCACACAATTACAAACGGAAGTAATTTTATGGCGACGCTAGTGAAATGACTGCTGTGATTTTTAATAGTTCGCCCCTCAGCACTTTTTACGAGGTCAGAGTGCGCTATGTAAAGCATTATTACATCTATTCACCGCCTGCAATCACACTGCATACAATAGCACTGGAACGTGGTTCTGCTATTAGAACGTGACACGGAAATAAAAACGGTTATACTTTGATGCTGCAAGTACAGACGATTCTGGATGCAGCGCTATTACGGGAAAGTTTATTTTTTTCACTGCGTATTTTGTTTTCAAATGTTGTAGAGTTCTCCATATACTTTTGAATAGGTATTCGTTGTTATAACCACGCAGATAGCAAGCTTTAACGTCTATCGTATAGGCCTCCTCGCTGTACTTACTACGTTCATAACAATATCAGGTAGCCTAAATCGTATAGAAATGGGAATTGTGTGGTTACTCTGCAAAAGGCAATATTCTAGACCTCATTAAAACAGGGGATTTAAGGAACACCAATGAATGCGTAAAACTTCTCTAAGAGCATTTAAAATAGTAAAATACAGTAAAGTAAATCCCGAAAAGACAAAGTATATGATTATGTCTCGTGACCAGAATATTGTACGAAATGGAAATATAAAAATTGGAGATTTATCCTTCGAAGGGGTGGAAAAATTCAAATATCTTGGAGCAACAGTAACAAATATAAATGACACTCGGGAGGAAATTAAACGCAGAATAAATATGGGAAATGCGTGTTATTATTCGGTTGAGAAGCTCTTATCCTCCAGCCTGCTGTCCAAAAATCTGAAAGTTAGAATTTATAAAACAGTTATATTACCGGTTCTTCTGTATGGTTGTGGAACTTGGACTCTCACTCTGAGAGAGGAACATAGGTTCAGGGTGTTTGAGAATAAGGTGCTTAGGAAAATATTTGGGGATAAGCGGGATGAAGTTACAGGAGAATGGAGAAAGTTACACAACACAGAACTGCACGCATTGTATTCTTCACCTGACATAATTAGGAACATTAAATCCAGACGTTTGAGATGGGCAGGGCATGTAGCACGTATGGGCGAATCCAGAAATGCATATAGAGTGTTAGTTGGGAGACCGGAGGGAAAAAGACCTTTAGGGAGGCCGAGACGTAGATGGGAGGATAATATTAAAATGGATTTGAGGGAGGTGGGGTATGATGATAGAGACTGGATTAATCTTGCACAGGATAGGGACCGCTAGCGGGCTTATGTGAGGGCGGCAATGAACCTTCGGGTTCCTTAAAAGCCATTTGCAAGTAAGTAAGTAAAATACAGTACTCATTTACTTACTTACAAATGGCTTTTAAGGAACCCGGAGGTTCGTTGCCGCCCTCACATAAGCTCGTCACCGATCCCTATTCTGTGCAAGATTAATTCAGTCCCTATCATCATATCCCACCTCCCTCAAATTCATTTTAATATTATCTTCCCATCTACGTCTCCGCCTCCTGAAAGGTATTTTTCCCTCCGGTCTCCCAACTAACATTTTATATGCATTTCTGGATTCCCTCATACTTGTTAAATGCCCTGCCCATCTCAAACGTCTGGATTTAATGTTCCTAATTATGTCAGGTGAAGAATACAATGCATGCAGTTCTACATTGTGAAACTTTCTCCATTCTCGTGTAACGCCATCCCTCTTAGCCCCAAATATTTTCCTATGAACCTTATTCTCAAACACCCTTAAACTCTGTTCCTCTCTCAAAGTGAAAATCCAAGTTTCGCAACCATACAAAACCGGTAATATAACTTTTATAAATTCTAACTTTCAGATTTTTTGAAAGCAGACTGAATGACAAAACTTCTCAACCGAATAATAATATGCATTTTCCGTATTTATTCTGCGTTTAATTTCCTCCGTGTGTCATTTATATATGTTACTGTTGCTCCAAGATATTTAAATTTTTCCACCTCTTCAAGCGATAAATTTCCAATTTCTATTATTCCATTTCGTATTATGTTGTGGTCACGAGACATAATTATATACTTTGTTTTTTCGAAATTTACTTCCAAACCTATCTTTTTACTTCCTTCAAGTATAATTCCAGTGTTTCCTCTAATAAAATTTGTGGATTTTCTCCTAACATATTTACGTCATCCGTATAGACCAATAGCTGATTTAACCCGTTCAATTTCAAACCCTCTCTGTTATCCTGGACTTTCCTAATGGTATATTCTAGAGCAAAGTTAAAAAGTAAAGGTGACAGTGCATCTCGTTTCTTCAGCCCGCAGTGAATCTGAAAAGCATCCGACAGAAACTGGGGTATACGGACTCTGCTGTACGTTTCACTGAGACATTTTAATTAAACGAACTTGTTTCTTGGGAATATCAAATTTAATCTTCTTCTTCTTCTGCACTTCACTGTATAGGCAAACTGCCTGTTCCGTCCTCACAGCATATCTCTCTCTTAACTGAGTCATATGCCTTTTTCAAATCTATGAATAACTGATGTACTGTACCCGTATACACCCATTTTTCTCCAATATCTGTCGAATAAAAATAATATTTTCAATACTCGAGCTATTATCCCTAAAACCACTTCTACATTACGCAGACGTTCTTATATGGGTACATAAACCACGCTGTCAGTGTACTCATAACGAAGAAAAGTTGTTTAGCCGAGACTCTGCGGCAACTTCTCTGACTTCTCTGTTATGCAGGTAAATCTATATTCAGGCGTTAGGTACGTAAGCCACGCTGTCAGTGTACTCATAACGAAGAAAAGTTATTTGGCCGAGACTCTGCGGCAACTTCTCTGACTTCTACGTTACGCAGGTAAATCTATATTCAGGCGTTAGGTACGTAAGTCACGCTGTCAATGTACTCATAACAAGGAAAAGTTATTTAGCCGAGAGACTGCGGCAACTTCTCTGACTTCTACGTTACGGAGGTAAATCTATATTCAGGCGTTAGGTACGTAAGTGACGCTGTCAATGTACTCACAACGAAGAAAAGTTAGTTAGCCCCGACTCTGCGGCAACTTCTCTGACTTCGCCGTTACGCAGGTAAATCTATATTCAGGCGTTAGGTACGTAAGTCACGCTGTCAATGTAATAATAATAATAATAATAATAATAATAATAATAATAATAATAATAATGATTTATTTTAGCTGGCAGAGTTAAGGCCGTAAGGCCTTCTCTTCCACTCAACCAGCAAAAAGTGTATATACATATGCATGAACTTACAAAGAATCCAACAATTTGATTTAGATGAGAGTTACATGTATACAAAAGTTATTTACAAATTAAACAACAAAATACTATGAACTATTAATTAAACACTGAAATAAACTGTGTAGCAGAATTAAACTAAAATACATAGAATGTTAATATATTTCAAATAATATTAGGTAATAGAAAGAGATTATTACGAGACAATTAAAATACAGCACAATCAGGATGATGTCTAAAGAAAAAAGTAACAATGTAGTCAGTGATAGTTTAAATCAGTATGATTGGAGTGAAATGCTAATCAGGTTATCTTTTAAGCTGTTCTTAAAGGTGTTTATTGTCTTGCAGCCCCTAATACTTTGTGACAAGGAATTCCATTGACGCGAGGTGGATATTGTAAAAGATGATGAATAACAAGATGTTCTATGAAGAGGTATACTTAGCGTGCCACAGATAAGTGATCTGGTATTTACGTCGTGGTTAGAGTATAGATAAGAGAAACGAGACGAAAGGTAATTTGGTGTTGAAGTGTGCAGAATTCGAAAGAGTAAAGACAAAGAGTGTAAAGTTCTACGTACTCATAACGAAGAAAAGTTAGTTAGCCCCGACTCTGCGGCAACTTCTCTGACTTCGCCGTTACGCAGGTAAATCTATATTCAGGCGTTAGGTACGTAAGTCATGCTGTCAATGCACTCATAACGAAGAAAAGTTGTTTAGCCTTGACTCTGCGGCAACTTCTCTGACTTCTCCGTTACGCAGGTAAATCTATATTCAGACGTTAGGTACGTAAGTCACGCTGTCAATGTACTCACAACGAAGAAAAGTTATTTAGCCTTGACTCTGCGGCAACTTCTCTGACTTCTGCGTTACGCAGGTAAATCTATATTCAGGCGTTAGATACGTAAGTGACGCTGTCAATGTACTCATAACGAAGAAAACTTATTTAGCCTTGACTCTGCGGCAACTTCTCTGACTTCTCCGTTACGCAGGTAAATCTATATTCAGGCGTTAGGTACGTAAGTCACTCTGTCAATATACTCATAACGAAGAAAAGTTGTTTAGCCTTGACTCTGCGGCAACTTCTCTGACTTCTAAACGGGAAAAAAAGACAAAATGGAAAACTGAAGGGACGGGGGGTGCCAACGTGAAAGAACGGGTCTGCCCCGGCGAAAGCGTTATGCATGGTCACCTTTGAACTAGAGGATGGTGGTTGATTTCTAAATGCACGTACTACATTTGCCCATCCTGGCTTAAAATTCAGTGTGTGCGGTTTATTTTGCACCTTTTATTTGTTCTGCGCGGAATTGATTGCGGCGGCGCGCTGCTCATCAGCGACCCGCGGAGTCCGTTCCAGCCCGCATCCATCATCCGCCCGCCCACGCTCGTGTTTTGGTGCGTTTAATACGGAAATAATAATTCCCGATGCATGCGGAGAACCGCCATTGTGACTGGGTTTATTACTCAGGGGAACCCTAGACGCCGGGAATCAAAAGACAAGCTCCGGAGTCAATACAACTGCCGCCGCACTCAATGGCGGGGACGGCTCCATAGATAGGCTTCAATTCCAGTTTTGACAAATTGTTATGCCGCATCATATGACAGCTAATTATGGGACCGACTTAGCTCTGTCGATAGAGCGACGGACTGCAAGGACTAGAGTTCAAGTCGTATGCAAAAGAGAGATTTTTATTTATTTATTTACTCATTTATTTATGTGCTTAATTGATTCATTGATTTATTTATTTATTTATTTATTTATTTATTTATTTATTTATTTATTTATCTACTTACTCATTTATTTATGTGCTTATTTAGCTAGTTACTTAGTTACTTATTTGCTTATTTATTTATTATTTATTTTTATTTACTTGTTTTTTATTTATTTACTTATTTCGTGTTTATTTATTTACTCATTTATTTATGTGCTTTATTTATTTATTTATTTATCTATCTGCTTATTTATTTATGTGCTTATTTACTTAGTTAGTTACTTATTTATTTATTATTTATGTTTATTCATTTGTTTTTTATTTATTTATTTATGTATTTATTTATTTATTTTCTTATATATTTATTTACATATTTATTTATATATTTAATATGGATCATATGCGGAGACAAAGAGGAAAGGGAAAATAGGAAAGATTGGAAAAAGCTAGGTTTGCAGTGAAAGACCTTCCCCTGGTCAGAACACTAGGCCTATTTATTTATTTAATTATTTGTTTTTATTGATTTACTTATTTCGTATTTATATATGTATGTATTTATTTCTATTGGTAGATTTAAGGCCAAAAGTCCTTCTCTTCCACTCAACCAATATGAGAATAACAGCAAATATAATAATAGCAATACAGGACTTCATTCGTGATGTTTTCTTACTGCTGTAAGAGGATCACTTGCCATTTTAAATTACCATCTGTACTTTGTTTTCTAAAAAAGAATCCGTTTGTTTATTATGTTTAGGCCTGTTATATGTATGTTATTATCCTTCCTGTACTCCATTTTCCTGTTTTGTTCGTTCCCCACATTTCTCTTTTGTGGTCTGTTTTTGTTTTCACTCTGTGTGTTATGCTTTGTCCATTGAGGCAGTCCCGTTATTGGGAAAGCTGAAAGAGTATTTTCTTATTCTTTCATTATATACGCAAACATTTTAATAATAATAATAATAATATTATTATTATTATTATTATTATTATTAAGTGCAAAATGAAGACAAGTTTAGTTACGTGTAATTCTAATTTTCATCTTGTTCATTTTTGGTTCCTTAATGACACTAAATGGCGTCACCCGTTCCAACTCAAGGTAATGTTGGACACATTGATCCTTCTTCTGTCGATCGCCATTCATTTTGCTCTTAAGATAAACATCAGCAGTGACAATCAATATCTCTTCTTTCTCGCTGTAGTGTGAAGATGTAAGCATTGTTAGCTGTCTCCATACATATTACATAGTTCATAGTTCTCGGTGTAGTGTGTTACGGACCTAACAGGCCGAGGGGCCTAATACTTGACATGATGATGATGATTATGATGATGTTTATTATTATTATTATTATTATTATTATTATTATTATTATTATTATTATTATTTCTTTTAAAACTAGTTTCGATTCAAGCTCTGATGTACGCTATTAAAATGTTCTTAAGTGATGTACCAGGTTTTATCAGAATCATTCAGCACATGAAGAAGTTATTGAGATCAATTCCTGGAAAGAGTATTATATTTCGGAAGCCTTCCTTTCCTATTCAGTAGCACGCCGATCGTTTTCTGTCGCTCAACTGTTTTGATGGTAACTATGGGCACACAAATTCTGTTGACTGAGTCCTCTTCAAATAACATGGCGTACGTGATTTCGCGGACAGCAACGGACTTACAGCAAACGATCCAAGTGCTTCATCAATTAATTTTTGTTGGGCTTGGATAACGCAGACGGCACGTTCAACTTGGTATTGGACAACTGTCTTTGTGGACATAACTGATAATTCCCTATTCTTTGTGATGACCACGATAATAATGAGCGAGTTCAATTGTAGTTATCTGACCCGGTTCCGCGACTCAATTCATGGAATCCACTGTTTTCATGTGAATTCACCCATTCAAGTTTGTTTTTGTCCTTAACAATTCAGTTTTGACGTTTTCCCTACAAAATATATTATAATATAATAATAAATTTAGCTTTCCTTATGAAAAGGTTGCCAGATTTGACAAATCATATTACATAATTTGGAAATACACCTAAAAGGTAAATGATATACATTTTAAACGGTTAGGGAATCGAATATACAAAATGTCAGAAAAATTTACACCTAAGTAGCGTTTGTGCTCATTTACAGTTAAGAAAGGGGGAAAAATATCATCAGATAGGGTAGAATGATTTGAATGCCATATACCGCGAGAAAAATAATAGTACGGATTTGTTGGCATTGATATCTAAACCAATCAACAGCTATCGGTTAATATAACTTGAAATTTCCATTATCACTCCCATACAAATGATTTCTCAATATCTGAACCGATCCTTTGAGGGCACTAATGGCTATTTCCTTCACAACGCTGTGTGTTAGCCCAGGTTTTTACATATGTTGGTAAAGAAGGAGGGTATGGTACCTCGTGCTCCCGCCATCAGACCTATTACACCAATGTGGGACAGGCTATATTTATCTTTATAGAACGGGATTGTTGGTTCATAGATCTGTTTCTTTTCACTGTCCACCTCATGCGGTTGATCTGCATGTGTCTCAAATCTGATGGTGGGATCGAGAATGTATGCCGAGTTGTTCTTAATGGCAATGATATCAATTCGCCGAACACTTCCTTGTGTGGCTAGTCCCTGCACCTCTTGATGGACTGTAAACCCTACTTCCTTCAGTGCCTCGGCCAGCATAGAACGGACAGCATGGTGACGGATGTTGCGAAGGGCCTCACTATAGGGGCAGAAGCCAAGGATATGGGGAAGAGTTTCAATCTCGCTGAGACAGCGCCTACAGCGGGTACCATCCCGACTTCTACCCGGTACAGCTCGGACCGGAGCGACATAGCCTACCATTTTAAGGGCGTCTATCCATTCCGAGAGGGTTAGACTTTTGTGATTTCTTATCCAGCTGTTTGCTGGGGGGGAACTCTTTGTTAAAAATCACTCCTTTACCCTTTAGTTGCAAAGTACACCAATTTTGAAATTCTTTTTCTCTTAAAGCGTCTCTAACTTTTCGAGAGTATACTCTGAGTGCCACCAAGGTGGTCTAATGGCTAGGCGCCTCACTTATAATCCTGTGGATTTGGGTTCGATCCCTGCGTACCTCCGATTTATAATTTGTGTTCTGCAAGCCCGTGGTCCAGCTAGCACGGGAGTTTTCTCCGGGAGCTCCATTTGCTCTCTGGTGTCCCAACAAATCTCTCATCTCATCGCGGGTGTAGCGTAGACCAGCCTCGTATGGCGCGCCCTGAGTAAAGACTTTGTCGTTAAATTTGTCTACATAGCTGGCTTCATATGGGTGAATGACAAACAGTCAAGCAAAGAAAGAAATAGCATGTTCTGCTATTGGATCCTAAAAATAAAACATGGGTCCTGTTAGAAGATATGGTCTGATTTCAATGAGTAAAATATGATATTGACGAACCAGTTCCAGAAAAAAAAATTCAAAATTAAATTTTTTTGGATAACCGCATTCTAAAGTTATATGTTGCTGTGAAAAAGAAAATAAAAAAAGTTATTTTTCCTTAATGGAACAACATAGGGAAAAACGTTTTCACAGTTTATTCTGTGCTCTTTTAGGAGTAAGACAGTGAAAGAAATTTTGTTCTAGCATAAAAAACTGTGGGACAAGGACTAGAACAGATTTCAGTTTTCGTTTTAAAAAATTGCTCCACTAAAATCACCTCCGCAATATTTGAGAACTTTATTTTGTATGAACATCCTTAATTTTGTGTAAAATTATCAGAAAAAAAAAGCGTTTTAAAAACTCCATAAAAATTGCAAATTTTTCTCCGAAGGGTAGATAAATCCTTCAGAGCAAATTTTATTTTATTTACGTAGGCCTATTTATTTTGCTAATAATATTAACATAAAATCTGATATAAACAGATAAAACTTTAGCTCACCCCTGAAAGAGTAGAGCTCGTGCTCAGGGGCGGATTCCTGAATTTAAATTAAGAAGCATATAATACAATTTATCTTATGTCTACTACGCAGTAAGAATATATAAATTTAAATTCACAATTTTTCATTATTTATAAAATCCATACATAACTTTTTAATTTAATACTAGAATTATTAGAATTGACAAGATTAGGATATTTAAATATAAATTTGTTATATATTCTTGGGTCTAAATTGCTACTATAATTAAATACTGTAGCAGTGTTGCATTTTGGTTCAAACAATCTTAAAGAATTCATGCCTTTTGTTTCATAACTATTAGAACACAATTCAAAATGCTGGGCGAATTTTGACCCTGGACCCTAGGCTCATTTCGCTGGCATTATCACCTTTATCTCAGACGCTAGATGATCATAGCAGTTGATAAAGCATCGTAAAATAATCAAGTAAAACGTAATAATCTAGATAGATTAATAATATAATTTTACGTTTTCAATTAGTTCTAGTACTTTATTTTTAAATATTTTGTTCAATAATTTGAAATCCATCCACAAACGATTAGGGAAAACACGGGAATTTTACTTGAAGCAAGTAAAGAGATAGGTTTGGAAGTAAATCCCGAAAAGACAAAGTATATGGTTATGCCTCGTGACGAGAATATTGTACGAAATGGAAATATGAAAATTGAAAATGTATCTTTTGAAGAGGTGGAAAAATTCAAATACCTGGGAGCAACAGTAGCAAACACAAATGATACTCGGGAGGAAATTAAACACAGAATAAATATGGGAAATGCCTGTTATTGTTCGGTTGAGAAGCTTTTATCATCCAGTCTGCTGTCAAAAAACTGAAAGTTAGAATTTATAAAACAGTTATATTGCCGGTTGTTCTTTATGGTTGTGGAACTTGGACTCTCACTTTGAGAGAGGAACGTAGGTTAAGGGTGTTTGAGAATAAGGTGCTTAGGAAAATATTTGGGACTAAAAGAGATGAAGTTACAGGAGAATAGAGAAAGTTACACAACACAGAACTGCATGCATTGTATTCTTCACCTGACATAATTAGGAACATTAAATCCAGACGTTTGAGATGGGCTGTAGCACGTATGGGCGAATCCAGAAATGCATATACTGTAGAGTGTTAGTTGGGAGGCCGAAGGGTAAAAGACCTTTGGGGAGGCCGAGGCGTAGATGGGAAGATAATATTAAATTGGATTTGAAGGAAGTGGGATATGATGATAGAGACTGGATTAATCTTGCTCAGGATAGGGACAGATGGCGGGCTTATGTGAGGGCGGCAATGAACCTGCGGGTTCCTTAAAAGCCAGTAAGTAAGTAATTTGAAATCCGGGCTTGGCTTGAAGTTATTGTACAATCTTGGGTCAAAATCTGAGCTCTGCCTCACACCTGCTTCGGTATTGCGTTTGGTTCACTTATAGGGCATAAAACTCTAAATCTTCTTGTGACATCCTGCCTAAGGTTTTTCCGTGGTTTTCCTAAGGCGCTAAGACAAATGTCGGGATGAGCCCTAAAAGAAATGGGCCACGGACCTGCACTCATATCCCCATTAATCTTCCTAATTACTTAAATTAATTAACTAATTACATCTCTCCCCCTCTTCGTAATTGAGCCATCATATAGCCAAATGGCTTGTCTCAAAATTGAGACGATTCAACAAGGCTCATGATAACAATCACCTCCTACATAATAGCCAAATTGGCTAGTCTCCTATACATGAGACAACCCATCTCGCCTAAGGTATTCCGTGGTTTTCCTCAGGCGTAAGACAAATGTCGGGATGAGCCCTATAAGAAATGGGCCACGGACCTATATGCCCTCCCCCATATATATTCCACCTTTATTATAAACGATGTATGCCCTAGTTCAGATAATATTAATAGTCTATTAAATATACGAGGTCACTCAATAAGTCGCAAATTTAAAGGGCAAGGACCTCTCAAATTGCAGATTAGATTTCACGGCGCTTCTTCCGACGGCCTTCACATGCTTTGTCATTGAACAACAGATGACGGCGTCTTGCCATCCTAACGGCAAACACCAGCCAACTCCTCCTCGCCCCGTTCCGTGATCAATTGATCAATCTCAGCCCCCTCGCGTATGTGGTACCTAAGAGGTTACGTCCAATTTCGGCTTCCCCTTCAAAATTTTTTAGAGCTCCTTCAGGGGAGCAGCGTAACCCGGAGTGAGACTAGTGGCCAACAGGCTTGGAGCTCACATATTTAGTTTTGTACAGCCCCCAACCCCTTGCAAGGACGCGTTTTGCGTACCTTTTAAATTTTCCTCCCAATTCTCCTTCGATTTTTCGATTTTTTTTCGATTTTTTCGAATCTTCTTGTATTATATCCATGATTGTTCGATATAAAATGATTACGATGTTTATGAATTTTATTCTTAAATTAAACATGATCCCTAACACTCGTCATTTCTAATTAACACAAGTCATTATGTCTTGTACTGGCATTTAAACCGAGAGCTTTAATCCATATGGAACTACAACCCAGAGTATAGATTGCAGACACGACAGGAAACAAAATGCTGGAGGAATCAAAAGCAAACAGACTCTTGCAAATGGTTTGTACTAGTGACGTAGGGACACGATCTTGTAACCAGGTCGCGAAAGTTTGTTTCAACACCAACATGAGCAATCAATCACTTGGACGGATACATGGGAACTGTGCGACAGTCGCCAAGGTAACGGGAACGCGTCGCTTTGCAAGAACACCCCACTACACCTGGCCGGTGTTAAAAACGATGACGTATCAAAATATGCTGTATTTCTCAAGAATTTTGCCACGGGTTTAGTGTTTTTAAAGGTCATGGGTTCGATATCTGAGGCAGATTGCTTTCATTCACGATTCTTGAGGTCCTCTTGAGTCAATACAGCAGAGTATTTAATAAAATGTTATAGTAAAATATTCCTTTCAATTATAAGCCTTTTGAATGCGATAGTTTTGTAAAAAATATATACATTTCTTTTCCTTCCTTTCCCCTTTTTTGTTCTCTTGATCACCAGATGAATTTATTATCATATTCTTTTTATTGTGAATTTTATTTAATTTTCATATTTGTTTTTTCTTTTTTATTATGAGTTTTATTTTATTACATTCCATTTGTTGTATTCTTCCTTACGTTTTCCCTCTTGTAGCTAATCGATGATGTATGCAATGGAGGGGGAAAGGAACTGGCCATCCTACCCCATTATCTCCTGGCCTACTTGCCTCATAAGTGGTGCTCTTCATTACGTTTTCCCTCTTGTAGCTAATCGATGATGTATGCAATGGAGGGTGAAAGGAACTGGCCATCCTACCCCATTATCTCCTGGCCTACTTGCCTCATAAGTGGTGCTCTTCCTTACGTTTTCCCTCTTGTAGCTAATCGATGATGTATGCAATGGAGGGGGAAAGGAACTGGCCATCCTACCCCATTATCTCCTGGCCTACTTGCCTCATAAGTGGTGCTCTTCTTTACGTTTTCCCTCTTGTAGCTAATCGGTGATGTATGCAATGGAGGGTGAAAGGAACTGGCCATCCTACCCCATTATCTCCTGGCCTACTTGCCTCATAATTGGTGCTCTTCATTACGTTTTCCCTCTTGTAGCTAATCGGTGATTTATGCAGTGGAGGGGGAAAGGAACTGGCCATCCTACCCCATTATCTCCTGGCCTACTTGCCTCATAAGTGGTGCTCTTCTTTACGTTTTCCCTCTTGTAGCTAATCGGTGATGTATGCAATGGAGGGGGAAAGGAACTGGCCATCCTACCCCATTATCTCCTGGCCTACTTGCCTCATAAGTGGTGCTCTTCCTTACGTTTTCCCTCTTGTAGCTAATCGGTGATGTATGCAATGGAGGGGGAAAGGAAGTGGCCATCCTACCCCATTATCTCCTGGCCTACTTGCCTCATAAGTGGTGCTCTTCTTTACGTTTTCCCTCTTGTAGCTAATCGGTGATGTATGCAATGGAGGGGGAAAGGAACTGGCCATCCTACCCCATTATCTCCTGGCCTACTTGCCTCATAAGTGGTGCTCTTCCTTACGTTTTCCCTCTTGTAGCTAATCGGTGATGTATGCAATGGAAGGTGAAAGGAACTGGCCATCCTACCCCATTATCTCCTGGCCTACTTGCCTCATAAGTGGTGCTCTTCATTACGTTTTCCCTCTTGTAGCTAATCGGTGATTTATGCAGTGGAGGGGGAAAGGAACTGGCCATCCTACCCCCATTATCTCCTGGCCTACTTGCCTCATAAGTGGTGCTCTTCTTTACGTTTTCCCTCTTGTAGCTAATCGGTGATGTATGCAATGGAGGGGGAAAGGAACTGGCCATCCTACCCCATTATCTCCTGACCTACTTGCCTCATAAGTGGTGCTTTTTGGTATTACTTGTGAGGTTCAGATCTGTCTTAGGACAGTTGACTAAACAACGATTTGTACTAACTGAGTTGCTTTTATTATATTCTAATTTTTAGATCTGTATTTTACTTTCTATTTTTCTATTATAGTATTATTTTCATGTTGTTTAGTGTCGATTTTGTTATGCTATTATTTTTTTGTAATATGTTAGTATTCTGTTCTTTAACTTTTTGTTAAATTTTCACTGCTTTTATACTTTATGTCCTGGTAGAGTGTAAGAGAAGGTCCTATGGCCTTAACTCTGCCATTATAAATAAATAAATAAATAATAATAATAATAATAATAATACGAGTGATAGGCATATTTCTAAACATGATCTTTGTATGAAATATAAAAATGTCTTTTATCTTCTGGTAGCATCAAAACAACTCGGGTAGTCTCTCTCTTCACACTTGTTAATGAAGCGAAAATTTTAACAGCAGCCAAAGAGAAAATTATGACTTGCCACACAGTGAAACATCATATGCCTTTTAACTCTACCACCTGTGGCGGGACTCGTAGTAAACTTTGCATGACGCCAAGATTGTTCCAAAGAGTTTGCCAGTTCAAAAATCAATACAAAGTCTGTTATAAATAATGCATTAGCACCACACAGAGCCCGAACTACTAAAAATGCAATGTGTAATGTAAGTTTTGTAAATATAAGAAACGAATAGAGAATTTCCTAATTTTCTCCAATTTTAGTTGAGTATATGGACATTTGAATTGGAATACTCAATTAAAAATGTTGCACAAAGTTGCACATAGACTACTTTAAGTGTTTAATAACGTTTGAGCTCCATTGTCATGCTGAGAATAAAATCGATATGAATGCTTATGATTTATTTTAATGAAGTGTTATTCAAAAGACCCACATAAGCTACGTAAAATCGCTTAATATGGACCCGAATAAGAAGGATGTTTTCCACGTAACATATAAAAGACATTCTTGATAATCTGAGAAGTAAGATATTTGCTTTATTTTATAATTCTGCGACTTTAATGTAACATGTTAGAATTCCTTTTTACAACTAAAAATTATATGCGTTCGCATCAAATTTCTGCATATTTAAAGGACGAAACTAAAATTCTTTCAATCATTTAAAGGGAATTCCTTTTTTTATTTCAACACGAAACATGAAATAATTAATTACGATGTTCAAAACTATCTTCCACCGACAAAATTATGTAGTTTTCACTTCCCTTTTTTTCCCCTTTTTAGTCCATATTCCCTTTTTTCCCTTCTTTTAAAATCATCTCTTATTTTGGTCCTTTTTTTGATAGAATATCGCAAACATTTAGATAATTTTCCTATATTTTTTTTCCGATAGGCCTCTAAATTCCTGAGCAAGCGAAAATGAATATCCTTCTTCTGATTCCAGACATTGAAAAACTAATAAATTGTGCTGATTTAGAGTGTAGGGGAAACCCGGGCAAAGCGGATAAGCTAAGAATAAACAATGCCACAGGCTATATTTTGGTGCTCCCGAAATAAAAACTTCATGACTTTGGTTGTGACACATGTTGTCCACATATCTACAAAACAGCAATTCGTTTCTCGTACCTACGGAGAGTGATATGATTTGAGAAAGATTATATAGTTAATTATTCGCTTTGCCCGGGTACCCGAGCAAAGTGAATATCCCTATAAAACTTGCACCTTTCTATTTAATTTCTATTCACCGATAATAAAAATAAATCAACACATAAACACGATGTTAATGAGTGTAATTGATGTATTGAATATTTCGTCAATCTCTGAAGATGCCGACATCACAGATGTAGTTGATTCTGAGTGAGCATTAACTGTTTCTTCAGCCGCTGAAGAAGCTGGCACCGCAGAATTTGTTAAATCTGAGCCAGCTGTCGTTTCGCTGATTTATTCTCAAATGGGCGATCTGTAAGTTCATCTGGAGCAAAACTCTTCATCAACAAACACATTATGGTTATATGGCTAGATAGCAGAACCACTAATTGGAAGATTTTATTTCTTCAAGTGCTTTCTTCATGGCTTCTTCAGACCATTTGGCTTGCTCCGTCTTCCGTTTGAAAAATTAGACCATCTGAAAACATATTACGACCTTTTAAAGTAACAGTTAAGATCAGTGTTGTTGATTTATAATTTAATTAGTGTGACTTAATGCCTCCACTATGTAAAATGATCTAACACGCTTTATTACAATAGACAAATACATACAAAAATACAGCTGACACTTATATAGCGGATAAGTTATCCACTTTGCCCTATTCACTTTGCCCGCAGACGCCACTTCGCTTTTCATTTAAGGTTATACAAACATAAACGTCAATAATCTTCTTCGTAAGTACGGCACTTTAGAACTAATTCTGTCGCCTATATATTACTACCACATAACAAAGAGTTTCTGCAGTACTGTATGTTGTACATATGTTTCTCTTACCTTGAAATATTTTAAGAAGACAGTCAATTTTCTTCAAACACACGCTGACTTCTCTTACTAGCTAGGATGACGGCAAGTCAGTTCCAGCAGCAAAATCTGGTTGGGATTCTTCCCCAACATAGCAGAAAGCGCTACCTGTTGGCGTTTCTAAGAAATAGACATTATTCTTCTTTGCCCGGGTTATTCGTTTTGCCCGGGTCTCCCCTAGGACAAAAATAAAATTTTCACCTCTGGTTTCATTTGATGTTGAGCGGTCATTTTCTGTTTACAAAGACATTCTGCATTCGAAGAGGCAGAATCATATTGAAACATATTGAAATGTTGAATGTGATCAAATACAACACTTTCCTTATGTTGTGAAGAGATAAATGTAAGATTGTGTGTGCCATGTATATCCATGAATGTGCTGAAGTGTGTTTTGGGGAGTAAAATAGTCCTTTTTCAAGTCCTTTCTTTGGATGTAACTTTGCCTTTTTTGTCCTTTTTGATTAAAAATTTTCCCTTTAAAATCCGGTCTCTAATTATCATAATCCACTGTTCTGTTAAATTGACTGAGCATATTGGGCATTAAATCAATTGCTTCCCCAATACGCGCTATGAAATGTTTTATATAAAACAATTTTTATTTCGAAAAGGAAGGAAAAAGGAGCAAAATTGTATTAAACTTTTTTGTTTGAAATATCTCAAAGAATAGCCCCTGAAATAATGACATAACTTACGGTTCATTCTGTATGTATATCCGTTACTTGTCACCCCAGAGGCCTTACCTCAGTTTTACTGTCATAGCAGAACTGATCAATTTATCTATCCAGTACGAGGTTAGAGTATGGTTAACGGAAAGATCCTCTCAGCCGTTATAGCTTGCATTTGAAACCGATTTTCACTTCTCAATGTAACTTACTGTATCAAATTTATCACGATGCTCAATTAGCATCTTCCCATACACTGGTCGAAATATCTTGATAAACTTTCTTCCCAATGGGGATTAGAACCAGCGCTCATTCAGTAAGAAGAGTCCAAGAAATGGCGTGCTAGACAACACAGATATGGCGAGAAAAATAAAATAATATTCATCATTCATAGTCTTCTGCCCAAGGACAGGTATTTCACTGTAAACCCAGCATTCTCCAGTCTTTTCCTATTTTCTTCCTTTCTCTTAGTCTCCGCATATGGTCCATGTATCTTAAGTCGTCTATCATCTGATATCTTCTTCTGCTCCGAACTCTTCTCCCGTTCACCATTCCTTTCAGTGCATCCTTCAAAAGGCAGTTTCTTCTCAACCAGTGATCCAGCCAATTTCTTTTCCTCTTCCTAATCAGTTTCAGCATCATTCTTTCTCCACCCATTCTTTCCAACACTGCTTCATTTCTTATTCTGTCTGTCCACTTCACACGCTCCGTCCTCGTCCGTATCCACATTTTAAATGCTTCTATTCGCTTCTCTTCACTTCGTCGTAATATCCATGTTTCTGCTCCATATAATGCCACACCTCACACAAAGCACTTCACTAGTCTCTTCCTTTGTTCTTTCTCCAGAGGTTCGCAGGAGATGCTCCTTCTTCTATTAAAATCTTCCTTTGTCATTGCTATCCTCCTTTTGACTTCCTGGCAGCAGCTCATGTTACTGCTTATACAGTAGGACAGTCCAAGTACTGCCTCATTTAGAATTCGGAAGTTTACCTTATTTACTTTTCTTCTTATGACCATGGTCTTCGTCTTGTTGGCATAGAAAACAAAATATGGTATTAAATGTAGTTTTTTTCGTGTTTGCTTTTCTTAGACCAACATGGATCCTATGTTTAGAAGATTTAATCATTTTCCAACCATTTTCACTTCGTCGTAATGTCCATGTTTCTGCTCCATATAATGTCACACCGCACACAAAGCACTTTACTAACCTCTTTCTTAGTTCTTTCTCCAGAGGTTCTGTCCACACCTGTGGAGTAACGATCAGCGTGTCTGGCCGCGAAACCAGGTGGCCCGGGTTCGAATCCCGGTCGGGGCAAGTTACCTGGTTGAGGTTTTTTCCGGGGTTTTCCCTCAACCCAATACGAGCAAATGCTGGGTAATTTTCGGTGCTGGACCCCGGACTCATTTCACCGTCATCATTACTTTCATCTCATTCAGACGCTAAATAACCTGAGATGTTGATACAGCGTCGTAAAATAACCTAATAAAAAAATTCTCCAGAGGTTCTCAGGAGATGCTCCTTCTTCTATTAAAATCTTCCTTTGTCATTGCTATCCTCCTTTTGACTTCCTGGCAGCAGCTCATGTTACTGCTTATACAGTAGGACAGTCCAAGTACTGCCTCATTTAGAATTCGGAAGTTTACCTTCTTTACTTTTCTTCTTATGACCATGATCTTCGTCTTGTTGGCATAGAAACCAAATATCTTATTAAATGTATTTTTTTTTCGTATTTCCTTTTTTTTTTTTTTAGAATAACATGGATGCTATGTTTAGAAGATTTAATCATTTTTCAACCATGTTTAGCTATTTTTATATTTTTTTTAGTCTGCTTTTATTCTTCCAGTTGGCACGATCCTTGTCCATTCAATGAGAAATATGGTCTTGGCCCATAACAGTGTTGTCCATAAAATTGTATGGAAACTGTCGACTGTGGAATTCAATTGCCTTTGGACAGAAGCCAACACTGTGAAGCAAAGCTCTTTCTGGACCGACCCTTGAATATGTGTAACGTCTTGTGTAAACTGCGCGTGCGCTATCTTACCCCCATTCATTAGAATATGCGACTGTGGAATTCAGCTATCGCATAGCTACAGCCTTGTAAGGCAGGCCCGGCCTCTGCTACACGTTTGACCTTAAAGGTAACCAACTGATTCATATGTAACCTAATTCCCGGCTTATCTTAAGTGCGAATTAGCATGTACATCACGGAGTAATTTTATTAAACTTAATTTCATACAGCAGCGTGCTCTTGTGATGGAATTTGTAATTAACTAGCTTCCTTAAGACAAAGGAGGTAATATACCCTCAGAGAATATCGACTAGAAGCAATGAATATCAACCGACCAAAGATTATCATGTCGATACTTACGCCTACATCTCAACTTAACTTGTAAATTTATTAAATGCACATTCAAATCCCACAAAAAAGATGTTGTTAAGTATTGTATTGTATTTATTAACATTCCATGGTATTCATACATGATTACAGCTAGAATACGGAACAAGTCAAAAACTTAATACTATTATAAAATCTTAATTTATAGTCACAGTCTAGATGAAATATACACAGACGAGACTTACAATATAGTCTACTAGTACAACACAAAAATTTAGTATCAATTTCATGAAGTGTTATTGAATGTCATGAATTCACCTACAGAATAGAAGGCGTGAGAAATTAGGTACTTCTTTAATTTAGCTCTAAATAATTTTACGTTTTGAGTTTCATTTTTTATATCGATAGGGAAGTTATTAAAAATGTTTATTGCCATATAACGCACTCCTTTTTGATAGCACGATAGACTTGCCGATGGAGTATGAAAGTAATTTTTTTGACGTGTATTTATGCTATGAACTGTTGAATTAGTTACAAAATTTAACGATTGAATACGAGGAAGATTATTAATGAAAAGATATACTGACAAGTCATGTGATGTCCCATAGAGAAACGTAACCATGTCATTCAGGTACTACCATATGGTGGTAGATGAAAGAAACGCACTGTCCGATACTACCCGATGTCCGATACTACCCGACTCTCCCCTACAAAATATTAAACAAATCGAATCCATTAGTAATATTTAAATCATGTCATCCTATTCCTTTGTTGAAGTGTCGTCAATAAAATAAAATAAATTATGCATTTTTTATCTGACACTATACATCACAAAACCAATTTTTTTGTTATTATGTACAACATATTGTCGTTTCTGTTACAAGACTGAAGTAGGCCTAAATTATTTTATCACAATGTAAATAACAAATGATAAAAATTATTTTCGCTGATCATTAGCTTTGGTTTTCCTGGATTTTTTAATTCGTTTTTCCCTCACTAACTGGTCAATTTTAGGTGCCAATGCTCGTGTAGAACTCATTGTAAATTATGGTCAGAAAGTTGGCTTCTGTGATGGGATGCGTTGGCCTGGCTCGACACACTGCACACTGCTACCTCCTCAGCCAGCGTCTCGGCGCTGCGCTCCGAACTAGTATGCAGGCCAGTTGACGATGGCTGGTCTAGTATATACAGTCACGAAGCTCAATACGTAGTAAATATTCATCCATAGATAGTTGCTAACCACTAGGATCGCTAATATCGCCTCATTAAACAATGCGAAATAGTACCGCCACAGTCTGTTGTTCCTAGCACCCTTACAACTCAAGCTTCGTGACTGTATATACTAGACTGTGGTGCTGGGTTAAAACTTGCACTAAAACAGACGTAAGTGCAAATTAAAGCCAAAATAAATTGAAATATGATGGAAAATGAGGTATTAAATGTATATTTATTGTGTATAATTGCTATTCGTGTATATGTTAATTGTAATTTGTTAAGTTTATGTACTTTTTGTGAATTATTATTAATGAAATATCCATATATCCATCATTCATACCATAGCCGAGGTTAAGTTCACGATGTGGTATGCTGTACTTGTATAAAAGCGCGGCTACCCAATCATTTACAGAATAGGAGTGGTAAGCACAATAAGCCTCAGGCTGCAGTGTAAGCCTTCGGGTCCCTCCTCCTTAGAAGGTAAAAAAAATTCCAGCGATGCGCTGTTGTCGAACTATATAGATTTTGAGCCTAACTTTCTAATTAACCATGCACTTAATTACAAAACTCATATGTGTTTAATTTATTTCAATACTGCCGTACCCGTGCGCTCCGCTGCACCTGTTAGAAATAAATATAAAGTAATTACATAATTAAAATAGGACATTTGATCCAGGGAACATTCGTGTTTGATAGAAGGATAAATCGTTTAATATGTTACTTAATTTAAATTGCATCCAAATAATTAAAATGCGATCATTTTGGTCCAGAGACACTCATTTGGTGCAATGACAATTCCTTTAACATGTTTCTTAATTTTTATTACTTGCAACCATAGTTTAATGAAGATTGACATCATTTAGATTTAATGTGTATATTTTATTTTACTTTTTATAGGTTTCCATTGATTTATGGTAATAACTTAATTTTAACCCTTGTTTTCTACGTATTCAGTAAATGGCGCTTGGCCCACTATGGTTGTGAACCCTTCAAATAACTTAAATTATATTATATAATATTACATATTATATTATATTATATTATATTATATTATATTATATTATATTATATTATATTATATTATATTATATTATATCAGAAGTTACTGTAATAACATCATAGCATTATGTCCATCTAGAGAAACTACACTTTACAATGGTGAAATAATAATTAATTATATAAATCGGTTAATTTAGCTTCCGATATTACTTTATACAAACACAGAAACATTCTCTGTAGGCTATCTTTCATAGTTTTCGATTGTTGCTGTCCAAGGCCCCTTATAGACGAAGTCATTTGTTTTTTAATTCATTACACGGCCTTAGATGGCAGTTATTTTAATTTTAAAACTCATTTATCTCATTAAATATCAGTCCTATCAAAATTTTTCAAGGGATAAAACTTATCGCACATTATTTTTAAAGAAACTTTTGTTATGTAATATGTTTCACAAAAATCAATAATAAGCGAGATATTTCGATTTATTTAATTCAGGTCCCCTTATAAACCCCCCTTTTAAATAATGTATTTTGAATGCCATATAGCCTAAAATCTAAGTTACAACGAACTTAATTTATATTCCAATTTTCATCGAAATCCGTTCAGCCATTATCGCGTGAAAATGTAACAACATACAGACAGACATACAAAGAAAATTTTCAAAAAAGCGATTTTCGGTGTCAGAGTGGTTAATTATATATGTTAGGACCAATTATTTTTGGAAAATCGAAAATTACCAGAAAAATTTTGGCTACAGATTTATTATTAGTATAGATATTGTAATACCCCTTTCATTCAGCACATTTATAGGCCTATTAATTACGTCCTACATTTCACTGTTATTCTGAATAACCCTGTATATTCTTCTGAAATGCTCTTATGTAGAATGGTCCATATAATCAAATATGCTTGTATAATATGTGGTTTGTTTATTACAACTAGGCTGGGGTTATGTTGACGCAAAACACACAACTCATAAACTGACCCTGACATTCTGTATTATCGCGGCACACAGTGCGACATTTGTAACAACATTTTGTGCATACACAAAGCTAGTCATGGCCACATTCCTATATAAACTGAAAATAGTTTACGTAATTCAGTTATGGCCTATACAAGCTCCGCGTTTCATCGTACTGCTAGTCGGAGAATCTATACAGTGAAACCCAGAATGTGAACTTATGTACAATTCTCGGAATTTCATATGCAATGCAAGAATTTTTAATCAAAACATTCTTAATCAAAATCCAATATTATTATTAATGTTCATATTTATTACCATTCACCTTTACTTTTTAACTTTGCTCTAGAGTATGCCATTAGGAAAGTCCAGGATAACAGAGAGGGCTTGGAATTGAACGGGTTACATCAGCTGCTTGTCTATGCGGATGACGTGAATATGTTAGGAGAAAATCCACAAACAATGAGGGAAAACTCGGGAATTTTACTGGAAGCAAGTAAAGAGATAGGTTTGGAAGTAAATCCCGAAAAGACAAAGTATATGATTATCTCTCGTGACCAGAATATTGTACGAAATGGAAATATAAAAATTGCAAATTTATCTTTTGAAGAGATGGAGAGGTTCAAATATCTTGAAGCAACAGTAACAAATATAAATGATATTCGGGAGGAAATTAAACACAGAATAAATATGGGAAATGCCTGTTATTATTCGGTTGAGAAGCTTTTATCATCCAGTCTGCTGTCAAAAAATCTGAAAGTTAGAATTTATAAAACAGTTATATTACCGGTTGTTCTTTATGGTTGTGAAACTTGGACTCTCACTTCGAGAGAGGAACATAGGTTAAGGGTGTTTGAGAATAAGGTGCTTAGGAAAATATTTGGGGCTAAGAGGGATGAAGTTACACAACACAGAACTGCACGCATTGTATTCTTCACCTGACATAATTAGGAACATTAAATCCAGACGTTTGAGATGGGCAGGATATGTAGCACGTATGGGCGAATCCAGAAATGCATATAGAGTGTTAGTTGGGAGGCCGGAGGGAAAAAGACCTTTGGGAAGGCCGAGACGTAGATGGGAGGATAATATTAAAATGGATTTGAGGGAGGTGGGATATGATGATAGAGACTGGATTAATCTTGCTCAGGATAGGGACCAATGGCGGGCTTATGTGAGGGCGGCAATGAACCTCCGGGTTCCTTAAAAGCCAGTAAGTAAGTAAGTAAGTATTTATTACCATAATCATCATCGGTATTCAACACCATAACCGCCTACATTCAATATCATCATTAACATTAAGTTATATCAGCGTTCAAATTCAGTTTCATTGTCAACGTTTAACACCGTTCATTCATCGCTTAAATGTTCAAAATTTACATAAAGATTCAACATTATCGTCATCGAAATTCAACATTGTCTGAAAAAAATTCAAAATCACAATCAAATTTCAACATCATAATGACGTTTCAATATCATTGTCATCGTTCAACGACTTCATCAACAATTATAGATATCTACATCGTCTACACTGAATTTTAGAATTTGTGGTAGCATAAAAATGCATAAAAATAACAATAAGATGGAAACCGATTTTGTATGTTCTTAAAACACGGAGAAGGAAATTCCTATATGTATTCCAAAAATTACGTGTAATAACTTAATACATTTTACCATTGGATATATATGTCCACAACTGTGGAGTAACGGTTAGCGCGTCTGGCCGCGAAACCAGGTGGCCCGGGTTCGATTTCCGGTTGGGGCAAGTTACATGGTTGAGGTTTTTTTCCGGGGTTTTCCGTCAACCCAGTATGAGCAAATGCTGGGTAACTTTCGGTGCTGGACCCCGGATTCATTTCATCGGCATTATTACCTTCATCTCATTCAGACGCTAAATAACCTAAGATGTTGATAAAGCGTTGTAAAATAACCTACTAAAAACCGTTGGATATTCACTCAGCTAAACTGTAAACAATAACATGACTTGCTGCCAGGAAGTGAAAAGGAAAATAGCAATGGCCAAGGAAGCGTTAATAGAACCAGGGGCATCTTCCTGGAAAAAATAACTGAGAGAGAGACCAGTGAAATGCTTTATGTGGAGTGTGGCATTGTATAGAACAGAGACACGGACATTACGACGAAGTGAAGAGAAATTACCAGAAGCATTTGAAATTTAGATATGGGGAAGAATGGAGCGTAGACAGAATAAGAAGTGAAACTGTGTTGGAAAGAGTGTGTGAACATAGAGTATTGCTGGAACTGATTAGGAAGAGAAAAAGAAATTAGCTGTGTCATTGGCTAATAGGAGCTGCCTACTGAAGGATGCACTGGAAGCAATGGTGAACGGAAGAAAAATTCGAGGCAGAAGAAGATATCGGATGATATACAACATTAAGATATATGGATCATATGCGGAGACTAAGAGGAAGGCGGAAAATAGGAAAGATTGGAGAATGCTGGGTTTGCAGTGAAAGACCTACCCTTAGGCAGAACACTATGAATGAATGAATGATTCTCTAATGTATTATTTATAATTATCTTTTGTATACATAATGTATTATTATATTTATCACCCTATTATTCGAGTGAGTAATTGATTATCTCATAACTGTCCAGACTGAAAGGGACAATAGAATACATTAAAATAAATGGAAAATCTATTATGCGTTTTGTAGTTAAGGGGAATCTGTATTTACAAATCTTACAATGTTAAATTCTTCAATTTTGAGTACACTTGTCTCAGAAATTATAAAGGATACAAATGTATAAAAAATACCTTTATGTATACAACCGGTTAAATAAATTTAAAATTCCATTGAGCGTTTGGCAAAAAGAATCATTGATAACATTTTTTGCATTAAGAATGACTGCAAATTATTATTATTTTTTATTTTTGCTGAAGATAGAAATAAACTTTATTTTTTTTTAACCTACTGTGTAAAATGCCATCACATTGTTACTGTATTTTAATTCCAGTCTTCTGAGTGCAATACTTTCTGAGAAAAGTGTACCAAAGTCACAAAAAATAAGAAAGTGCAGAAAGATGGTGTCAACGTTTCCATATCTTGCAATGTTAAATTCTTCAATTTTGGGTGCACTTTTCTCAGAAGTTATAACAGATACAAATGTAGGAAAAATAGAGCATATGTAACATACCTTTATGTATACATCTGGCTAAATAAATTTAAAATCCCACTGAGCTGTTGGCAAGAAAGAAATTTTCATTGATAACATTTTTTGCATTAAGAATTACTACTTAGTGTGGCCAGAAGGATTACATCAATGTAGAAAATCCATGACCCATCGGGAATCGAATTCACTATCTTCCGTTTCAGGGCAATATCTTAACTATGATGCTACCACGGTTCCCAAGTAATAATAATAATAATAATAATAATAATAATAATAATAATAATAATAATAATAATAATAATAATAATCTCTGCACTGAATTGTTATTGTATACTATGTATAGTCCGGGTCAGTTTACTTAATACCGTAAGGGTGAAACCTAACCATTTTTTCCCCATTACTACATAAGCTAGTGGATTATGGTGATTTTCTAGTCTGCAGGTTGAATTTTCTTTTACCAACTTCGTTTCGAATTTCGATACTGAGAAATACTACAACTGGTAGTGATTTTATAACTGTTATGTTGGCAGCAGTGACACATGTTTTCGGTAGTTTAAATTCTGAAAATTCAAATTGTCCTAGATTTCTGAGCCCATTACTGCAAGCTAGGGAAATTTTAACATACTAATAATTAATTAATATCAGTATTAATATTAATACATAATAGTTATTGTATGTGTTACTTTGTGTTGTGGTTACAATTTCAAGATTAGAGTCAGGTAGACTAAGTGTAAATAAATATAACATATTTCGTGTCATACATGCCCTTGAGTAATCGATAGAAATACCATACAACATTTTAATTAATTTCTTTCGTGTTTAGACTTTTATTACAATAATGGAGTAAATATTTCTTAGCATACATTTCAAAGTGGCATTCGTTTTCGGAATTCGTACTAATCATTTCACGTGATCAAACAAAATACATTTTTAGGTTAGGTCTCGTGAATTCGTAAACTGTTTAATCAAAACAATGAATTTCATGTTGTCAGACGAAATACATTTTAATATTAGATCATACACTAATCTACTAACATAATGTGCGAGAGGTTCAGGAGAAAAATATACTCTTTCACAAATTATTGAACCTTTTAGAAAACACCTCCCCAACATAAAGATGAGATGTGGTAAATAAGCAAGACATCGTTATTGTTAATACTATATTATTATTATTATTATTATTATTATTATTATTATTATTATTATTATTATTATTATTATTATTATAGTACACGGCAATGTGTGATTTTATCCTCTTTTGGTGATATCTGGCAACACTGAAGAGATGGCCAAATTAGTCTCTTAGGAATTATTCTTACGTGATCCTCAGTATAAATTCGTCTCTTTCTCTTCAAGGTGTTTGACGTGCACAGTGGAGTAAGCAAGTTTCTTCTGCCTGGTGGGGCAGGCGGTTCTGGAGACAATGAGATCCAGGTGCCCTGGGGGGTCGGCGTCTTGGGGCACGTAGCCGAAACGGGGGAGACCGTCAACCTTCAAATCGCCTGTGAGGTTAGTGAAAAAATGTGCTTCTGCTAAAGGAGTTCAGTATAATTTATATTCGCAGTTATTTGAATTTGATACATTCTATGTGCAATTTATTTTTCCAAAGGTAGAGAAGGCTATGCTGTTTTCGCTGTAAGAAAAATCCTATAGTCGAGCAGTTCTTATTTCCGGCGTGGCCACGCCTTCTCGACTTTTGGCGCGAAGAAGGCAGGCAATAGCGGTGTTGCTAAATCTCTGTCAAGCCAATAGTGAACGGACGCAGTTCTAATAGCTGGTTGTCGAACAATCAGTCGGTATTGTTGTTAGCGCTGTGTTATCGCTGAGTTTTCAGCATCACAATGCCGCGGAGGAGTCGGAAGACCATCAATTCACAAAGCAGAGAAATGATTCTTAGCGTTAGAGATTATTTCGAAAATGAACGTAAAATAAGGGTAGTTTATTGCCTTTAATGCAAGTGGTGCAAAGAACAGCTGATGCGTGTGTTGTGAACAAGTTCACGGTTCCTCAAATAACGACAGAGAAGTACGGACAATCCGGCAAAGAAGAAAATGAACTGAGAACTATGGCGGCGGCAGGTACTAACAATGATTGTGGCGATCTAGGCGTAGCACCTCTAAATTGAACAATACCGTTAGGCAAGGTTCTTCGTGTAATTTTTTTATGTAGCAATGACTTATCATGACAAAATTTTTAATACTAACATATTTTACTTAATTTACAGGTTGTGTGGTTTTAGTTATTCATTCACATAAAAAATGTTTATTTATTATATTTTACAGCTTTCTCCCATTTTAGTAATTTCTAATATTGTTTCTGTATTTACGAAAATCGTTATTTAAAATGGTCGGAAAAACCAATTATAGCACAACATGGTAAGTCTTCTGTGTCCTGGGATGCTAGGATCAACAATAACAATAATATATAATATTATGTATTCATATATCACTAATTATTTATCGTAGGAAATAATTTTTCGTTCGATGTTTAAGACTAGACATGTGCTAAAATTTCGTTAAGAGTACAAGGGTAGACTTGACAACGCAGTAACATCCACCGTGAGCGGGAAGCGGAATGTCGTCTGCATAACCTTGACGACAACCACTGCCAGTGAAGCAGCGTGTCAGCTGACCAGAAGGTGTCGTGTGATTTGCTGCCGGAAATAAGAACGGCTCGACTGTAATGTAAACACAAGCACGTTGCTGTCATACCCGTGATTGGCTCCCAGTCGAAACACTCACATGACGCAGGAAAATATAGTTCCATATTTGGAAACCATAATCTTGTATTATTTGAAAATAAAAAAATTGCATTCTAGTTGTTAAATACGATGAAACATGTAACTTCACTCATATGTAAAACGTTATGTAAAAGAAAAGCTACTTTTATATTTTGTTATTTACTGTGAACGCGGATGAATACCAAGATTAATACCGAAGTAGTCTGTTCTTGTAGCAAGCTGGCGTCACTTGAGCTCGTAGTTGTTCACGTAAGCACGTAGTACTATAGTATGGCTTCTGCATCCTAGAAGGAATACCTCCTTTGCCCTGCAACGATTGACCTTACACGTAAGTTTAAAATAATTTAATTACAGTAATTATAACATAAAAGTTTCCTAAGCAAACCAATTCATAGCAGTGAGGTTAGGCCTACTTGACGAGTAACGGGAAATGTTTAACATGAAACAGAATGTACAACAGTGGGCGGGATCACGTACTGAGAATCTATGGCTCAAAGCTGCAGCCAATGAAGCCTCACTTCAGTCACGTGCTATTGTTTACATTAGGATTTTTCTTACAGCGAAAAGATTATATCGTCGTTGTTCCTGCAATAACTCTTATGTGCAAAATATAGAATTTTTCAGTAGAAGGAAAAAAAACACATTTATTCATCCTATGGCAGCCGTACATAGGGGATTGTGAATTCTTACATTTTCGAAAGAAAGAAATATAATTACATATAGGTAGGAGATTTTATTATTTGCTGTATCACTATTTAAGTTATTTAATAGAGCAAAAATCTGAAAATCGATAAATATGTCACATAGCAGTTATTGCAGGAACGACGATATGTTTTCCTCTTTTTCTCTGACCAGCATCGAAATTTATATTATACAAAATGCATTAAATATATTTCCGAACAGCACTTGTATTTATTGTACCATTAAACATACATGCGAGTGTCACTGAAGATCAGTACTTCCATGCCTGTTGAGTCAGTCTATCAAACAGCGTCAGATTGTCTTTAAAAACGAGCTTGTACACGTGATTTTGTGCAAACATGTCAAGGATCTATTGCGATTTTTCCTGGAATCTCTCCATATACGCCTTGTTGCTAGTCGTCTTTTCTGTCTTTCAAGTGATGCATTTAGTATAGATTTCAGGCGTTTCCATGACTTTTATGTGGAATGAATGGGAGAAAAGAAAGAGAAACTTTTAAATGACACGCGAAAACGATTCCTTGCAAGGAAAATTGGGGCTGAGAGAAAGTGTCTATGTGAGTTCCAAGCCTGTAGGCCACTTGTCTTACTCCGATATTCGCCGATACATATGAAGTAACTTAAAGAATTATGAAATGAAAAGGATAAAATGAAAGTAACCTAATATCTATCACATAAATGAGAGAATTTGAGGCATATTAAGGGGTTAGGTACAGTTTACAGCAGTAACATTTTTAGGAATATTCAACATTTTTTCCTCCATTACGGTGTCTTGTAAAATAATGAAATTTGGTGTGTGTAAAACACTGTCCTTCTGCTATATGAAAAAAATATTTTTATGATTTAAAAAAAAAATATTTATATACTTTTTTTACAAATTCAAAATGATTGTAGTTCACTGTGTAGTGATGAAGCGTTTCCCTCATAATTCATGAATTTGTTAACTTTTTCGTGTTCTCTCTCTTTTATTTTATTACTCAAACTTATGTTTACAATATCATGCTCTTTCAACTACATTCCTTAATAAATATTTTTCTTTTATTTTGTGTTAGAAGAAAATACTGATATTTGACCATTTTTTAATGAATTTGTTTTTTATCAGACAATCTATCAAATATAGAGAAGTGATTTTGCATCATATTGTAGATATGACATACATAAACACACACAAAAAAATTCATACTTCATAATTTCATGGATACTCTTTGTGTTATGAGGGAAACGCTTCATCACTGCACAGTGAATTTTGAATTTTGAAAAAAATATATAAATAATTTTTTAAATCGTAAAAATATGTTTATCGTATAGCAGAAGGGCAATGTTTTACACATACTAATTTTCAGTATTGTACAAGATACAGTAATGAAGGAAATATTAATATGCGTTACAAGAGCGGTATGTTTAAGTTTTCATGTTCGAGGAAAAGTTTGAAAAAGCGAAACGTAGTTTCCGAGAATTGAAAGAAAACATACCGCTAGTGTATCGTACATTATTTTGTGCGAAGATCGTTTATTACATACCTGAAAGAGGAATTTCTAATTAGTTGCAATGAAATCTCCATCTTGGTTTCTGTTCAATGACGGCAAATTTGTAAAACAAAAATATCTATCTTCAACATTGTTGTTTTAAAATATTTTCTGTGTTTACTATACTCCAGCAGGCCGTGATATACGTCTGTCTTTTTTTATGATGAGTCTGGAATCTTGTTGATTTTTTCACGGCTTCCTTAATGTTACTTGCATCACGAATTCAGTAACTTTAGTGGAGTTGTAGAGTTTACTTAATTTTTGCAAATATTTAAAACAATAATTAACAGTGCAATTTAGGTGAAATTGCAGTGGTAAGTTTCCAATTTATAATTATTACTATATTGAACGTCTCTAAAAATAATATATTAAAAGCCTAAAGCAGTAAAATCAATATGTCACTTAAGCGGTAAGAAGAGGGAAATTATTATGTGTGTTAGGTTGGGAATACTGAATGTGGAATTTTAGACTTACCGCGGATTGGTTTTGTGCGGAAACAAGCAAATACGCACGATCTCGCACAAAAAATGTTGAATATTTCCTAAAGTTTACTCCTTTAAGCTGTACCTGACCCCTAAGTGTTGGTTGTCTTAAACAAAATGATTTTGAAGAAATGGAAAATAGATTAACAAAACACTAAAAATAAACGTTAAAAATAATTTAACACTAGTTAAGCCAAATTAAACATTTGTTGGAAAAACTGGCCATTGGAGTGAAGAAGGAAAAGATATCATAAGAATTATAAGTATCCTCGAAATATTCCGTCCGATCTCGGTATTTAGCAATCAGAAAACCGAGTTTGGTTCCTTCGGAACTTGACCCGTATCTCCGGGTTGGAAACCCATTCAGCAAACTGTGTCACATCATTTACATTTAACACCACCAGAGCGTAAACACGAAAAATATTAGTTTTGATGTTGTTTCTATGTTCAGAGTTTTTGAAAGGCATATTACAGCTAGAACAATAACTGTGAAGTTATTACGGGCTCGAATAACGACGTACAGTTACCAAACTTGCTACTGGGAATGGCTCCAGCATGAAAAATAACAGCGCGGTTGATTGCATCTCGCACACGTTCAGATTATCAACATTTCTCGCAATGCTAAGAACTGGGTCAGAGGTTTAAGGTTTTGTGCTGGAAATACAATCACTTTACGTCGCCACGGATTTGTTGGCAGTCCAGAGATTTTAAATCCTTGTTACTACTCATAATGCATATTAAAGTTTGCAGATTGAGTTACGTTTAACGCAGTATCGTATGCTTTACTTCTTTGCAAGCCTTCATTTGTGGTGTTTGGTCAAAACATGATAACTCCATAAAGCCTGTTTTGAGATACAAGCATTTTTATTTTCACAGTAAAGAAGAAAAAGTTAATTACCAGAATTGCATTAAAAATACCTTTTCCAAAGCCTCCTTAGTATTGTACCATGTTATAAAACATCTGTAGATGCAGTAACTAATGTTTGTGTCATTATAATAATAATAATAATAATAATAATAATAATAATAATCATTATTATTATTATTATTTATTTAATCTGTCAGAGCTAAGGCCAGTAGGCCTTCTCTTCCGCCCAGCCAGACTCTAATTCTAATTAAATACATTTCCTTACATAGTTATTACATTAATATCTAGATCATAAAACAACATGAAAGTAAATAATGAAAATTGGATAACTAATGTTAGTGTGACAATAATAAACATTGGTAAGAAATAGTTATAATAATAATAATAATAATAATAATAATAATAATAATAATAATAATGGCATAATTTAGATATTTATCTATGATATATATATATATATAATCATTAAACATTGAGAAACCTGAAACAGCTATTATTGTTGACAAGAATTGTTGGAAAAATATTTCGTTAGCCTATTCTTAAATTGGTTTGATGTCTGACAGTCCCTGACATTACTCGGTAGGGAATTCCAAAGCCGAGGAACAGCCACAGTGAAAGAAGATGAATATCAGGATGTTCGGTGGGAGGGAATGGATAATATTGAGGAGTGTTGTGATCGTGTCTCTAGGTTATGATGGGTGGATAAATTTTGAAAACGAGACCCAAGATAGACAGGAGTGGAGAAATGCAATATGTGAAAGAGAAGGGAAAGACAGTGGATTTTCCTATGACAGTTATCTTTAAATAACTTGAAAACGATTAGAGATATCTAAGAGATTGCACCATTGTTTTTTTTTTTTCAGAAAATTTAACGTGATTTTGAGTGTCTACATGACCTCCTTTCCATTTAAAATTTCAAAATTGCATCCAAAATGGCGGCCTTTGAAATAGCTGAGGGCTAAAATCGAATGTGTCGCTGGTAGAGCATGGTCTTACTCGGACGAATATTGTACCAGAAAAAATAGTGTACGCACTCTGTGAGTTTACACGGATCTGCCGCAACGCGGCGCTGCTATCGCTATGTGCGTGTCTCGGAAGGAGTTCACAGTACTTGTTACGCTGAATATAGTCCTTTTTAAAAGAAAATTTATTCTATTTAACCCGGCTATTCGTAACTTAAGAAATACCTTTATAGTCCCTTATTCATAATTAATAGTCTTCTATCAGGTAATACTATTATGAACGTTCGTAACAGAAAATACAATGGGATCTGAAACGTTGCGAAAGCAATTATAAATTCAGTATTTAAATAATTAATCTTTTCGTAACAAGTTGCGAATTCAGGGACAGAAAACAAAACCTACAAAACCCACAGAATTTTAGTATATAGAGAGTTGAATATTTTACGTGCCTATAAATGAATTAAATTACTCACCATGATTAGTTGTCTGCTTCTAATTCTAGTACAACTTGTATAAGAATTTTAGCGAGATTATCACCTGGAGTAGCGTTTTTCTACTAGCGTAAATACCATTTGGTTGAGTCCAGTCTTGCATAAATGGCATAAACATAAATACTAATGCATGATTTGCTAATTGTTTCTTTTGGACATCATTTATTTATTTATTTTTATTTTTATTTATTTAAATTCAAATATACAGAATAAAGAAATATAATTACAAAACAAACAAAGAAAAATACAAATCAATAAAATAATACAAGCAATATAAAAAGAAGATACGGTAGTATTAACAAAATTTGAGACCGAATGAGCAGCGCTCGTGCTCGGTCGCAGTTGAGATATAATATTAAAATAAATAATAATAATAATATAAATAAATAAGTAAAATAAAATAGGAACTAAAATATAATTACAGCGGCAATGGAATTATATAATATAATATTAACACTAGAGAAGAATAATATCGCACGTGAAAAGTAGGACTAATATATATTTCAAAATTATAGAATACAAATATAATATAGGTTGATTAATTCATACACATAGGCTATAAATTTATTTAATCAAATTGAAGATATTAACACGTTTCTAATTTTCTTGTTATATGTTAGTGGGTTACATGTTAGAAGTTCAGGGTGTAATTTAGTTAAAGCATTGTACAACCGAGGGCCAAGATTTATGCTATGCTTTAGACCAGCAGATGTGAGACATTTAGGTTCTACTAATGTTGAATAAATTGAATTTCTTCTCTGAGTTTGACCTCATCGAATATTACCACTCCGTAACGTTTATTTTCATATATTTCATCATTTCGGTAAATTAGGGAAAATGTGAAATACAGCTCCTTGTTGTAATTTTCAACGCACTCGCGGTATTTCTGTCTTATGACTTTTTATAATAAAACAGTCTGATTTTATAATCCTGTATTCGGAAAAATGCACATCACAAATACGGTTATTTACCGAAAACTGCCTATTTTTCCGCGGAATCGCTCTGGCCCATTTCCCAAACTCATCTTTTTCTTTGGGAGATGAAAAGAAATGTCTTGTTACATTATTTCTACTGTATTCCGATCTACAACCCGGAACAAAACAGTACGGCATTTTTGTAATTATTTTGTAAACCACCACACAATATTCTTTTGTCACTGGTTAATTCAAAGCACAAAAAATTGAAGACATCTGCATAACCCTCAACAACAAAGCATATTAACAGACCCTAGAAACTTTCATCATTAAACGCACGAGAAATATATTTTCGAGGTTTCTCACTTCAGACAACCGATAGATCCTAGCGATCGAAGCGCCACTAGTCGTCAGGTCCGCCACCGACAATGGGAAAGCATAGAAGTGCGTGCACTATTTCTTCTATTCGTCCTGGTCTTACTAATACTGGTCACACGTATAGTAATCGAAAATCAAGCATATGGAAGATATTTATATTATTCCAGATTTTTTATTCATCCTGTAAATATGGATGTTAAATTTGTTACTTATTTGTGTTACATGTTAAAATGAATAGCACTGCGTAAAGAGAGTAGTCTTTTTCGCACTAGTGTTTTAAAAGCTCACTTTACGCACTGATAACAGTGGATAAATAGTAATATGCGTTACAAGAGCGGTATGTTGAAGTTTTCATGTTCGAGGAAAAGTTTGAAAAAGCGAAATGTAGTTGAGCTTTTTTAATTTCCGACAATTGAAAGAAAACATACCGCTCGTGTATCGTATATTATTTTGTGCGAAGATCGTTTATTACATACCTGAAACACGAATTTCTAATTAGTTGCAATGAAATCTCCAACTTGGTTTCTGTTAAATGACGGCAAATTTTCAAAACGAAAATATCTATCTTCAACATTGTTGCTTTAAAATATTTTCTGTGTTTACTATACTCCAGCAGGCCGTGATATACGTTTGTCTTTTTTTCCCCCAGTCTATGATGAGTCTGGAATCTTGTTGATTTTTTCACGGCTTCCTTGATGTTACTCGCATCACGAATGCAGTAACTTTAGTGGAGTTGTAGAGTTTACTTAATTTTTGCAAACATTTAAAAACAATAATTAACAGTGCAATTTAGGTGAAATTGCAGTGGTAAGTTTCCAATTTATAATTATTACTGTATTGAACGTCTCTAAAAATAATATATTAAAAGCCTAAAGTAGTAAAATCAATATGTCACTTAAGCGGTAAGAAGAGCGAATTGTTATGTGTGTTAGGTTGGGAATACTGAATGTGGAATTTTAGACTTTCCGCGGATTGGTTTTGTGCGGAAACCAAGCAAATACGCACGATCTCGCACAAACGTAGATTACGTAATATCGTAGAAAAATACTAGGCTATTACAACTTCTTCTACTACTACTACTACTACTGCTTCTACTACTACTACTGCTTCTACTACTACTACTACTACTACTACTACTACTACTACTACTACTACTACTACTACTACTACTACTACTAAGTTACTACTACAATATCTGCGTTTAAGAAATAATACTTTTTCCATTTTTTCTCTGTAACGTTACAAGACATGATTTAATTTTAAACTTGTAAAATTAGTGACGTATTCTCGTAATGGAAAGCAACGACAGAGTACTCAGCCTGTGAATTTGTCCATTAAGGGCATTGAATTATTGAACACGTTCTGCAATTTACATTCTCTTTGTGTACTGTTGAAAGTTCTTTGAACTTCGTGTTTGTAAACAAACACTATAATTGTAAATGAAGTCTTCCGTTATGGCCTAAGTGGTACAGTACCTATATGGAGCTAGATGGATGCATTCCAAGTGGAGGATGATCAAATCTACGTACACTCAAACCATCCACACGATACATTGTACTGTACTGTCTCCATACTGGGTGACATTAATCCCTGTAAATTTTGTCTTACCTTCACTATTCTTTCAAAGGAAGCGATGAATTGGAATTTTGTCACTCTTAAAAATCCATTGGGTCGCGCGACAGCGGCGTTGCGCTGCAAGACAGAAGATCGCGGGTTCGATTTCCGATGGGATCATGGGTTCTCTGCATTGATCTAATCCTTCTTGCGCTTGTTCAGTTTCTAACAGAAATGTGTAGCAGGCGCATTTCCTTGGGGGGGGAGAGAGGAGCGTACACGTAGGACTGACACTCCTGTTGCCATTAATGTCGACTGCCTGTACAGGTAGGACCCTTAAGGTCTATTCACACTAACGCGGTAATCTTCTAATCCCGCGATCGCTGCAAAATTCGTCCTTGTCTTCACACCAGAGAGAGACGCAGTCGCGAATATGGATTCTTTTGATGAAAAAGTACTTCTTCCAGGGATTAAAATATAAGCAGTGAAGAAACTGTCATTAGGGTAAAAATTGGTAATTTCGTGGCAGTGGTTATTTCGTGATACTTTTTCTTTGCTCTTTCGTGAAATAACCAATGGTGTTACGAGATTCAAATTTCCGCCAAGGGATTGCATATGTTGTCCGGTTTCCAGAAACATACAGCTACCCTTTGTGTGACTATTGTAGCTGCTTCAGTGAGCTTTTATGTTTGGAGAGAGCAAGTTAGCGTCGACTTCTCAGGCGTACAAAATTTGTGGATGTTTGTAATTTAATTACATTACAGGCTTATTACTAAAGGTAAGCATATGATATTTGGCATAAAGATTTATTATATCTTAATGAAATTTTAGGAAATGTTTTTGGAATTTTAGATACAGCCGTAGTCGCCATATAGGCTTAGCTTTACTGATAGAAATCTTAGCTGTTTGAGGCGAAATTTTGTTGAGTATTAAGCGTTACATTTTATACTATTTTAAAAATTGTATTACAATACGAATTTGAAAAATCTGAAGATAAGATGTGATAACAAAAAAGTAAAGGGGGATGCAATGAGTTCAGTGTAGCTTCTGTTTGATTTGTTATCATGCTAAGTTTCAATGATAAGTGCTAGATGACTTACTTGCAAGAATTGTGACAGAAGATGAAACATGGCTCCACCATTTTGAACCGGAGACAGAGGTTGACAATGGAGTGGCATCATGTAAATTCACCAAAGAAATAGAAATTCAAAAGTGCATCTTTGGAAGGAAAAGTTATGGCTACTGTGTTTTTCGATTCAGAAGAACTCTTGCTTGTAGACATCATGCCACACGGAACCACCATTAAATCTGAAGCGTATGCGGCAACTCTCAAGGAACTTCAAGCTCGACTGAGTCGTGTTCGACGACATCGGGAGAAGCAGGATGTTCTGCTATTGCACGACAACGCACATCCATATGTCAGTCACAAGACCACAGACCAGATTAGACAATTCGGATAGACAACACTGAAACATTCGCCTTACAGTCCTGAACTGGCACCGTGCGATTACCATCTCTTTGGTAAACTGAAGGATCCCTTCGCGGAACGAGGTTAGAAGATAACTCCCTTGTGCACGCTGCTAAAGAGTGGCTCAGACGTGTCGGTCCAGACTTTTACCGTGCTAGTCTACAGGCCCTCGTTCCTAGGTTATGTAAGGCAGTTGAAAGGGACAGGGATTAAGTGGAAAAGTGACATTTTGTTCCTAAAGAATGTATCTACATTCTGTGAAAATTATTATGTGTAGATTATGTGGAAAAGTGACATTTTGTTCCTAAAGGATGTATCTACATTCTGTGAAAATAGCAAAGCTGTAGGATAAAAATATAATTTTTAAACAAATGTTATGCATTACTTTTGGAGTTACCCTAGTAATATAGGCTATAGTAAAGTCCGTAATAAAAGTGTTCAAAGAAGATGCTTTTTCAATTTCAATTTTTACTTTGATTTCATTCTTATTATGTGTTGATATGTATTTCTATGTTTTCTTGCTATGAATATTAGACGGAATTACTATGTTTGAAGTGTTTTAACAAGAAATGAGAATTTCATTTGACTTTAATGAATTTTTACACAATTCTTCTAATACTCACGAAATTATCAATGTAATATCACGAAATTACCGAGGTTATCACGAAATAATCAACCTTTCAGCTTAAGTTGTAAAAGTGGTTTTTGGCACTTGTTCAAGAACGTGTCCAATGTTTTATGTGTCCAGATTTGTACAGCACATTATTGTCTTTTAGATGAAAAAATCGGAATAAGGTTATATTTACACATTTGCATTTTAAATTAATTTTCATGAAATTATCACGAAATTACCAATGTTTGTCCCACTTTATCTTAAATGAAGGTGTATGTTGTGTTGAAGATGAGTTCACTTGTAATGAAAAAACTTCGTGCATACAATATTGCACCAAATTAATTAGTCGTGCTTTATATCACTCTGAAAGTGAGCATAATATGTTGTTTTAACGTAATTATCGGTGCCTATTTATTTGAATTTCTGAGTAGCTAAATATATAAGCTAGTATAATTATGTAAAAATTTATACATATATTCATTCATAGTTTCTGCCCAAGAGCAGGTCTTTCACAGCAAACCTAGCATTCTAGAGCCTTTTTTATTTTATGCCTTCCTCTTTGTCTCCTGATATGATTCATATATTATTATTATTATTATTATTATTATTATTATTATTATTATTATTATTATTATTATTCAGTAACAAATATAAATGATACTCGAGAGGAAATTAAACGCAGAATAAATATGGGAAATGCGTGTTATTATTCGGTTGAGAAGCTTTTATCATCCAGTCTGCTGTCAAAAAATCTGAAAATTAGAATTTATAAAACAGTTATATTACCGGTTGTTCTGTATGGTTGTGAAACTAGGACTCTCATTTTGAGAGAGTAACATAGGTTAAGGGTGTTTGAGAATAAGGTTCTTAGGAAAATATTTGGGGCTAAGAGGGGTGAAGTTACAGGAGAATGGAGAAAGTTACACAACACAGAACTGCACGCATTATATTCTTCACCTGACATAATTAGGAACATTAAATCCAGACGTTTGAGATGGGTAGGGCATGTAGCACGTATGGGCGAATCTAGAAATGCATATAGAGTGTTAGTTGGGAGGCCGGAGGGAAAAAGACCTTTAGGGAGGCCGAGACGTAGATGAGAAGATAATATTAAAATGGATTTGAGGGAGATGGGATATGATGATAGAGAATGGATTAATCTTGCACAGGATAGGGACTAATGGCGGGCTTATGTGAGGGCGGCAATGAACCTCCGGATTCCTTGAAAGCCAGTAAGTAAGTATTATTATTATTATTATTATTATTATTATTATTATTATTATTATTATTATTCAGTCAGTTCACAATGTACATTAACATCTTCTGAAAGCCAAATAATTAAATTTCTCGTACTGCAACAAACCACTCTTCTGCATCGTCTATACTTTTGTTATTGTTGATTAGAGCCAGTGCTGCTCATCGGAGTGACTACTACCGCGGAGGAATCGGAGATTACGAATAAAGCTCTCCGCCGGTGATCTCCGATACTACCGTAGATGGAACAGGGGACATACGGAGGGATGCGGTGGTTCGGAGCGAAGCGACAGTTAGCTCAAGGAAGATCGGCGCGTACGGACTGACGGTAGTTGTGAGTGGAATAAAATGGCACCAAATCGGATATCCGTCGCATGGAAATTCTTTAATTTAGTTGAAGGTAATGATAAAGTCGTACTCAGTAAACTTTGTGGGCGAATTTACTCTAAGGGTGGTGGAACTTCGAATTTGTTAGGCCACTTGAAGCGATCGCACAATCGCGAACTTGATGAAAACAATTACGCAAAACATTTGATACGATTTATTTTTAAATTGTTTTAGTGCTATTGTTCCCAAAGGCTCACAGTCTAGGAAAGTCTTGAAATTTCTCTAAAACTTAACATTCGAGGTAATAAAAACATATGAAATATTTACAAGACGACTTGAGTTATATTTTGTTGTTTAGACAACTTGAGTTATATTTTACTGTTTGGATTAAAATACTTCTGAATGAAAGTAAAGAAACATGTGGTAATAATATAATTACAATTATTCTTAAGTTGATATCCGCTTATATTTTTATTACAGAGAAAGAGTGGCGCGTTTTAGAAGAGACAGTTTCTTTTGTTCCATTCTGAAGCTCCCTTAATATATTTTACGTTAGAATAATAATTGACAAACCCGGTTTGCGATTAAACGAGAGTTTCTAGGAGAATTAAAGTATAAATGTTTACCTTACCTACTGAAAAGCTTTACTTCTGGGTTAGTTTTGCAGTTAGATTGAATGTTATTAATTTGATCAATGACATAAAACTAATACAGCTTTCCACATATACTATGAATTTCAAAACTAGAAAAAAAAATCTGTCAGCTAACGTAGCACTTTAAGCAACACAAAAAAGAGCCGAAGAAAGAGAGAGAGATTAGCATAAAAGAGAGAATATACAACAAATTACAACTTATTTTAAAAGATACGCAGACGTCAGCGGACTCGAATCACTACCTGATCCGATTAAAGGAATGCTCAGCGGAAAGTGCATGTCTGCGCCGCAGCACATATACAACCTGCGCGGCATCAATCGGAGGTAACCGGAGGTCTCCGATTGAAAGCGCGCAAACAACCGCTTCGGAGAAAACCTAATCATAAGCAGCACTAATTAGAGCTGAAGAGAATAAAGCTACGAAAACGTATTGAGCATTTCATGTAATAGTTGTGTTCGTATATTAAATTATTTTATAATTGTGTATACCCTTTAAGAGAGAAAAGAAATTATCCTTATTGATTACATTTAGGAAATTACACTAAATAAGCTGTGTTTTCATCCTGCAATCAACTGATAATAACAAAAATACAGGTTGTCAGGCGACGATAGAAAACAAAAAATGCAAAAATAAACAAAATTAATGATGTGTATAAACAATTGAATTTTCTTTCATATTTAAGTATAAAAATATAAGGGTGCCATTTGAAATTTCAAAGTGACGGTAACTGGGGGGGGGTGAAATCTAAAATGCAATAATAAATCTGATTTAAACTTCCCCCTCAATATCTAAATTGACGTGTTTTTGTTTAAATTGAATTCAATTTAAATTATTAGTTATTTGGACTTGGAAGTTTTGAAATGAAAGCCCTATATACGAGTATTATTCACTGCTTAGAATTACCATTTCCTGTTGTTTTCCTCTACACTAATTTTCTCTGAAAATATAAAACATAGAAATTTCGCTTCAAATTTTGGTTTGTAGAATTCTTAGCGGGATGAACTAAGAAAACAAGATGTTTATAGGATTTCAAGCTTTTACACGGGTCGCAGGATAAGGGACTAAAAAAGGAATATCCTGCGAAAAGCGGGACATTTTGTTACCCTACCTCACTAATGTATGGCTATCTATCATCCAGAACTAGACTGCAAAATTTAGATTTATGTATAAATCAGTATGTAATGTACTGCCACAGTCTACTGGATGTTCAGTTCAAAGTATGTCATGGCTCGCTGTATGCCGTCATGTGGCTAGCCGATGAGCCTAGAAAATTCAATCTTCTTACACTTCCGCAGAGGTGCATTACCTGTGTGCCAGAAAAGTTGCCTAGAAAGTACGGCGTTCATTCTGAAGAGTACTTACCGATACGTACGGTAACGCCGGTAGTGGCAGGAATGTGAACTGTTTCGAAAAATGTACTGAGGTGAGTTTTTTTCTAACTGTCGAGATATGGAGAGAGGGTTAATACTTACGTATTTACCCTAGCACAAACCCTAGTCTTACCCTAGTACAAACCCTAGTAATGCCGCACTTCGATTATTGTGACGTTTTGTTAAGTGATCTAAGTTCTGAACTGTCAGCCAAGTTACAGCGAGCTCAGAATATGTGCGTCAGATACGTGTGCAACATCCGACGATACGATCACATATCACTGTCCTTCGCAAGTCTCTCGTGGCTCCGACTTAAAGAACGCAGAACTTTACACTCTTTGTCTTTACTCTTTCGAATTCTGCACACCTCAACACCAAATTACCTTTCGTCTCGTTTCTCTTATCTATACTCTAACCACGACGTAAATACCAGATCACTTATCTGTGGCACGCTAAATATACCTCTTCATAGAACATCTTGTTATTCCTCATCTTTCACAATATCCACCTCGCGTCAATGGAATTCCTTGTCACAAAGTATTAGGGGCTGCAAGACAACAAACACCTTTAAGAACAGCTTAAAAGATAACCTTATTAGCATTTCACTCCAATCATACTGATTTAAAATATTACTGACTACACTGTTGCTTTTTTCTTTAGACATCATCCTGATTGTGCTGCATTTTCAAAATTGTCTCATAATAATCTCTTTCTATTGTCTAATATCATTTGAAATATATTAACATTCTATGTATTTTAGTTTAATTCTGCTACACAGTTTATTTCAGTGTTTAATTAATAGTTCATAGTATTTTGTTGTTTAATTCGTAAATAACTCTTGTATACATGTAACTCTCATCTAAATCAAATTGTTGAATTCTTTGTAAGTTCATGCATATGTATATACACTTTTTGCTGGTTGAGTGGAAGAGAAGGCCTTACGGCCTTAACTCTGCCAGCTAAAATAAATCATTATTATTATTATTATTATTATTATTATTATTATTATTATTATTATTATTATACGTATAATACTTAACGTATTCGTTGACATTAATTTCGACGGTCAACATGGACACGGAGCATTTGATTTGTGTTATGGAATGTTGCCGTACGCAACCGATGATAACAAATACCCTGCGTACGACTTGGCCGCGCAAAACACAGTTCGAAAGAGGTTATGGTAGCACACAGACCGTACAGACCGCCATCTGTTGCTACGACTTTCAAGTTATACCGTACACGTTCTCAAGTTCAGACTGAACGCCTTGATTAATAGGCAACTTCTCTGACATAAAAGCTGATAAAAGCTGAAACTCGCTTCAAATCGCTGACTCATCAACAGTGACGTCATGAGACACTTTGAAATGAACACCCAGTAGTATATGCATGCATCCATAGATAGTTGCTAACCACTAGGATCGCTACTATCGCCTCATCACAGGCAATGCGAAATAATACCGGCACAGTCTATTGTTCCTAGCTCCCTGAACAACTCAAGCTTCGTGACTGTGTATACTAGACTGTGGTACTACCTTTAGCATTCGCTTACTTGATTCGTCCTGTCATCAGTGGATGGCTGCACTCTGTTGCATTATCTTTTACACACATTTTCGCATGTTGAACATCGTTATAATCACTTTCGCTGTTTATATATATTGTTGTTTACTTCCAAGACACTATATTACTTTATTTCATGCATCTATTCTACGTCAATTTTCTTTATTTTCATTTATTAATATATTCATAGCTTAGAACCCCCGTACGATTCTTTGTATTATGCTTATATTACTCGACACTTGTATAATATGGCAATTAGTTTTCTAAAAATTGTGCTTCACTGTGGTGTTCTCTTTTTATTGTGTGATGACTATCACAATTAAACATACGTAATTTTTATTGGTGATTTTGCATTGTAACACTGATATTTTTCTAATGACTATTACACTCTTACTACGTCATACTACTTTTGACCAATAAAACGGTACGAAAGGACGTATTTCAACCAATCATGGCTGCTTATCGCACAATTTTATCGCGTCCCTAGCATTTGTTTCTTTGTTTGCCAACATTTGAAACTGCGCTGGTCTGGACGTCAAAAAAATATATAAAATTACAAACCACTCCAGTCGATGCACAGCAGTTTCAAGTATGACTCGCATTGGCATTCAAGAACAAGAATTAATAAAAATCACTGATCATACCTATGCATCTTCTGAAATCCGATTTACAAATAAATGAAGAGCACCATTCGGAAATCCTGAATAAGTTGAATACACCATGTAGGCCTAAATCAACGAGTTCCACTTCTATTACGCACACGTCCAATATAACATCAATTGAACCACCAACCACATTCAAATTTGAAAATTGTACATTCAATAATTATTCCTTTTAAAATTATTCATGTTTATTTTTTATGTCATCGTCGTTAATTAAAACTTTTCTAACACTTGTGTATATTAGTTAGGTTATGTTATAGCTTCTGCTCTGAGAGGATAAAAAGAACTTCTGCTATATGATATTATGGATAGTCACGTATCAGAGATTGTTTAATATTAAGATTTATTGAATACTAATCATTACAGTGTCTGTATAAAGAGACTATTGCCATCTAGCATGCATCTAGCGTAATATTTGTAATGTTGAGATGGTACAATAATACATTTGAAGACAGTTGTATTTTCGTAAGTCAATTAATATTTTATTGTATTGGAGTACTTCGTTACTTCTAATCGTTATATACTTTCTTCTAATCGTGTAATAGTCAATTAAATCCCACTCGAGTTTTGATTTTCTCTAGATAAATCAAAACGTCTAGTGAGATTACTGTTGATAAATAAGCAACATTTGTTATAATTACACCGATATTTTGTCACGCCGATAAAAATTAACAGGAAATGCTAAATAGTAGTGAAATGTAAATACGATTTCTCTATACATGGCACACATCAGTGATTTATATGGGAAAATCTAAAAAATTAATACTTATTAACTGAACAGTAACGTGTCAAAAGTTAACCTCATGTACCAAGAGATTAGTTGCTAATTTTTAAATAATATACATGGATAAATATATAATAGGATGCGAAAGTTAATGAGTTTCCCGTAACACATAATAGAGGCGCTGTTGTAGAAATTGATCTTGCTGCCATCTATTTCTGGGAGGGGCGTTATTACATCTAGCAGCGCACCAAGTAGCGAAAAGAGTAATTACTCCAAGCATTTAGCAGCGCACCTGGTGACGAAAATGTTAAACTGTGCAGAAAGTATTCCCTCCCACCCTCATCGATATTCAAAACTAACCCAATTTGGTAAAACATTTACGGTTTTATTCCTCACAGCATATTCTACTGAAAATTCTTACCGGAGCCAACAGGAAGATAAAAGAGACGATGTGTTTTACACTACCCGATTAAAATATAACCAGACAGAGACAAAAAATAAAGCAAAAGGTTAGATAATTGGGATTGTATTCTTTGGGTATGGAAAAGTCTGCAAGAACTACTTAGATAGTTCAATTTATTATATTACTATTACTTTACAATATATTCAACAACACTATTTTTACAACGTCCATAAACATCACTGTTTAACATACACTGCTTATACCAAAGACGTTATACACACACGTATCACTTTATGTTCACTTATTAACAAGTTTCAGTCCGCCATCTTCATCTTCGACTCTCCCATACAGCAATATCTCGAACGGATAAATAGAGAACTCTCGGTAATGTACCCAACACGTAGTTCTAATATTCACCACCTACGACGTTGGGCGCTTATCACCTTATTTCAAACCCCCAAATCCAGATGCTGCTGACCGCAGTTTCGCATCCTATTATATATTTATCCAAGTAATATAGTTGGGTATGGAGAAATTGAGATTATGTTATCTTCAACGTTTTAAAAATATTGATCCTTTTTATTGTATATAATTTAGTGGATAAATTATTTGAAATCGTTCATTAACATTAAATATTGAGTCATAAAATAAAAATTAATGAAACATAAGTATTCGGAAAAACATTGGAAAATAATTACAAAACAAAACAGTTGTTAAGACAGGATTATACAGAAGGCAAGTGCTGTTAACCATTAATGTCATTCTTTATATCGTTTAATCACTACATCATCTATACTAATAATAAATCTGTAGCCGAAATTTTTCTGGTAATTTTCGATTTTCCAAAAAATAATTGGTCCTAACATATACTGGGTGTTCATTTCAAAGTGTGTCATGACGTCACTGTTGTTGGGTCACCGGTTTGCAGCGAGTTTCAGCTTATATGTTAGAGAAGTTGCCTATTATTTAAGGCGTTCTTCAATCTGAACTTGAGAACGTGTACGGTATAACTTGAACGTCGTAGCAACAGATGGCGGTCTGTACGGTCTGTGTGCTACCATAACCTCTTTCGAACTGTGTTTTGCGCCGGCAAGTCGTACGCAGGGTATTTGTTATCATCGGTTGCGTACGGTAACATTCCACAACACAAATCAAATGCCCCGTGTCCATGTTGACCGTCGAAGTTGTCAACAAATACGTAAGTAATCGTCTTAACCCTCTCCCCATATCCCGACAGTACGTATTTCCAAACAGTTCACATTCCTGCCATTACCGGCGTTACCGTACGTATCGGTACGTACTCTTCAGAATGAACGCCGTACTTGCTAGGCAACTTCTCTACCTCAGAGGTTATCCACCTCTGCGGAAGTGTAGGAAGATTGAATTCTCTAGGCTCATCAGCTAGCCACATGACGGCATACAGCGAGCCATGACACATTTTGAAGTGAACACCCAGTATAATTAACCACCCTGAAATCGAAAATCGCTCTTTTTGACATTTTTGTTTCTATATATTTCTGGATGTTTGTTACCTTTTCACGCGATAATGGCTGAACCGATTAATATGAAAATTGGAATATAAATTAAGTTCGTTGTAACTTAGAATTTAGACTATATGGCATTCTAAATATTTTATTTAAAAGGTGTGGTTATAAGGGGGCCTGAATGAAAAAAATCGAAATATCTCGCTTATTATTGATTTCAATTAAAAATGTTACGTAACAAAAGTTTCTTTAAAAATAATTTTCGATAAGTTGTATCCTATACAAAATTTTGATAGGACTGATATTTAATGAGATAAATGAGTTTCAAAATTACATTAACAACGCCATCTAAGGCAGTGTAATGAAATAAAAAACAAATGACTTCGTCTATAAGGGGCCTTGGACAACAACAATCGAAAGCTATGAAACATATGGTAGCCTAAAGAGAATGTTTCTGTGTTTGTATGAAATAATATCGGAAGCTAAATTAACCGATTTGTATAATTAATTATTAATTCACCATTGGAAAGTGTAGTTTCTCTAGATGGACATAATGCTATGATGTTATTACAGTAACTTCTGACTGAATCGAGGACAGATAAGATTAAAATAGCTTCTTATGCACAGAAAACTTGATAGGCATTTGTTTCCTGTATTTCCTAAAATAATTTTTATGATAAAATGAGTGTCTCTAGATCAAAATGATCGCATTTTAATTTGTTTAATACAATTTAAATTAAGTAATATAATAAACGATTTATCCTTCTATCAATAACAAATATTCCCCCGATCAAATGTCCTATTTTAATTATGTAATTACTTTATATTTATTTCTGACAGGTGCAGCGGAGCGCACGGGTACGGCTAGTTTATAATAAGATACTGAAACTAGCGCTGAAGTAGTTTCGGCGATTTCGGAAGTAAAAATCGTTGCATTCATAAGGAATTTTTGTGGAGATGCAGTTGATCGGATCAAACTAGCGCTGAAGTAGTTCCGGTGATTTCGGATGTGAAAATCGTTGAATTTATAAGGGATTTTTTTATTTTTGGTGGAAATGGAGTTGATCGTATATGCAAGGCATAGCAGCGTAAACTAATCAAACCTAACCTTCATAGATTCGTAGGCTAAAAGCAGGGTGTATATGCCGAGGACGAAGGGAACTTCCTCAACGCTAGTTTAGCCGTTCATCGTATATGTCCATGCGTAATAAAAGCTTAAACTAACCAAACCTGACCTGTCACAGATTCGTATATGCGAGGTGTATAAGCGGAGTAAGAAGGGAACTACCTCAACGTTAGTAATTTATATATATTATTTTAATGTACCGAAGTACATATGATATTTCCATGCAGATATTCTGCGTCATCATACGATGAAAGAGTGATGGAACGGAGAAAAATTCTCTCCGGCGCCGGGATTTGAACCCGGGTTTTCAGCTCTACGTGCTGATGCTTTATCCACTAAGCCACACCGGATACAACTCCGACGCCGGTTAGACTCGTCTCAGATTAAGCTCCAACTCTTGGGTTCCCTCTAGTGGCCGCCCTCTGCACTGTACGTCATAGATGTCTATGAACGCAGGACCGAAGTCTACACATATGCTGAGGTGCACTCCCGGCCAACTAGTCACTCATATCGAGTGCACCTCAGCACATGTGTGGACTTCGGTCCTGCGTTCATAGACATCTATGACGTAGTGCAGAGGGCGGCCACTAGAGGGAACCCAAGAGTTGGAGCTTAATCTGAGACGATTCTAACCGGCGTCGGAGTTGTATCCGGTGTGGCTTAGTGGATAAAGCATCAGCACGTAGAGCTGAAAACCCGGGTTCAAATCCCGGCGCCGGAGAGAATTTTTCTCCGTTCCATCACTCTTTCATCGTTAGTAATTTAGCCAAATAATTTGACCACCATATTATATACAATAGAAAAAGATCAATTTTAAAACGCTGAAAAATAATCACATAACCTCAATTTCTCCAGAACCAACTGCATATAAAAATTATCCACTGATTCGGTAACTATCCTGAAAAGCTACACTAAATAAATTCATAATTTTCTTTTCCTTCACTGGCATTTGTGAGATGTATATAGTGGTAAACACGTGGTCTTATACAATCGAAAGAGAATTAGCAAAAAGTCACGGAGGCTGGAAATCCAATACTGTCGCAGAAGGTTATGTTCTGTTAATTGTAAATAATATTCAAATAAATTCAATTTGTCATCTCGTTTTTCAATGTCGAATTCAATAATCAAGGTTATAATATTATAATATTATCAAGTTTAACGGGATTATACATCAAGATCAATGACATTATTGTTCCTCGGAAAAAATCAATACTTTCGCGTCTGCGCACATCTCACAACATACGGGACATTGGTCAAGGTCAGATACAAAGAAAATTAATAATATCAAGTTATAAATGTGGTCGAGCATAAAAAGTCGTATGAAACTCGCCTATAATGGTAATTAAGTAGCTCGTATGAGAATTATGAAACTCGCTTGCGCTCGTTTCATAAATATCCATACTCGCTTCTTAATTACCTTCATTATAGGCTCGTTGCATAATGTACTATTATTAACAAGATATTCTATGTGTGTACTCCAACTCAGACCGGCTTCGAGGTGAATGCCTAGGAATTTAACTGAGGAAGACAAGTCAGTAATATTTCTGTTAAAAGAAAATTGAATATCTACAGTCTTATTAGAGTTGATGCTAAGTTTATCTATTTATTATCAAAATATACAAAAATCAAAACACAAACCACTACAGCATACCGATAGCATGTGAAAGTCTACAAAAAAATTGAGCATCACGGTGCGAAATAGTCAAAGAGGATAGATGCGAGTATATGGTAACATTTGAATGATTAAGAAGGCTGAGTATATATTCGCGTTACATAGAATATTGTTATTCTTATGAAAATGAGTAATAATTAAAATCAACACAACTGTATTTTCATTCTCGAAACTGAGTGAAATAATCTACTTACCAGTGTATCCTGATACAGCCGGGATTCAAAGCGAGAACCTCGAGTCAAAACGCAGTGACCACTAGACCATCAAGGACGACTTACATAGGTGGGATTCGATTCAAAGATCGTGAGTTCCACGTAGCGTTGTGGCACCAGCTAGACTGGTATTTTTTTAATTCAAGGTAACCTGAAGGTATCGTTTCAGTAATGGGAATTGGATGGAGATAAAAATTTCATTAACTACAGAATTCCGTGTTTTAATTACCTGGACGTTCAACCCTCTAAATGTTTTTGCTACGTTCGGATATGGTTTTACGAGTAAATAAAGCTTCAGGGTTGGGGGAGAGATGGAGGGAAGGGTCGCAACCCCTGATAGGCCTATATACGTCACTGACTGTGGCATTTAATAACATTAACCTATCCCTGTCCCTGGGCTCGTACATCACGAAAAGTGAACATCGATCCGATGGTTGCCAGGTTACTCGATGCTTTTTTGTTAACGGATGAACCCGTGCTTCCAGCAGTGTGCTACATTCTGTACAGTTACATCTTTTCGGACAACTTCTTTTTCAGTTGTCATCTGTTCGCCCCTCAGTAATTCATACGTTGGGTTTTATGCAAAGTACAAACAGAACGTATTGAAAAAGCTTTTTTAAAAAAATTGAAGTAAATGCTAAGTTGATGGATGATCATTAGAGTATGTATTACATAAAATATTAGAAGCAAATGCTGTTTTTGCTCTATTAGGCCTATATAAAAAATTGAAAAATAAAAAAAAACATGGCCTACTTAAAAAGCGAAACTAAAAATATTGAATAGTAATATAAGATCCATGCTTTTATATCGGTGTGAGACTTTGAGGTGATCCAGGAAATGAGCATCAAATTACAACATTTTTAAAGACTGATATCTCCTGAAAGTCTTACTAAATATCAGCTGGCCTGAGAGTATCACAGAGGAAGAATGTAGAAAAGGACAAACGAAACCCTGATCACGAAACAAATTTTTAAAGAGGAAACGGAAATCTTCGGAAAGTTTTTACTAAATATCAGCTGGCCTGAGACTATCTTAAAGGAAGAATATAGAAAAGGACAAACGAAACCCAGATCATGTAACAAATTTTGAAGAACGAAATGAAACTTTCTGGAAAGTCTTACTAAATATCAGCTGACCTGAGACTATCTCAGAGGAAGAATATAGGAAAGGACAAACGAAACCCAGATCATGAAACAATTTTTAAAAAGAAAACGGAAATCTTCGGAAAGCTTTTACTAAATATCAGCTGGCCTGAGACTATCTCAGAGGAAGAATGTAGAAAAGGACAAACGAAACCCATATCACGAAACAATTTTTAAAAAGAAAACGGAAATCTTCGGAAAGCTTTTACTAAATATCAGCTGGCCTGAGACTATCTCAGAGGAAGAATATAGAAAAGGACAAACGAAACCCAGATCACGAAACAATTTTTAAAAAGAAAATGGAAATCTTCGGAAAGCTTTTACTAAATATCAGCTGGCCTGAGACTATCTCAGAGGAAGAATGTAGAAAAGGACAAACGAAACCCAGATCACGAAACAATTTTTAAAAAGAAAATGGAAATCTTCGGAAAGCTTTTACTAAATATCAGCTGGCCTGAGACTATCTCAGAAGAAGAATATAGAAAAGGACAAACGAAACCCAGATCACGAAACAATTTTTAAAAAGAAAATGGAAATCTTCGGAAAGCTTTTACTAAATATCAGCTGGCCTGAGACTATCTCAGAGGAAGAATGTAGAAAAGGACAAACGAAACCCAGATCACGAAACAATTTTTAAAAAGAAAATGGAAATCTTCGGAAAGCTTTTACTAAATATCAGCTGGCCTGAGACTATCTCAGAGGAAGAATGTAGAAAAGGACAAACGAAACCCAGATCACGAAACAATTTTTAAAAAGAAAATGGAAATCTTCGGAAAGCTTTTACTAAATATCAGCTGGCCTGAGACTATCTCAGAGGAAGAATGTAGACAAGGACAAACGAAACCCAGATCACGAAACAATTAAAAAAAAACGGAAATCTTTGGAAAGCTTTTACTAAATATCAGCTGGCCTGTGACTATCTCAGAGGAAGAATATGGAATAGGACAAACAAAACCCAGATCACGAAACAATTTTTAAAAAGAAAACGGAATTCTTTGGAGAGCTTTTACTAAATATCAGCTGGCCTGAGACTATCTCAGAGGAAGAATGTAGAAAAGGACAAACGAAACCCAGATCACGAAACAATTTTTAAAAAGAAAACGGAAATCTTCGGAAAGTTTATACTAAATATCAGCTGGCCTGAGATTATCTCAGAGGAAGAATGTAGAAAAGGACAAACAAAACCCAGATGACGAAACAATTTTTAAAAAGAAAACGGAAATCTTCGGAAAGTTTATACTAAATATCAGCTGGCCTGAGACTATCTCAGAGGAAGAATGTAGAGGACAAACGAAACCCAGATCACGAAACAATTTTTAAAAAGAAAACGGAAATCTTTGGAAAGCTTTTACTAAATATCAGCTGGCCTGAGACTATCTCAGAGGAAGAATGTAGAAAAGGACAAACAAAACCCAGATCACGAAACAATTTTTAAAAAGAAAACGGAAATCTTCGGAAAGTTTGTACTAAATATCAGTTGGCCTGAGACTATCTCAGAGGAAGAATATGGAAAAGGACAAACAAAACCAAAATCACGGAACAAAATTTTAAATGGGAATGGAATTTGATATGACATACTTAATATAAAAATAAGCACTAGAGTGAAATCCAAGAGAAGAAAGAAAGAGGGAGCATTACAGAAAACTTGGAAAATGACCAGCAATAACCAGTTCTGAAGATGACCAGTAGCAGGCCGGAACATGTTAACCATGTACGGTAAAATTTAACACGAGAAAGACATAATACATATTCCGAAGTGTTAATTTAGGATAGAGTTTGGAAAATATTAATTAATCTTCAAGTTATTAATTTTCTTCTTATGATACATTCGCCTATTTCAATGTTATTCTTTACAAGAGTTTTAGGGTTAACTCTGTAAATTTAAATTTCCTAAAATGCATACGTGAAACCATGCCCTACGCTATATTAGGGAGACCAGATGTCCTGCACTTCGTAGGATACTTCCTCTTTAAAACAATTTTTATCTCGAAAAGTAAGAAAAAACGATCAAAACTGTATTAAACGTTTTTGTTTGGAATATCTCAAAGAATAACCACCTGAAATTAATAACATTACTTACGATTCATCCTATATATGTATTTTTCTGTATATGATTTGATCCTGGTTGAGTGGAAGAGAAGGCCTGATGGCCTGAACTCTGACAGGGAAAATAAAATTATTATTATTATTATTATTATTATTATTATTATTATTATTATTATTATTATTATATGTTTCATATGTAATTGGAAAAAGTAAATTTTAGTTATTATAACTATAATAATTTACAGTTAAAAAAACAAAAGTAAACATTTTAACTATTTTCCAAGGTCCGGGTTTTCTTGAGCAACTATTACTACTGCAATTACTACTACTACTACTGCCACTGCCACTGCCACTACCACTGCCACTACTATTATACCAGTGTACAATTTCTCTAGTGGGGTTTCGAACTGAGTATTTTGAAACGTTCTTTTTCGATGTTTAGCAACACTGCTTTCTGTGTTTTTACAAAACACATTCTACAAGTCCAAGATTGATCATTTTAAGATTGATGAGAAACGCAGCCTAGATTCGAGCCTAAGGGAAAGGTTCCTTATAGAACGACTGAAAGTTTGTGTGTACGTAAAGGTTCATCTGTTGATGTTTTTGCTGCCAGGGGGTGTCGAACGTGATCCCAGTAGGATGAGGGGTCCATTTAGCTGCTTGTTCTCTCCCGAGACGTGACGCGAGAGATAAAACATCGATTTTTAAGGCAAGAGCGTAACAAGTAAAACATCATCAGGATAAAAACCGTTTGATATACACTTTTTTGCTCCAAACAGATGAACAAATTCTCCACATCGGCTCTGAAACCATTAGTCGATTCGGCAAAAAAAAAAAAAATCTTCCACGAGTAATACCACAGATAATTAAACTACACAGTTCGTTATCAGCAACTATTTTCTGTAGCTGGGAATGCGGCTGAATTTGCAATAGTGAACACTTTGACCTTACATAGGCCACGTCTGCAGTCATTTATTTTGACGAAAGAGCAAACAGCTGTATCGTGATTTTTTTACGAAGACATGTAGGAAATTCGTGAACGGGAATCATAAACTTTCACGTCCACTTTATCAGTAACAGATGGCTCCATGAAGTGCTACAAATATGAAATAGGGGTACAAATATGATATAGTGTGATATAGGACCTTATACGTGTTGTATTCTAGCGGAAGCCTTCCAGATTACTACTTACTGATTACTCTCTTTGGCGGGAATGTATTAGTTTGCAGTTAGAAGCTGAACTGTTAAAACGTTTATCATTATTGCGTTTTCAAGGAAAGTTAAAATTTTGGCGGTAAGTTCTTTTCTTGAATTTTCATTGCTATTCCTCAATGCTAGAAATATTAATTATATACAGGGTGTAAGGGGTACAAGTGCCGTCCTTTTCACAGTCGTCGGGGACGGTCTACAGGATCAAAAATGTCCATACAACATAGGGTCAAAACTTGATAGTTTTCCCAGAAAAATATTTCTTCAATTATTTATTGGCGTTATACTGCTCATATCGTTAGTAAAATTACGAAAACAATTACATTCGTAAGTATATCTAGCAATGAGTTAATATTACTTTAAATACATATTTGTATGTTCTATTACGTTTTCGTGAAATTAAATAAAATTCCATGCTTAAATTTGTTAATATTCTAGCGTTAGAGACGTGGCAACATGTTCAGCAGGCAGTACTCTGCACAGACGTAAGTACGAGTCAGCTGAGTTGAAGTTCAGCCGAGCGGATGACAGTTCGGTACCAGATATTCGATAAACAACTTACAATGTCATTCACAGTTTAGGAATATCATACGTTATTAATTTATGGAGAAAGTTGTCGTAATTCAAGTGAGGCAAGAAGGATGTATCGTAAACGTTTTCCTCGAAGAAAGTTACCTAATCGGCGAACTTTAGTAGCAGTTTCTCAACGATTATTAGAAACTGGAAGTCTCTTACCCAGTTTCGACAATCACACAGACAGAAATTTCCTTTAAAATGGTACTGCTTTGTGGAAACGGAAGAGATTAAAATGTTACATTAAAAAAAAGTTCGTGTGATTTTGTGCAGTAAACAATTATTGTTTGCTTTTAGACGTACAATTAAAAATGGACCAATATTCCCAATATTGTTAAATAAATGGAAATTTACCATAATGTTCTATTAATGAGATTGAAAGTTTGTATTTGCTGCTCGTTTTATGTAAACAGCAGTTGTCCTGGTCCGCCCCTGCATTAGAACAGAGCATCCTTTTTTTATACCGCTATTACCCGCTTGAGCTGTACCGTGTACTTGTCCCTCCTCCTCATCCAGCAACGTTGCCAAACGTCTAATATTATAAACTTTAATAATTAGTTAAATACTGCAATTAGAAAAAATTGTGAGGACATTTTTTCTTCCTTATGACATTAACAATCATCATTTAAAATAATCCCACTTTTACCTCTTAAACCCTGTATATTCTTAAAGAGAAATAGTCTACGTTTATAAAAACGTATGTGTAATTGATTTCGTTTTTTAGTTATATGTTTTGAGGTTATGACCTACAACCATCAGTGTGTCACAAATATGAAATACTAGTATTATTAGTATTCCATCTTTGTACCCTGGTTTTCTGTTTCGTTACTAGTAGCCTATTTTCACCTGATGGCGGAGGGAAAACCTCACTTCTAACAAGCTTAGAAAATACTGAATAGTAGCGAATAGAAGCATTTGAAATGTGGATATGGAGAAGAATGGAACTTGTGAAATATACAGACAGAATAAGAAATGAAGCTGTGCTAGAAAGAATGGGTGAAGAAAAGTGATCAGGAAGAGAAAAAGAAATTGGCTGGGTCACTAGCCGAGAAGAAACTGCCTACTGAAGGATGCACTGAAAGGCATGGTGAACGAGAGAAAAGTTCGATGCAGGAGAAAATATCAGATGATAGACGACATTAAGATATATGGATCATATGCGGGGATCAAGAGGAAGGCAGAAAATAGGAAAGGTTTAAGAATGCTGAGTTTGCAGTGAAAAACCTGCCCTTGGACAAAAAACTACGAATGAATGAATGAATAAAGAAAAATATGAAAATGAAAAATACAAGGAGAAAAGGGGAACTAGGCTTTGAGACGAGCTATTAGATTACAGGAGGATCAATTGAAATAAAAGGAGAACAAGGAGAATACAAGGAGGACAATGAAATTATAAGAAGAACAATTAAATGACAAGGAAAACAAATGGAAGGCAAGGAGAATAATGGAAATAAAAGAATAACAAGGAAAAGACAAGGATAACAAGCAGAAGACAAGGAGAACAGTGGATATATTTTTTATATATTTGTTTATATATGTATTTATTTATTTCATCAATCTTTATTCACGTCATGGCGGATTAGATGTGTTACAATTCGTAATCCGCCATCGCTCTCTATACAAACATTACAAAAATTAATACATATTGAACCTCTAAGTATCCTCTGTACACAATAATAATAATAATAAATTAATAATAAGTATAGCTCTTGTATTTACAACTCCTACTTTAGCTTTTTCACTTAAATCTCAAGCTCTTAAAAATGAACAGTGGATATAAAAGAAGAATAAATGGGTACAAGGATAATAAGGGGAATACAAAAAGCGTAGTTCTACATAAAAAAGTCGGTGCTCAATTTACCATAAGCAGTAATATAATTCACTACATGATAGAGGCACTGAATTGTGAAACATTCAAAATGTATTTAGAAAAAAATTGCCATGGTAACTAGAAAATTAATCAACAAAACCGCAGCCAAAATTTCAATCTCCACAACTGCCATAGCAACCATTATTAGCATTACACAGTAACCACTGTAATAGAAACCGTCGCCAGCGAACACTACAGGACAGAACTCCGGACTCCACGTCAATGTTACTTCTCTGTTTCATGTTATTCCTCAGTAAATCCTGATTGCCTCGTGGAGTGCCTGTTAAGAGCCTCCCGGCCGATCCGCTTGCTTCCTTTCTGTTCTCTTGAGTACCCTTCACCACGAGAGCTGCGCCACTGTAAACAAACCAGACTTGCATTTGGATTCTTTCACAATACCGGTATTACTTTAAATGTGAAACAGCAAGGGCAGAATTTTGCAAATATTCCTTACGGCACAACCACATTGGTTGAGAAGATTTGACTGAAATAGTACATTATACAACGAGCCTATAATGGTAGTAATTAAGACGCGAGTATGTTTATGAAACGAGCGCAAGCGAGTTTCATAATTTTCACACGAGCGTCTTAATTACCATTATAGACAAGTTTCATACGACTTTTTATGCTCGACCATATTTCTAACTTGAAATTATTCATAAGTATTCATGTTATTCTTATCTGGCTGGGGAGCGGAACTGACCTTGTGCAATATCTCGTAAATTGTGAGATGTGCGCAGACGCGAAAGTATTGATTTTTTCCGAGAAACAAATGTCGACATTGACCTTGATATAATCTAGAGAGTAAAATAAACATTTATCTTGATATAACCTTGAAATTGATTTAGACATTGAAAAACAAGATGACAAATTGAATTTATTTGAATATTATTTACAATTAACTCTAATTATTATAGTAACAGAACATAACCTTCTGCGACAGTATTGGATTTCCAGCCTCCGTGACGTTTCGCTAGTTGTCTTTCGATTGCATATCCGAGAATAATCGATACTTGCGCTTTCATATTGCTACAATGGTGTTTTCTGATTGGTGGAACACCTGAACTTTAATGAATAGGTGTACTTTAATGAGGTCCATTAAAGGGCTGCTACCATTTCGGCAAGGTCGAGCATAAATATAATTGTAGGTGCAGTGTAATTATCTAAGTTGTGTCATGTAACTAATTAAGTTGATATGTAATTAATTAAGATGATATGTAATTTAGCTGATATGTAAATAAATTAAGGTGATATGTAATTAATTAAGATGATATATAATTAAGTGGATATTTAATTAGTTAAGTTGATATGTAACTACTTAAATTGGTAATAGTTGGGTAAAATAGAAGAACTTATAAGTTAGGTTTACTTTTGCTTATTGTAGGCGTTATTATAGAATAGTTTTTAATTATAGTCCTAGGATTATTGCACCTATTTATTTATAGTTAGAAATAAATTTACGTTTATTTCATTTTATTGTTGTAATTATTGTATTATTGTAATGGTATTATTGTATATTATATATCACTGCCACTGGGTGCATACCCAATTATAGTGTTAATAAATACATACATACATACACTCATACAAATTTGAAGTGTAATACACAGATCCCAGTAAATAATAAAGAAATAACAGTAATTTATAGTACATACTTACTCATTTACAAGTGTCTTTTATAGAATCCGTATGATCATTGCCGCCCTCACATAAGTCCGCCATCGATCCCTATCCTGGACAAAATCTATCCAGTCCCCACTCTCAATCCATTTTAATATTATCCTCCCATCTACGTCTCGGTCTCCCTGAAGATGTTTTTTTCCTGATGTTTCCCAACTACTGGGTGTTCAGTTCAAAGTGTGTCATGGCTCGCTGTATGCCGTCATGTGGCTAGCCGATGAGCCTAGAGAATTCAATCTTCCTACACTTCCGTAGAGGCGTATTGCCTATGTGCCAGAGAAGTTGCCTACCAAGTACGGCGTTCATTCTGAAGAGCACTTACCGATACGTACTGTAACGCCGATAGTGGCAGGAATGTGAACTGTTTGGAAACATGTACTGAGATGAGTTTTTTTCTTACTGTCGGGATATGTGGAGAGGGTTAAGACGATTACTTACGTATTTGTTGTCATTAATTTCGACGGTCAACATGGACACGGAGCATTTGATTTATGTTGTGGAATGTTGCCGTACGCAACCGATGATAACAAATACTCTGCGTATGACTTGGCCGCGCAAAACACAGTTCGAAAGAGGTTATGGTAGCACACAGACTTTACAGACCGTCATCTGTTGCTACGACATTCAAGTTATACCATACACGTTCTCAAGTTCAGATTAAACGCCTTGATTAATAGGCAACTTCTCTGACATAAAAGCTGAAACTCGCTTCAAATCACTGACTCACAACAGTGACATCATGACACGCTTTGAAATGAACACCCTGTAGTACAGTATATTGCCTCACCAGATTTTTACACCAGTAACAGATCAGTTTTGCAGGAGGGCGTGAGGACTACCGAGCGTTTCAAAAGCAACATTATAATCCTGGCAGAACACTCGTGTGCCTCATGTATTGCGTTATCCATAACAATCACAGAATTAGGTGAAATATTAGGTAAAAGGTGCTCCTGAAACCATTTTTTAATCGGTCGCGCTCCTTTTCTCCGTGATATAATATCTATTACAAGAAATTAAAAAATGTATATCATGGTTTATTTAACGACGCTCGCAACTGCAGAGGTTATATCAGCGTCGCCGGTGTGCCGGAATTTTGTTCCGTAGGAATTCTTTTACATGCCAATAAATCTACTCACATGAGCCTGTCGCATTTAAACACACTTAAATGCCATCTATCTGGGCCGGGATCGAACCCACAATCTCGATCATAAAAGGCCAGAGCTATACCAACTACGCTACCGAGGCCGACTGTATTACAAGATTTAGATATATTTTTGTGTTGAAAATTTCAGGTTTTTCTCGGTAGAATTTTTATAAAAGTATATATATATTTTTTTTTGAGTTGATGAAATCGAGCTAGATCTATAATTTTGCTAGTAAACGTAGATAAGTGTATTGCAAATATGTATGAAAAATTTTAGCCTTGTACATTGACCAGTTTTCAAGAGAAAGGTGCATGAATTTAACAGTTCTTTTTGATTTTTTCTTCTTTCATTTGAATACATTTTTTTAACTCAATTATAGTAATTAATATTTGAGGAGAAAAATTCGCTCCGGCGCCGGGGATCGAACCCGGGTCCTTGGTTCTACGTACCAAGCGCTCTGACCACTGAGCTACGCCGAATTCAATCACAGTACCAGACCGAAACCCTCTCCTTCAATGTTTCCCTTTGTGGCCTGACTCCAAGTTAGGCATATACTGTATGTTGACGTATATGTCCAATGTCAACTGCCATTATACTAGGAGCGCACTCAGCTGAGTGACTTGTTTGGCCGGGATTCCGCAGTTACGTGCACAGCAATCTGTACAAATATATGCACTGCAGCTATGAGAATATTGTAGATTTATTAATGGAAGTTGACATTGGACATATACATCAACATGTATGCCTAACTTGGAATCAGGCCACAAAGGGAAACAATGAAGGAGAGGGGTTCGGTCCGGTACTGTGGGTTGAATTCGGCGTAGCTCAGTGGTTAAAGCGCTTGGTACGTAGAACCAAGGACCCGGGTTCGATCCCCAGCGCCGGAGCGAATTTTTCTCCTCAAATATTAATTTTCAATATCACAGATATTATTCTGTAGGACAAATTAATAAATCTATAATACTCAATTATAGCTGTTAATATAACAAGTCCACACCTGTGGAGTAACGGTCAGCGCGTCTGGCTGCGAAACTAGGTGGCCCGGGTTCGAATCTCGGTCGGGGCAAGTTACCCGGTTGAGGTTTTTTCCGGGGTTTTCCTTCAACCCAATACGAGCAAATGCTGGGTAACTTTCGGTGCTAGACCCCGGACTCATTTCACCGGCATTATGACCTTCATCTCATTCAGACGCTAAATAACCTAGATGTTGATACAGCGTCGTAAAATAACCCAATAAAAAATATATATAACAAACTAATCACCAATACAATCCTAAAGGCATGTAGAGTAACATGTAAAAATTTGAAAACAACACCTTTTATAGTTTCGGAGAAATGACCCCTTAAAATTAGCATTGCGCACTATGAAAACATCTATACAACCTTGTCCCCTTAATCTCGAATACCATTAACCTTTGTTCATTTCTCAAAACGAGAATATAACTGCTTTATAATTTCTATCTCTCAGTTTCTTTGAAAGCAGACTGGATGACAAAAGCTTAATTTATAGTACAAGGGATTAAAATTATATTTTATCCGCGAGTGGAACATCTCCCAGATTTCATTAAAGACACATTGTTTGTTCCACCTATGTCCGCTAATCTTAAAAAAAATGCGACATCGAAATGAGAACACTGTGGACTCAATAACTAATTACCAATTATTTCGTGTGTGACAAGAAATGGCTTTCATATTTGTCGCGCTACACATGGTGTTTATGTCGAATGCATAGCACCTCAATGATCATAGAACTAAACTTTGAACGTTCCTCTATCAAGTTATGTGCGGAATATATTTGTCTCCTAAAGGTTGTTTGAAATTGCTTTATCATTTTGAAATGTCTTGTATGTTTGGTGAAATCAACCCTAAGACCCCTTCTAGAAGCATTATGTTATGCATAGTACGTATAATGTGATAGTCAGACTCCAGGGACTTGAATGATTATATCGAGTTGTGCATTCACGTCTGCAAACCTTTGGCACACTGCCTCAATGTATCAAAGTCCACCCACACGTCTCCACATTCTTGTCCTGAGCGTTTGAAAGATAGGCATATTATTTGGTATTTGGACGTCTTTGTCGTGGTAGGAATACAAATCGCTTGAACTGAGCACAAAACATTTCATAAACTTCTTTTACAAGCATTTACGAAGAGAAAGACAAATGAATATCACGAACTTCTTCGCTATGGATACGGTTTTTACGTAGCGCAACAATTCTTTATCACGTTTGTGAGTGGTAGTATCGTTTTTAGGTTATTTAAAAAAGGCACGGGGTGTTTAAATGAATAATTTAATTCACAACTATTTTGTGCCTCTGCAGATCAAATATTAACAAATATATAATGATGTGTACAAGTCCCCTCAAGTTTGTTTTCGGATTTCATTGTAATTTCATTTCGGATGTCTTGATCACATTACGAATATGCAGTAACATGTATCCCTCTATTAGCCTAAATAATCTTATTTCTGTTACTTAAATTGATTAAATATTCGTTGCGATTATTCTAAAGACAGAAAAAATAAATAAAAACGCTATGATCAATTTCGTCCATGCCATTTTATAAAATTGTAATATTTTGACATGGAAATTTCAATCAGTCAATCAAAAAGAAAGAGAAAGAAATTATACAATTTTCACTTGACTGAATCTAATGTTAGACTGGAAACAACTAAAAAACAATTTATGTCCATGGCAGTTAACAGATTATATAAGTCTGCACACACTGTTAAGTATAACACATTTACGAATGTTTATAGTATTAGTGAATATTTTGAGTCCTCTGTTAATAATTTATATTTTTAATATAATTTTATTCACTCTGTTTGTTTTATTAAGACTATGTCCATAGTATTTGTATAATACTCATAACTTTAAAAAAATCTAATCTATCCTGTGCATGATTAATCCACTCTCTATCATAGTATCCCACCTCCCTCAAATCCATTTTAATATTATTCTCCCATCTACGTCTCGGTCTCCCCAAAGGTCTTTTTCCCTCCGGCCTCCCAACTAACACTATACGCATTTCTGGATTCACCCATACGTGCTGCATGCCCTGCCCATCTCAAACGTCTGGATTTAACGTTCCTAATTATGTCAGGTGAAGAATACAATGCGTGCAGTTCTGCGTTGTGTAACTTTCTTCCTTCTCCTGTAACTTCATCCTCTTAGCCCCAAATATTTTCCTAAGCATCTTATTCTCAAACACCCTTAACCTATGTTCCTCTCTCAAAGTGAGAGTTCAAGTTTCACAACCATAAAGAATAACCGGTAATATAACTGTTTTATAAATTCTAACATGATTTATGACTATTGTTGTGTAAGAAAAGTGTAATTTTGTAGTAAAAAAAAAAAAAAAGTTCTTTACGAAGCAACTATGGAATTCACAACACATTTTTAGCTACAGAATACTAGCCAATTAAAGAAATGATACTCCTGAATAGTTCATTCTTTGTCTGTAATATTCTTTTGTGCGAGATCGTGCGTATTTGCTTGTTTTCCGCACAGAACCAATACGCGGTAAGTGTGAAATACCACATTCAGTATTCCCAACTTAACACACATAACAATTTCCCTCTTCTTACCGCTTAAGCACGACATTCATTTTACTGCTTTAGGCTTTTAACATATTATTTTTAGAGACGTTTAACATAGTAATAATTATAAATTGGAAAATTACCGCTGCAATTTCACCTAAATTGTACTGTTAATTATTGTTTTAAAATATTTGCAAAAATTAAGTAAAGTCTACTACTCCACGAAAGCTATTGTATTCCTGATACAAGTAACATTAAGGAAGCCGTGAAAAAATCAACAAGACTCCAGATGCCGATGTTATTACTGCAATATGTTATATAAATAATATTGTTAAAATATTAAAATGAAAAATAAATCATTACATAACCTTACCGTTTGTTTTAAGTTCGCATTTATAGACTGGGGGAAAAAAAAAGACAGACGTATATCACGGCCTGCTGGAGTATAGATATTTTTGTTTTCTAAAGTTGCCGTCATTAAACAGAAACCAAGATGGAGATTTCATTGCAACTAATTAGAAATTCGTCTTTCAGGTATGTAATAAACGATCTTCGCACAAAATAATGTACGATACACGAGCGGTATGTTTGTTTTCATGTTCTCGGAAATTAAAAAAGCTCAACTACGTTTCGCTTTTTCAATCTTTTCCTCGACCATGAAAACGTCAACATACCGCTCTTGTAACGTATATTACTATTACCCTTAAAACTCAAGAAAAATCATATTTTACAAACAAATTCAAATTAGCGTATCTCTGAAAATATTGAGATTAGGACAAATGTGTATATGACATTTTTTGTCCAAAATGTCTTCGGAAATAAGCTCCGTAAGTGACGGTAAATCATTGTGAATCACCGAATAATAGATAAAATTCATTGCAATGTTAAAATTCATATCATATTTTATTATTTTACTTCGAGTTTAGAAGTTTCAAATAAATCTCTATAATGATTTCTTAATAGGCATAATTATTAATTTTATTTACACCATTTTCGGATAAATTAGCCGGTAGGTATTGAATATGAATAAAATCCGACTAAGCGTTGAGGAGAAATCTCTCTACGCAGGGGAGAACAGATACGGTGATATGCGATATGCCCAGAAGCACTTTATCGGATCAGGGATTCTCAAACGTGTATTTCCGCGAAATTATGGACAGCAATTGAAGGGTTCAGAACAATACTGGGCCAAGCGCCATTTACCAAAACCGTAGAAAACAAGGGTTAAAATGAAGTTATTACCATAATTCAATGGAAACATATAGCATGTAATATAAGTTACATGTAGCAAGTAATATAAAGTATACACATTAAAAGTAAATGATATGTCAATCTTCATTAAACTATGGTTTTCACTTAGCTTTAACCCTTTCTTTCTCCGTTTTTAATAAATGGCGCTTGGCCCACTATGGCTCTGAACCCTTCAATTTCAGGCAGCGTCACACAATTTTCTCTAGTTTAGTAAGATTATGATGCAATATTCTGGAAAAGAGATGAAATGCTATGTATTTTTTGTAGGACCCTAGGTTCGACGACGAAGTGGACCGCATCACGGGATACCACACAGACTCTCTACTGTGCATGCCCGTGAAGAACGCGTATGACGAGGTGATAGCCGTGGCCCAGGTCATCAACAAGAACCCGGACATCGACAACGGCCAGTTCACGGAGAAGGACGAGAAGGTAATATGTCATACATCTCACTCTTTTGTTTGTCTTCAGTGACAGGCTGCACTTCCAGTTACCCGGCTGCACGCCACTGAACGTTACTTGCATTTTGTATTCTTTGAGATACAAAGTGATGGACTTTCTTACATTTCCCTCCTTCGACAATGACGTCAGACCTCGACTCATAAACTTCGACCTTGTCCCAACATCTCAGTTTGCATGAGTCGTTGACTGGAGCAATAATGTGTATCTTAATTAAGATCTCAAATTAATTGATTGCAGATGTTCGAGACATATCTGCAGTTCGTGGGTATCGCCATCACCAACGCTCAGATTATGGAGGCCTCGAGACAGGAGTACGACCGCAATAGAGTAAGTCATGGGTTACGCAACATACATACAAACACTACCGGTCAAACGTTGTCGATTAGCTATGAAAACAACTATATACTTTATTTCAATGTACAAACACATTGGAAAAACTAAATATTTTCTCTCTCTAGCATTATGATATGATATACTATTCAAAACGAAATCCGTGTTTTAACCACAAATCCATAGTTGTAATAGGTGATCGAAAACTTTTGACCGGTAGTGTACATACGTAGCATTCATGAGCGTTGCAATTGGAACCTCCATACTTATAAATAATAAAAATAATTTTGACAGGATTCTACCCTTGTCTATAAGCCTTTAGCATTAGGGCGTTACAGACAACAGTCTTATTATTTTTTTTGGTAGGTTATTTTACGACGCTTTATCAGCATCTTTGGTTATTTGGCGTCTGAATGAGATGAAGGTGATAATGCCGGTGAAATGAGTCCGGGGTCCAGCACCGAAAGTTACCCAGCATTTGCTCATATTGGGTTGAGGGAAAATCCCGGAAAAAACCTCAACCAGGTAACTTGCCCCGACCGGGAATCGAACCCGGGCCACCTGGTTTCGCAGCCATACGCGCTGACCGTTACTCCACAGGTGTGAACTCTTATTATTACAACCACTGCATATCGATTATGACATTATTACCTTACGACTTACAAATTACACATAACCGGCACCACTCCATCTCATACTACCAGCTTACATGCGTCACCGCTAGGGAAGCTGAATATTAACAGTGTTGCCACTAATTTTCGAATGACCTATGTAAAGTAGAATTAAGTTTCTTTCGACTTCTGACATTTTCTCTAGCCGCATGACTTACGAGTTGTTGTCATGGCAACCAAGTTTAGCCCTGGAAGTAGCCAATCATGGTTTGACGCCCGCTGCTCTCTTCGTCTAAGCTCGAGGGCAATGCTGCCACATTATCGAACATATGGCTAAAGGGACATTCACAATTAAAATTAAACATAAACATAAAAGCTGGACGCTGTGTAATATAATGGAACTATTCACAATGGAACACTCCAAGCTTCTGCGTTTATAGTTATGCGCAACGTAAGAAATCAGGCAATTATACTCCTGTCGCTCTTATTTCAGGCAACCAATCACGTTGCAGGTAGGCTACATTTAAGCGTGTGCGTTTTGTCATTCGCTGCTGATGACGTTATGCACTTCGTAAGGCTCGATATAATTAAATCGCCCGCCAATTTGGCTCTTTCGTTGGCGCTCGCAGAAAGCACACGAGGACGTTATTTGCCGCTCAATTATTTGCTCAATTACAGTGCGTTTGATTTATTATCATAGGAGCTACGACACGATAATGTTTAACGGTGCGGCAAATAGATTCCTCTTCTGGTAGCTCGGCAACGAAAGAACAAAAATGGCGAATGATACTACCTACCTAGACTTTATAGAGCCTGCACTTTCTAAGACGTAAGCAAAGAGGAGTCACGCTGGAAATACCAGCGATGCGACTAAGATCGTACTGCTGTTGTTTGCAGTTGCACAATGTCGTCGATTAGTTGCGATTTACCAGACACCCTATATGTCTGACAAGAAAATCATATCATACAAAGATATAACGTAGATAAGTAAAAAATGTGATTTATATCGATATTAATTAATTATTTATATTGATGTATGCACATAACCTTTTACGTTTTGAACGTTTTAGTTATTTATTTTTATCATTTCGTTTATCACGAATGTCGTGGAATCAGCAAATACTTGCTTTAAATTGTATTTTTTTTTTTAATTTTATAAGGAAATTCTGCATTTTGTTAGAGTTTATGTTTGTCCGTAAAGAATGAAACCGTTATGAGAAATTGGTATTAGACGAGAAAAATTCGCTCCGGTGCCGGGGATTAAACCCGGGTCCTTGGTTCTACGTACCAAGCGCTCTAACCATTGAGCTACGCCGAAGTTCAGTCCACAGCACCGGAATCCCGGCAACAAAGTCACACAATTGAATGCGCTGTTTAATATCAACATACATGTCGAACTTGGAGTCAGGCCACAAAGAGAAAAACAATGAAGGAGAAGGATTGGATTCGGTACTGTGGATTGAACTTCGGCGTAGCTCAATGGCTAGAGCGGTTGGTACGTAGAACCAAAGACCCGGGTTCGATCCCCGGCGCCGGAGCGAATTTGTCTCCTCTAATATCAATTGTTACCATAACAGATAGGCCTATATTCTGTTGGACCGAAAATTAATCTTTATGCTCGACCATGCCGAAATGTAGTAATTATACACCTGGTAGTAGCCCTTTAATGCACCTCATTAAAGTACACCTATTCATTATAGTTCAGTTGTTCAGCCAATGAAAAATCACTTTTGTACCGTTATAAACCCGCCACTATAGATTATTCTCGGATATGCAATCGAAAGACAATTAGCGAAAAGTCACGGAGGCCGGAAATCCAATACTGTCGCAGAAGGTTATGTTCTGTTACTATAATAATTAACGTTAATTGTAAATAATATTCAAATAAATTCAATTTGTCATCTCGTTTTTCAATTCATAAATCAATTTCCAGGTTATATCAAGACTAATGTTCTCTAGGCTATATCAAGGTCAATGACATTCGTGCCTCGGAAAAAATCAATACTTTCGCGTCTGCGCACATCTCACAATTCAGGTCAGTTCCGTTCGTCACATAACCATAATATGAAAACTTATGAATAATTTCAAGTTAGAAATATGGTCGAGCATAAAAAGTCGTATGAAACTTGCCTATAATGGTAATTAAGACGCTCGTATGAAAATTATGAAACTCGCTTGCTCTCGTTTCATAAACAAACATACTCGCGTCTTAATTACTGCCATTATAGGCTCGTTGCATAATGTACTATTATGTGTTATGAGAACGATACAAGCAACCATTTTGAATCATCTGTCATCCTTTCACTTGTTCTATTTTCTGACAGGCTGATAATTACGTTTGCGTCTTTCACTGTGAATGCCCACATCCCAGTAATTTTACGCGTTTAAGTTTCACGTTTACGTTTACTTTTCACTGTGAATGGGTCTTAACTGTCTGACTGACCGGTTCCTAGCAGTAGCAGCAAGTTGGCAACGTTGCCATGACAACAGACTAGCGAACTGTCAGAAGTCGAAAGAAACTTTCATTGTACTATAATGAACGGGGGAGATGGACTGATCTAAGTGTGCGTGGCTGTTGCAGAACTTGCTGGAGGTGGTGCACGACCTGTTCGAGGAGCAGACGTCGCTGGAGAAAGTGACGCTGAAGATCATGCAGAGGGCGCAGAGGCTGCTCAAGTGCGAGCGCGCCGCCGTGTTGCTGCTGGACGAGAACGCCGACGCCGTCAAGTTCTCCAAGTTGTTCGAGCTCACCTCCCCCACGCACGGCACCAACCACCTCAGGTGGGCAGCGCAAGACAGGCAGAGCGTTTAGGGTTGTTGTTGTTCAGTCAACTGTCCGAAAACAGGTCTGAACCTCAAAAGTAATACCAAGAAGGCACCACTTATGAGACAACTAGGCCAGGAGATTATGTTTGGTAGGAAAATCACTTCAAAATAGATTTACTAGGAATCCTTCAGTTTCTCTCGGTAAAGCGATAGGTTTGGAAATAAACCCCGAAAAGACGAAGTATATGATTATGTCTCGTGACCAGAATATTCTACGAAATGAAAATATAAAAACTGGAGATTTATCTTTCCAAAAAGGTGGAAAAATTCAAATATCTTGGAGCAACAGTAACAAATATAAATGACACTCGGGAGAAAATTAAACGCAGAATAAATATGAGAAATGCTTGTTATTATTCGATTGAGAAGCTTTTGTCATCTAGTCTGCTGTCAAAAAATCTGAAAGTTAGAACAGTTACATTACTGGTTGTTCTGTATGGTTGTGAAACTTGGACTCTCACTTTGAGAGAGGAACAGAGATTAAGGATGCTTGAGAACAAGCTTCTTAGAAAAATATTTGGGGCTAAGGGGGATGAAGTTACATTACAGGAGAATGGAGAAAGTTACACAACACAGAGCTGCACGCATTGTATACTTCACTTGACGTAATTAGGAACATTAAATCCAGACGTTTGAGATGGGCAGGGCATGTAGCACGTATGGGCGAATCCAGAAATGCATATAGAGTGTTAGTTGGGAAGGCGGAGGGAAAAAGACCTTTGGGGAGGCCGAGACGTAGATGGGAAGATAATATTAAAATGGATTTGAGGGAGGTGGGATATGATGGTGGAGACTGGATTAATCTTGCTTTAGATAGGGACCGATGGCGGGCTTATGTGAGGGCGGTAACGAACCTGCGGGTTCCTTAAAAGCCATTTGTAAGTAAGTAAGTAATTTACATTCTATTATTGCTCCATTACTAGAAAAGCGTTCTATTACCACTTACTCTGCATCCTAAATGGCTAACCTTACGTTATATTGTTGCAAATACGATGTTAATTAATATATTACAGTATTAGACATTAAATAAAAAACTTAACTTATTAAAGTTACAATACAGTATAAAAACTTGATTTAACTACTTAGCATGAAGAATGGTTGTAATTTGAAAACTAACATTACTAATTAAAAAGTAATCACTAGGCTTGTACTGTAACCAATTACACAAGTTTACTGCAGCATGATACATAGGCCGGGGACGTGAGCTAGTACGAGGACATTGGCTTGGTTCTCCGATCGATTATGCGATTAACAAGGTGCACATAAACAAATCTGGACGGCTCTAAGAGTAAATATACGCTACATAGCATTACAAAGATATACAGTAAAACCCTGCTAAAACGTACCCTCTATAAAAAGGAAACCTGCACAAACGAAAAATAAATTTGGGAACGGAATGATTTCCTATGTAAAAAAATTCTTTAAAACGGAAAACTGTCTAACGCGAAAACGGAATCATTTTTGGGCACCATTTAGGTAAAATATCTGACTAAAACGGATAATTTTAAGCGTAACTGTTGCTAAATTCTTTCAAACCATTTTTAATTTTGCGATAATAGGGATATCTTATGCGAAGTTTTATCGTTAGATGGCAGGAGCGTTCCATGCGGCACAACATGTCGTAGGGCTATATCATGTCATATGCTACAGTTCATTATGTTCTCCCACTTGTTGGTTTTCTGTGCGTGTCAAAATTATATTCATAATTATTTTGTATAACCTAGTATAATTTAATATAATTCAGTATTTTCTTACCTCATAATTTAATTTACAGTAAATAATAGCGTGAACTTGTATAATACTGAGCGATTCCCCTTAAGAGATGGATGGGGAAATCTGCAGTATGCAGAATATAGATACGAGTAAATTGAATATTCATGAACCTAAACGAGAACTTTGAGAATGAGGTGCACGAATAAAAAAAAATAAATAATATAGGAACTTTGTCGAAGGTGAATATTATCTCTTTAATCATTAGTATTGTAAGTACCGTACGCTAAAAACAGGATTTGCAGCCACCAATGTGTTTTTTTATAGGGAAGGGACTATCGAGATTGAATTCCTCGTATTTTTTTCTCTAGTTGCAGAAAGATCAAATGCAATGTTTGATAAGATGATATAATATGATCGTAGTAGTATCACGATTATTCCTGTGTTTTGTAGGTTAAGAACATGCAGTTTTGAATACGATGCAGGATGATTTTGAAAATTTAAAGTAAAAACATGGTTTTAATAATTAGTCTACAGCACATTAAAACATTATTCACGAAATGGATTTCACTATGGATCGTCCTGGATAATAAACATCCCAGTTAATCGAGAGTTTACTGCAGGCGTAAAATGCTGGCGTAAACTTCGGAGACTCCAAGAAGTACTGAATATAAGAGTATTTAAGTACTAATACACTACATAAATCCTCAATGTTTATATACCGGAAAACAAATGCACACGCAAAGCGCATCCCTCAAAGTACACGTGCGCTATCTGTTGGTATTAGTTCAGGATATCCCTATACTGTACGAAGCATGACATAATTTTTGTGTGACTGTACATGCAATGATCTGGAAGACTTTCGCTATTCTTTGTCAGGCGTTGGGGGTGAAGCTTCTCTAACCATGTCAGTATTCTATGCTTATTGTCAAGGACCCGGGCAGGTTGCTGACCTCCTGTACCGTTACTTCTTCCAAACCTCTTGCATTTTCTTTCATTTATTCTCAGTTTTGTGCTAACAAGCCAGTACAGTGATGAAGGACAGTGCGAGTGGAATAAAACTGTGAATAATTGTAGTGTAGTGTCAATTTAGTTTCACATTTCCGTTTATTTATTCTGCTATCTGCCATCCAAGGATTTTCCATCACACACAACCTCAGTTACATAGCCGATGGATCAGGGCGCAATTTACACTCTGAACTGATGCAGGACGCGAAGGAAATTCTGCAACGTTTCCTTCAAAAAAAGTCGCGGCACTGCACTTTAAAAGAAATGTGGGGGCCAAGAAACTAGGGCGCAGAGAGAGGGAGAGAGAGAGAGGCTGCAATTACATAAGTTAATAATTACGAAAATAAAATTCACTTTGCATATACTGTAGTAACTTTTATTTCAAATTATTTCTTCATCGTGTTCTTCCTACAGTCAGCATAATGGAATAGTCTATTCTTAGTTTTGCCAAAATTCAACCTTTTGTAAAACGAAAACTTGTGAAAAGCGGAAAAAAATTCTGGAACGATAGCGTTTCGTTTATGGAGGTTTTACTGTATTTTTACGCGCCTTTCGTTATGTGCAGAAGAATTATCATAGAATTATTCGTCGATGACATTTAAGTGTGCTTAAATGCGAAGGCTCATGTCAGTAGATTTACTGGCATGTAAAAGAACTCCTGCGGGACAAAATTCCGGCACACCGGTGACGCTGATGTAACCTCGGCAGTTGCGAGTGTCGTTAAAAAAAAAACAAAAAAACATTCTTTTTTCTCTTGAACTTTCTAGTGTTTGGGTCACGTAGTTATAAGTGGATTGAGAAACGTACGCTAGGGGGGTTACCGGGTTTTAACCCCCCTTGAACTTAAAAAAATATGACATATTTCGATTTGAATATTTTTTTATTCATAATCATTTCCCTTCTCTAATTTTTCACTGTCAGAGTAACAAAATCTACATCGACATAAGGTATAGCCCTCCTACCACTTATTCAATATAATCCCTGTGCTTGGTGTTGTGGCACGTTCGAATTATAGTAATGCTATCTTTATTATAGCGAGACCTACCGCCTAGTACCGACCTTGTAATAAAATGAAGTCAATACAATATGAAATTTACTTATTGTGAAACATATTAAAAATATTGTTTTGACAGTTCTGCAGTACAGATGTTAAATATTGTGCATTGTCGATTTTAAACTCATTTTAAGAGCGGTATTCACTCGTTCGTTAGAGTTCTGACTTTATTGTGAAACGTTCATTTGGCAGTTTATATTCTAATAATAATGATAATAATAATAATAATAATAATAATAATAATAATAATAATACACAGAATTTAAAATGCGGTAGTTAAATTGTAAACAATTTTAATAATAACTCCTCCTCCTTTACAAAATTCTGCGTACGCCACTCAGAGTATTGCATTTTGTATTAGTGTGATAACAATGTAGTTCTCAACAAATCAACTTTCTTTTACGTAATGCAACCTCCAGCTTACAGTGCAGTCTCTCTACCTTCCCGTTACAGTCCGCGGCACCCGATAGAGAGCAGCACTGTGTCGAGGTATATGCTGGGACTGGCTGAGAGAGTGGCGGAATCCGGAGACGTTCTGAACGTGGCGGAGTGCCTGGAGGTGGAGAAGGGCAGCGGGGGCAACATCAGATCCCTCCTCGCCATGCCCATCCGTAACAGACACTATCAAATTATCGGTGAGTAATCACGTCCAATTTCCGCTACCAGATGGCAGCAGATCCTAATGCGTTGCTATGGAGACTCTGTATAACGATAGTCAATCTTTTCTTTCAGGCGTTGCCAATATCATCAATAAATTAAATGGCCTTCCTTTTGACGAAAATGATGAACAGCTCTTCGAGGTAAGGATATTATAATATTTTCTTCTTCTTCTTCTTATTCTTCTTCTTATCTTCCTCTCTAGTGCACTGTGTAGAGAAAAGTTGTTCAATTAAACAGCTACAACTGTATCTTTTAAAAATGTTTGTGGAAATTATAACACATACTGATACTACACACCTTATACTGGTGACAGACTACAGTACTAATCGCTATTAGCACTTATCGCGATCAGGCCCGACCGCGATTACCGAAAATGTGGTGACAAACTATGTCCCGTCTGGTCAACAGCTGAATTACCATAGAGGAAACAATTTCCTCTATGTGCATACGTATATGTTTGTTTCCCTCCTGGACAACACCTAAAGTTCATTCTTTCTTTTGGTGTTTGTTCATTGTTTTTTTCCCCCTTTTTATTTTTGTTGTTTCTTGCAGCTTGATATGGAATTTATTTGTTAAAATAATTAGCCTATATGCTTTACAATGTAAACTGATAAAATTTATATCATTACTATTTATATTATTTTGAAAAGAGATTTTATAACCTATAAAATTAATATCATGCCAAAAATGTATATTATTTTGTAATAAAACATATTTTTAAAATCAACCTTAACCTCAACGATAGCGTCGTAATGGAGACTGAAATTGAAAATCTGAAAAAGAAACCAGTTCCAGTTTGTAATACATTATTTATTGTAATGAAACATTTTTCAGCAGCCTTCTATTGCTCTCTATACATATGAAATATGAATAATTCTTCTGTCATTTGTTAATATATTTCTTTCTACTTTTCTCACATCTGCATTAAATTTCTCCACTACGTCTAATAGTAGCCAAATTCATTTTCTAGCCATTCATTTTCGTTTCCATTTGATATAATATAATGGATTTTATTTTATTTTATTTGGTTATTTAACGACGCTGTATCAACTACTAGGTTATTTAGCGTCGATGAGATTGGTGACAGCGAGATGATATTTGGCGAGATGGGACCGAGGATTCGCCATAGATTACCTTGCATTCACATTACGGTTGGGGAAAACCTCGGAAAAAACCCAACCAGGTAATCAGCCCAAGCGGGGATCGAACCCGCGCCCGAACGCAACTTCAGACCGGCAGGCAAGCGCCTTAACCGACTGAGCCACGCCGGTGGCAAATACAATGGAAGGGGTAACAAAATTTCACAGCAGAAGCTATCACGACTTCCTAAATAATATAAATCAAGGTGATTCGAAACCAAAGATTACTAAAATGTTACTTTCGTCCACTGGGCCGTGCCTCAGCACGATTATCTTGTTCTGGAAACAGGATTTAGCTCCTGATCGCGATCGGGACGGTGACACACTACAAACCCGATCGCGATTAGATCGATAATCGAGATTAGTGACTGTAGTCTGTCACCAGTATTACTGAGCATTTTATCGGGTGTAACTGCATCTCTCTGAAGGTCGGTTTTAACATAGGGTGCTCTACGGGAGCTATTCGGGGACTGTGTCGTCGGTTTTCATATGAGGGACTGTATAGCGACTGTACGTGGACAGTTTTCTCATATTTAAGTATGCCTCTTCTTCGTCTTCTTTTTCTTCTTGGCTAGTTGTAATCGTGGGTACAGTTGAGGAAAATGAAGAGGAAAAATGTATGGGTCCATGATCTGTGGAGGACACGTGAAGAGGAAGGGAAGTTCAACACCATCTTTCGTCGCTTAAAAGAACAACAGAAAACTGCAATAGGCTATGGGAGCTTTGGAAGCCCTAGATGTCTGGTGCTGTACCCGAATGGAGAGCTGAAACACCCGAAGTTACCACAAGACAGTCTGTGGGCGGTCTCACACAACGTTTTCATATAGAATATTGTGTGCGTACTGTATCCTAACCTATACTTGTTTTTTTGAAAGATGGGGTATGACAGGAGCGTTGCGATCGTCAAAACAACTGAATATCGCATAACGTGGGAGGCTTGTTGCTATGGTAACAGCGGCTGAGTTGCCAAATGTTAATGACGCAAGGACGCTATTCACACGTGTTCAGTCGCTTTCTTGGTACCATTCATTGTGTACACAGTGTCAGCTATTCGTACGTTTCGTGTTTCGTCCTTTGTTGATATTTGCATCGTATTATTTATACCCTCGTGTGATATACCGTATTTCCTTTAGTTAATATTATATCCATCATTCATTGTTTCGTTAGTGTTTTATTGTTCGTGATTTATAGTGCTGTTTATTGTATCAAATTCTTCGTACAGTATTTTGTTTTATAGTGGTTTTTATATTTAGTACTATTTTAATATTGCTTTTTATATTTCTGTCATCTTGTTTTTTGTTTACACTTTACTGCTGCTGTATTCGTGAGTGTATTTTAGCTGTTAAAATATAAATTCTGTTGTAACATCTCGTTGTATTATTTTAGATGCGAAGAATATGCGATATTTAGTTATATTGTTTCTTTATTTTATGTATCACAGTTCTATATAAAGCATGAAACATTATATATTGTCAATGAATGTTTTAACGCAAGCCATTTAACGTCATCTGCTAGCTCACATCAGCTGATAGCGTGGTCTCACATGTTGGCAACATAGCGCTGTAGTTCCAAACTCGGCCGCTTAGCTGTCATACCCCATCTTTCAAAAAAACAAGTATAGATCATATATACCCAGATTGCACGCCATTATAGGCTTGACGGTAACAACTTTTGTCAGATTTACTATGCTGCCATCTAGTTGTTACATAAGGAGTCACGTCATAACTCCCATTTGAATTGCATTAGCGACTGTACTGCCATCTCTTGTTCGTTTACGGCGGACGAGTGGCGATCCTGGCGGTTGTTCTCTTCAAAGTGCAACCGGTTTTAACATAGGAATGAGCAATCTGTATGTGATCTGGGGTCGTAACCACCGGAGAATCGGCCTGGGTAGCTTAGTCGATATAGCGCTGGCCTTTTGTGCTCGAGGTTGCGGATTCGATCCCGGTCTAGGTCGATGACGGGCTCATATCGGTAGATTTACTGGCATGCAAAAGAACTCCTGCGGGACAAAATTCCATCACACCGGCGACGCTGATATAACCTCGGCAGTTGCGAGCGTCGTTAAATAAACCATAATTTTGATTTTTACCACCGGGGATCACGGGACCGAAACCGCCTGGATAAGTGATTCCAAACAATGCGTCCGTGCACATTCTACTATGTGAAAACAGAAAACAGCTTGTCAGTATCAAACGTAGAATGCTGCTAACCCATCCACGAGGACACGATACAGTCGCCGTACAGTACCCTATGTGAAAACCGGCTTTTATGGTATTCGGGAGTTGAATGACCCAAAAATGCATATTCTATTTATTGATGTGCGTATTGAAATTTAAATGAATTACGTCAATAAAAGAATAGTACGTAGGATATTTTCCTCAGCACCAAGTATGGACACCATGATGAAACAAAAAGTGACAGAATTTCAAATGCTTACTGCAAGAACACTATGCTAATATTATTAGTAGTTATACAGGGACATCATTTTATTTTTACTTCAATTTTTATTGTGCCTGAGTTTTTGAATGTACTTCACTCCCACCGCTTCTACTAATGAAGTTCAAACTGTCTTCCACACAGATCCAAGACCGCATATAATAAGAGTTAGTGAGTATAGTACGTTTCAGAAATATGTTCGCGGTTTCCAGTGACGAAAGAGCTATCAATATTGAATCATATTTTCGCACAGGTACTGTCCGTTTGCCTACGTCGCATCCCGATTTCCCCCACCTGCTTCTGCTCGCCCCCTGTAAGAGCTGGGCCGTCTTAGCTCTTTTCTGAAAACATTAATTTCTGTTAGGAATTGGATGTTTACGTAATATTGTACAGTTGTTTAAAATAACTTAAATAAAAGGGCCTCGTTAAGTAATTAACTGTCACGTGATTTCCTCCCTTTCTAGATCCTGCGGCATAATCACTTGGACGGACAGTAGATAGCATGTCTGAGTAATTTTATCTGTGCGGGTCGGGCAGAAGTGAAGATTGAATTTACAGTACGTAGAGTAGGTACAGAATTATTTCAACATGAGTTACTAGTACGAAGGACGAAACTGGTAACTGGAATTAGATGCAGTAGTCTATAGTGCGATAATATGCACAAAATAACTGAGGCCTGTATCGAAATGAACTGCCACCATTTTCAAAAATGTGTTCAAATATCCATATTATGATTATTTTTCAATTTAACTTCACTCTCTATATTGTACGCTAATGTGCTGTAGACAGTATAATATACACTGCATAAAGAATACGTTCGCATGGATAACTCAGTTCGTGAGTAAAAACACTTAACTTATTCTTAATGCAGTAGCTACTGTATTTTGATTAAACAAAAACCTAATGAAAATTATCGAACTCAAAATCGCGATATTTCCTAGTTTACGTAAATGGATGAACTACTTTTCTTCCTTCCTATACCCAGTAGAGTGATTTGTGTGTGTTTTACCCCAGTATCATCGAACTACAGTCGTGGAAGGTGATAGCAAACTGTGTTTCCGGTTCTCTAAAGGTATAGCTGGGTTAATATTAAAAATGTTAGTAAAAATAAAATGATGTCTCTGTACCATGAACCATTGTAACTTGTGACCACGCCCAGTGGCGTCACTTATCTTAGCCACGGGCAAGAGAGCGCTGAAGTTCCGTATAAAATTAGCAGCGCCGCGTTGCTTTTCTCAGTAATATCTCGTCATCGAGAGAAACTATAGACTTGTACGACAAATGATTTGATTTATGTTCGCGATTTAAAAAATATTAAAGTGATAATAGACATGTACGATACACTTTGAGTGAAGAATAGTGAAAAATGTTTTGTTAACAGGGACTAGTTTCCGAATGTCGTTTAATATGAATAGAAAATATATTGCATGCCCTTCTTTAATTGCTTCACTTTGACCCATAATCCCACATTATAAACGAAAACAAAAATGAAACATTCAAACCAATTTATTCTATGTTCCAATGTATCCTTCATACACTGCAGAATTTGTTCTCCATTATTTCAGGATTTTTTTCCACAAACATCTTAAAATTATGCAAATCTGGCTTTCAGGTAGTAGCTCCCTGTAAAGCAGGTTTGAATAATTTCAAGGAAAAATTGTTCCGGGGCCAGATATCGATCCCGGGACTCTTCGCTTAGCGCACGAATGCTCTGCCTACTGAGCTACCCAGGAACCATACACGTTAATAGGATGCCACAATTTAAGTCACACAGAATTTGTGTACACTCGAAGTTGGGTTCTGTCGCCTTGTCAGCCCATTTGAGTTGTGTGGATATAAAGGAAAAATTGTGACGGTGTTGTGTATGGTTCCTGGGGTAGCTCAGTCGGCAGAGCATTCGTGCGCTAAGCGAAGGGCTCCGGAATCGATACCCGGTCCCGGAACAATTTTTCCTTGACATTATTCTTCTTAAAATTACTTCATAAATCAACTCCCCTAGTTTTATCGACTGTTTTGCTGAATAATATTTCGTGTTACAAAAATACAGATTTGTATGAAATATATGTTGAAAAAACAGGTATTGTAAATTTTAAAAATAAGGTTAACTTGGTTGATACTAATTGCCAAAGTTTTCTACGGAATTATTTCATGTTTTTATGTACGCCCATTAATTTTTAATTATTTTTTTCTTCCTCCTGAAAAATTATTTTCTGTACTGTAATATAGGAGGTTTCGTAAAAAAACAACGACGATATGTTTCAAATTAGTGCGTATTAATTAGAATTTTCACAGCAACATGAAGCTTTAAAAGTCAGAGTTCTCAAAACTTAAATTTCCAGTTGTTTCCCTTTTGAACTGATCCGTCGAAATAGCGAAATATTATTTAATTTTCTATAAAACACAAAATTGTATATAATTATGAAATCCAGGACTAAAATAACCAACTGGCATACTTGTTGAACACTGAGAAATTGATACAAATTGCAGTAAATGAAATGTTTGATATTCAGTGAACGTTTTGAGTGTGTGAAAACTCTAAAAGTATTTGTACGTCAGTTATTGACTTCAAGACAAAGAGGAAACCATATATCGACACATCGTCTTTTATTAAGGCGGAAAACCGCGAATTCTGCTCACGTAGATGTGCGAACGTGTTTCCAAGTGCAAGGAAGAACAGACGATCTCCTTTAACCTAATCCTCCTACCATCTGCAAAACGGTTTCATTTACAACACCGTAACATAATACAGAATCTCTTTACGATGTAAATACTAGTTCATCGTAACTCAGTTCTGGATTTCAGCGAAAAACGATCTCTGTTGGAGGTAATGTAGTTGGTAAAATTGGATTACGGTGACGTCATACGGGCCACAATTTAATGAAGTGGTTTATACCGTATGTATGGGAATTCCTGCACAAGAAACTTCATTAACCTGTGATAGATTTATGTAAAATGTCTGTGGTTGTGAGACCCACTACGTACATGCACATAGTAGTGACAAAATACGTAGAATTTCACAACGCATTTGCCTTGTATGCTTCGTTAAAGTATTTATCAAAACATGATTCTATTCAAGTGCGGCGAAGGAATGGCATTATTACGTTCTGGAAACAAATGAACACTACCACGAAGAGAATTATGTTACTGTCTAGTAAATGGACATTGTGTGTCTTTTGTTTTACACGGTTACAACATTGTTCTTCCTTTCGTTATTGCACAAAGCCGGGAAATGAGACCTTGAATTAGAAGACAAAATAGTTTCATATTACGCCACTAGGGCCGTGAAATATAAAGAGTGGCAACAATGTAGTAGCTATAGTTTAAAATCCTAACGGAAGATTATTAAATACATTTTTTTGTACTCCAGCATTATAAACAATTTTATCCATGACCATAACAAAAAACATGCGTTTATTAAATACTTTTGTGTTTGTAAAGTAGGCTTTTATTCAACATTACTTTATTCCACTAGTGAAATAAACTTTACCTCACAGTTCATAGCCTACTACTATAGAGCGTTCGCCTACGGGTGGGGCCAGGAAAGCGGCATGTACTGATACGCCGCTTTGTGCGCGCAGTTGTTGAGACACGATCGACAATCAAGGACATCAAGGTCGACAAGTTACCAGTTGTGAACCAGATGTTACAGTATTTAACACGTACAGTGCAGTTTCTTGACACAGTTGCTTAAATATTCACCGTGTGTGTAAAATTTGTTAACAATGCAAAACGCAAAATTCACGCTTGAACAAAGAGTTTTTATGTATGATGCATATGTGAAAACAGAATTATGTAGAGAGGTGCGTAGGCAATTTGAAGTGAAATATCCGGGTGCTCCAATTCAGGGTAGAGAAACTGCTAGACGTCTTGTTAACAAATTAAGAACAACAGGGTCGATAAATGCTACAATTCCTAAGCGAAAACAAAGAATATTGATGGGAGAAAAAATTGATGAAATCAGTGCATAATTTACACGCTCTCCTAATAAATCTCTAAGACGTGTTTCACAGGAAGTTAGTGTTCAAAACATCAGTCTTTACTGCTGCTAAACTTTTAAAATTAAAACCCTACAGAGTATAGTATAGAAAGCGGAAGCTTACGGATAGACGATTCCCGCAAGCGACACCGCAGGCAGGCCGCTTTCCTGGCCCCACCCGTAGGCGAACGCTCTGTATAATGCTTCAATACAGAGATATATATTTCTGTTATTTCTTGTTCAGATACAAAGAGATAGTCTGGGATTATGAATGTACGTTCAATATTAGTTTTTTATGTGTGGTATGTTCACTACAAACAAGAATCCTTCATCTTCTACATTATCAATTGTCATTTTATTAAGTTCATCTACACGACATGCACCACACAACCCCATTATGAAAGCTACTTTCATCACAAGATATTTTTCATCACCTGCTGCTATTAAAAATTAATTTACCTCTTGTCTTGTAAAAACTTTTACCTTCTTTGCCCTGTACCCAGATGACTTCATTTTCATAAAAGCTTTTAATTTCATATGTTTGCTTATATCAATTCACTGATAGTGTACATTTCAGCATGGAATACTTCGACCAAAGGCTTGATGATTTTAGTACCTCTGACTTATCTGAAAAATATGCTAAAACTGCTTCCTCACAGATTTTACTAACATTTCTTCCACTACACAATTTCTTAAAAGATCCATATTCTTTTTCATAAATAAGTACTGAATCTTCGATAAAAGGGAAGATCAACATAAAGTTTTCTTATTGACTCTTACTGGCGAGTTATTTGTACAGGACTATAGGTCTTAATCACCGCCGATTCGTTTTTCTCCCGTGCTAGAGAGAGGTCGGATATCCCCACTAAATATGCGCGCTACGACCGGTTATAATGCCAGCAAGTTGTACGTGCCGCGCTGTACTTTCTTTATTACTGTAGGTAGTATATTTCATACATAACCCATATAACCAATATTTCCATGATTACTGTATGGGAACTCTCGAGGCATATTACATACAAAATACTGTAGAACGAGACGGACCAAGTAGAAGACCAGGAGGCACGAAATTAAGTTTCCATGGTACCCCACGAGTGATGTCAGAATAAAGTTTTCATATCAAAACGTTAAAATTTTTCTCTTTCGTTCCCCGAATACAGACGTTTTATGTCAAAAATTCACACAAGTAACTAATTGCTGTAGTGAAAATGTCGACTCCATTTTATTACGTTTAGCGCACACATAATTGAATTGGTCATTGCTAGAGGGCCCTTTGTCCAAAAATGTTAGTTCTGAATAAATCGAAAAAAACTGTTTTTAAGAAATACTAATCTTCGTAGAGCAATGTGGTGACTGTCCATCATAAAGGTATATTTGTGCTTTCTGGAAGCACAATTTTTATTTTGTTGTCATATGTAGTTTGTATAATATTATTAATTAAAAATTCAAATTTAAGGGCCTTTTAGCAGTGAACTTAAAATAATTTCACATTTGGTTAAAAATGGAGTACTGTAATAAAATGCAGGATTGTAAATTAAATAAACTACCATTATTTCAAGTTAAAAGTATATTTCTCTTCTTAAAATATATTTTAATTACGTATTACAAAGTTTTAGGCCCTTGTTTTAAATCTAACTTGACGATTTCATTCTGTATTTTCTCTATGTTCTGCTAGTGGAGAATTTATAACTTTCTCATGGGGAATGGGGAATGTAGCATAGAATTTTCTTGATATCCTGCATTTTGTCTTGGTTGATTGCAATCAATTCATCATAAGTAGGACGTTGGGGAAGGACTATGTTTTCAATTCCAGGTAGACAAAGAGCAAAGGTATGCCTAATACAACCATCAATGAACTTGGATGTTGAAACAATATGAGGAAGAGTGGCATTGTACATATATTCATAATAACTCGCAGGGGCGAATGACAACTTCGAACACCGAGGTACCTTTCTACCATAAGATTCTACAAAAACTTCTTTTGTAAAACATGGGCCACCAGTTAATGAGTGACTTTATTTTTGTGCATGCGTAAATATTTTGTATAGCCTATAAAGATTTTTGTGGCCTAAGGAAATAACATTTTTATGCAATATTCATTTACGTCAGTGATTCAGTGTAAATATTCTGAACTTACCTACAATCCTCAGCAGTTCGTCTTTCAGCCACCAATTCTCCAGAGTAAGTCACATGTTCAGTGCCTTCAACTTTGGCTTTCTTTAATATATTTCGTTTCCAACTGCAAGTACCACTACATCTCTTTTTGCTTTTCAAACTCTCAGTCTCCATTTTAATTAGCCGAAATTGCGTATAATATAATAATTTGTATTAAAACACAAATAAAGATCAGAGCAGAATAAACAGACCGCTTCAAACAATGAAGATAGCTGATAGTATAGTAAGTATAAAGGTTTGTCATCAGATGGAAACACCGCTAAATGACAAGTTCACAGCTAGAAGGCCCTCTATCCTGGAGTAAGGGCATTTTAGCATGACACGAAAAATGAAATGCTCAACTGTGCGTGTGTATGAAGGCTTGAGGAAAGTCCTTTTAGCACAGATTGTGTATTTATGTGTAAGGATGTTGAATCTGTAGTTAACTCATTTTTGCAAAAGTACGGAGAAAGGGCCTTTTAGCAATGACCAATTCAATTGTATAAAGTACAATTTTGAGTAAAAAAAATGTTAAGTACACTATGTAAATGATGATAAAGCCTGCATTAATATATACGAGTGAAATAACGAAACGAAAAGGAATGTAGGATTTGAAGGAAACACTTCCTTTAAAAAAAAATTACACGATAGTAATGTTCCATGATCTATTAAACATTAAAGTTAAGTGTGTCCTAAGGCATCGATAAATGAGAACAACTTCCAAGGCCTCCTTTACACGTTATTAACATGCATAATTCAGATCTTTTTTAACCATTCGTCGTTTAACATGGAAAAGCACTCTCTGTTGTTTCGTTGTTGATCCTAGGGGACGAAGTACGAGGTCGCGAGAAACGCACAAAAGAGAACTCGTGTAGATTTGATAAGATTTATGTAAAATATCTTGCCAAGTGGAATAATTATACACTTCCATAATAAAATGACCACACGTTGCACAGAATTTCACAAACCGTTTGCATTTTAATTAAAAAGAAAAACATCGACAGAGGATTCATCGAATTCATATAATCGATTGTTGTTTGTGATTGTTATTGTGAGGATGATTGGGGTTGTCAGGATGTTTGGGAATAGAAATAAAATTCTGTTTTCATTTCTGTCATATTCCACGCATTTAAATTTAAAAAGGCGAAGCCTTCTCGTTGACTACTTTATAATCACTTCCTCATTCCATGAGACCTAGTCTTGAGACAACAATGCAATTAATAGTCGAAACGATTCATACATCAATGTGACGATAGCGAGATGTTTGAAATTGTAATGAATAATAATATACTCTAATACAGAGAATTTGATTCATTTGGAAATGAATAAATACCACTGTAAAGTACTGGACTACTTTTAATTATTCCTGTCTTTATACTTCCCGTATTTATCAATCACCCCATTTGTGTACGAATAATAATGAATGACATTTTGATGTCGCATTCCTTTGTTTCCCCTCTTATGTTTTATCACTTCTCGATGAATTTGGAAACTACTTTATTTTAAACACATCGTAATTTCATTCATCCAAGGCCTACTGTAATTAATTACGTCGCCGTATTAACAGAAACATAAACGTTTTACGAATACTTTTCTTTAGTAAAGACATAACTTTGACCAAAACGATGATGATAAATAAGTTTAGTGCAGACAATACGAATCCTCTATAGTAACTCTCTTCGAACCTTGAAAGGCACATTTAATATGATGTGTATAAAGGGCATATGTACCACGTATGACGTTTATACGTTTTACCCTCCACATTTTGTCATATCTCCATTCACTTCAACAAAAAAAGAGAAATACAAGTAACTGCAATAAAAACTCGATATCAATTTTTACTTCCGTATGATTGATAAGTGATTATTTGATGTTACTTTAAATGTTTGTTACAGGCTTTCAGCATCTTCTGCGGCCTGGGTATTCACAACACACTCATGTACAGCGAGGTGGAGAAGGCAATGGCCCGCCAGAGAGTTGCTATCGAGGTAAGTACCTGTAGCTGCGAAATTAAAAATAAATCTTAAGTTTCTGCTGAGCGGTGAAGCTGTTTATAACGACCCCAAAGAGTAAGAACTTTTCCTCACGCCTTTCTTGATCACCTGAAGACAAAGATGGAGCCACTAACACTGTGATTACCTTTTCACCAGCAATGTAAAAGTTCAGTCTATTCTAACGTGTAAAAATTGTTAATTCTTTGTAGTATTCTAATTATTTTAATATACAATTTCGATGTTGCAGGTACTGTCGTATCACGCAACAGCATCAAACAAGGAAGTGGAAGCTCTTCTGGTAAGTAGAACGCTATATATTGTAAAATTAATATTATCGATACCTTTTCGAATAACTTTCCTCATACAATGGTTTTCTAACTATGATTCATTCCAATAATACTGAACAACAAATTTTCATTGAAGTGCTTGAAGCAAGTAAAGCGATAGGTTTGGAAGTAAATTCCGAAAAGACAAAGTATAAGATTATGTCTCGTGACCAGAATATTGTACGAAATGGAACTATAAAAGTTGGAGATTTATCCTTCGAAGAGGTGGAAAAATTCAAATATCTTGGAGCAACAGTAACAAATATAAATGACACTCGGGAGGAAATTAAACGCAGAATAAATATGGGAAATGCGTGTTATTATTCGGTTGAGAAACTTTTATCATCTAGTCTGCTGTCAAAAAATCTGAAAGTTAGAATTTATAAAACAGTTATATGACCGGTTGTTCTGCATGGTTGTGAAACTTGGACTCTCACTTTGAGAGAGGGACAGAGATTAAGGTATTTGAAAATAAGGTTCTTAGAAAAATATTTGGGGCTAAGTGGGATGAAGTTACAGGAGAATGGAGAAAGTTACACAACGCAGAACTGCACGCATTTTATTCTTCATCTGACATCATTAGGAACATTAAATCCAGACGTTTGAGATGGGCAGGGCATGTAGCACTTATGGGCGAATCCAGAAATGCATATAGACTGTTAGTTCGGAGACCGGAGGAAAAATACCTTTGGGGAGACCGAGACGTAGATGGGAGGATAATTTTAAAATAGATTTGAGGGAGGTGGAATATGATGGTAGAGAGTGGATTAATCTTGCTTAGGGCTTATGTGAGGGCGGCAATGAACTTAAAAGCCATTTATAAGTAATTAAGTTAGAGTGTAAACTGCATCAAATTGGGGTTTTTAGATTCATTTGAGTATATTCTTTTACATTCTCTGTATGTGCATTTACATCAGGTACAGTACAACGTCAAATGGGAAAACCGTCTGTAATTTCGAGAACATTATTTTTCTCTGCCTGTTATTTATTTTAAATTCTTTTATTTGTTTTTGTGAATGTCGTCAACTGTCAAATTCTGTAACCTTTTTTCCCAACATCCTGTATAGTATTATTCTACGTATCTCATATTGGATCACTTCTACGTATTGCAGGCCTGTCCATTGTGGTTTATATAATTGTTAGGTTTGAATAGCCGCATGAGGACATTTCATAACTACTAGAGCGCTCTGTTTTATAAGGCGTCCCGAGGGACTCGATGAAATCGAACTGTATTACCCCCAGAGCACTTCGCATATAAATGCGCTATTATATAGAATTTATTTCCATGTCTGTAACTGACCAAATACTAACTTTCTGCTCCGTTGTAAAATCTGTTCAGTTCAGTCAGTAGGGACTGGAATATTATCACTGCTGTGGACAAATGAATCACGTCATTCTAGAGGTTAGATCTGCGTTTGTCTTCAGGTAAAAAATGCAAATAATTGAAACACGTTGTTAGGGATTTTGATTTGTTTTGCCTTCGCGTAAAATACAAAGCATCAAAGTAAATAAATAAATAAATGAATAAATAAAGAGAATCAGACTGTTGAACATTTGATTTTTCACTGTCCAGTGTTCGAAAGGAAAAGACACTTTTTAAGATATCATATCTCGGACTGCAATTTAAATTACTCCACACCCCTTTACCATTTTCTTAGAAAAAATGTTGTTACAAACAATTCACAGAGTTTATACACCACATCCACGCAAGACTGTAGCTGTTAATTGTATATAAATTAATGATGTTATAAAATCCTAATGCACTATGTAAAACAAGGTGTCTGTCTTTGGGACATAATAATAGTAATGACAATAATAACTATGTTTGTATTATAGATTTTACTGTTGTTGAGTATTTGATGACAGGTATATAGTTTGTAACCGTAAGTAATTTTGTTTTTATTTTTTCATTACTATCGCAAACCAACTATATAATAGGTGTTTTATTTGTAACTACGCCAATTCTGTGCATTATCTCATTAATATTGCTTAAAATTATGTATAAGATCACAAATTAATGTAATAATCTTGCAATTTCTCTACACCTTCGATTATAATTTCTAATTTTATTTCATTTTGTTTTAACTGAAAGTAATTATTGCATAACGTATTTAGTATTGTTTACTGTCTCTTAATTAGTGTATTTATATTGTAACTATGACTCAGACCTACTATTAATTCTTTAAAATTGTGTATTATCACTACATAATGTATTTCACATGTAACAAACTACAACCCTAATATACCAAAGGTAAAATAGGGTTTCAATATTTGGATAACAATAATAATAAATAAATAAATCACGTTGTTGGGGAGATTGATTTGTTTTTGTCTTTAAGTAAAAACTATTTCTGAATATAAATAAATCACGTTGTTGGGAAAATTGATTTGTTTTTGTGTTTACGTAAAAACTAAATCTGAAAATAAATAAATCACGTTGTTGGAGTGATTGGTTTGTTTTTGTCTTTACGTAAAAACTAAATCTGAAAATAAATAAATCACATTATTAGGGAGGTTGATTTGTTTTTGTCTTTACGTAAAAAAAATTTCTGAAAATAAATAAATCACAATAAATCATAATTATCAAAATAAGCACAACAAATAAAGAAAAGTTGATTATTCTACCTTTGCACGGTCAAAATACAGCGGCCCTTCAAAATTAATCAGTGGGCAGGTCATATTTCGTATTAAAATACAAGAAAAGATGTTTTTGATAAACATGCGAGAATGAATTTATTTGCCTAGTTCCTTTTAAAATCTTAACAAAAATTCAATAATACAATCACAAAATTACTAATTCCATCATAATTATGATCATGCCTTAATAATTATTATTATAATTTTAATAGTTGTATCATATATAATAATTGCAATGGTTTTCAATAAATATATTAATCGATTCTTATTGAAGGTCAAATAATTGAATTAGCATGAACAATTGCTACCGCAGTAATTCTAATTTTTCTTATTAGGGAGATTTATTTGTTTTTGTCTTTACGTAAAACCTAAATCTGAAAATAAATAAATCACGATGTTGGAAAGATTGATTTGTTTTTGTTTTTACGTAAATACTAAATCTGAAAATAAATAAATCACGTTATTAGGGAGATTGATTTGTTTCTGTCTTTACGTAAAAACTAAATCTGAAAATAAATAAATCACGATGTTGGAAAGATTGATTTGTTTTTGTTTTTACGTAAAAACTAAATCTGAAAATAAATAAATCACGTTGTTGGGAATATTGATTTGTTTTTGTTTTTACGTAAAACCTAAATCTGGAAATAAATAAATCACGTTGTTGGGAAAATTGGTTTGTTTTTGTCTTTACGTAAAAACTAAATCTAAAAATATATAAATCACGTTGTTGGGGAGATTGATTTGTTTTTGTCTTGCGTAAAAAATAAATCTGAAAATAAATAAATGACGTTGTTGGGGGGATTGATTTGTTTTTGTTCTTACGTAAAACCTAAATCTGAAAATAAATAAATGACGTTGTTGGGGAGATTTATTTGTTTTTGTCTTTACGTAAAAACTAAATCTGAAGATAAATAAATCACATTGTTAGGGAGATTAATTTGTTTTTGTCTTTACGTAAAAACTAAATCTGAAAATAAATCAATCACGTTGTTACGGAGATTGATTTGTTTCTATGTTACGTAAAACTAAATCTAAAAATAAATAAATCACTTTGTTGGCGGGGGGGGGGGGAAATTGATTTATTTTGTCTTTACATATAAACTAAATCTGAAAATAAATAAATCACATTGTTGGGAAAATTGATTTGTTTTTGTCTTTACGTAAAATCTAAATCTGTAAATAAATAAATCACATTGTTGGGAACATTGATTTGTTTTTGTCTTAACGTGAAAACTAAATCTGGAAAAAATAAATCACGATGTTGGGGATGTTTATTTCAGGTGTTATTAAATGTAATTTCTGCTAAACGTTTTCCTCACTTATGCGTTTTTATTCTTCAGTTTCCTATAAGAAGTATGCAAGAAGATTTACTGTAGTAGTAGCAGTAGTAGAAGTAGTAGTAATAGTTCCATAACATATTCGTCTCTTCGTAACAAACCCAGTCCCATTTAACGGACACAATGTGTGGAAGTACAATACAGGGCATTCAAAGGACAGACAGTGTGGATGATCTCTATACGGGCAAGGTCGCCTGAAGTTTGTTCTTTGTAATATTGTACACGGTGCAAGGATCTGATCACAAAGTCACTCTCCTCTTTCTCTGTGCCAAGTCGTTTCTCTGACAACCGTCGGTATGTCAGTTGCACAGCCGAGACACCAGACACGCAGTCTGTTATATGCTACGTACAACGTAGCTGTAGCCACCTTCTCGGCGGAGTCCCCTATTCCCTTTAATTACGTCTCACTTCAGAGCAATCCTTTGACTCTTTTATCTTTGTAATCGCCCTCTGCTACACACAGATACGCCAGCTCACTAGTCCAGCTTCTGACCATCTTTTGAAAAGTTATCTAATACTCTACTGACCTTTCGGCCGATAAGAACCCTTCAATTTCGTTCTATAGGGTGACCACACGAAATTCTTGAAGCAGGTTTATCATATCTTCGGAACTGAGCAATAAAGTTAAGAAAACTTTACGCTACCTTACAAAAAAACTCGTTTTTTTTTTTAACTTTGTACGTTGGGCGTGGCAAGCAATCGATGATGGGGAGTCCGCGAAAATAAATTATTGTTGCATGCTTTCAGTAACTCTGTAACAATGTCTAAAATATTTTTATGTAATACAATAAATTCCATAGATATAGGAAGTTCTTTATTTTACCTATAAGGACATTCAGAAGTAAGACATAATTGGAATTAAAGTAGAAAGAAGTGATTTCGGACAAACAAATTCAGACACGTCTAACCATTTATTTAGAAAGGAATATTTTTAATGAAAATGAAATATTTTTGCGACAACTGTTATGCGACTTACGAATTCAACCAGAAAATTTCAGCAATGCTTAGGAAAAGTGGCATAAGTCAGTTTCCACAAAATTTTTTTATTATTTTCTTGACAACTTACGGAACATCTATTCGTTTGGGAATTCTCCCAGTAGAATAATTCATACAGAAGAAAATAAAATCGACATAAACCAGTGTGAAGATAGTTTTTTTCCTTCTCCTGTCAAATTAACATTTTTGACTTGTGCCACTTTTCCCGATCACTACAGGTTTTTAAATGGCACTCTATAGTTTTTAACATCATCAGAAAGAGCATAGTCCTACATTTTATGTAATATTTGATTTATTTTGTACAGAACCACTATGCTTATGGTTACTATGGTAACAATTTTATTGTTTTTTTATATTTTTATGTTTTAACCCTCCTGCTACCAAGGGGGTAATGGGATTACCCCACTGATGATTTTTCAATATTTTTTTTTTCCATATTTATTTTTGAAATTCCGTGTATTTGTCTGTTATATGTTTACTAACAAATTTGAAATAAGAATAACATAAATAATTAATGTACTTTAATAAATAATTCGCGTTATTTAAGTGGGGTAATTTTGTTACCCCCCCCCTTGCTATTCTGTGTCATGAAAATTCTAGGATATGAAATTCAATTTGTAGCTTAATTTTACACATTTTTGAGCTTGTCTGCTTCCAAATTATTTTGTTTTCTGTTATTTATATCATTATACTTGTTATCTAAACACCAGGTCACAGGAGAGCCAAATCCTACCAATTCCTGCCAATAGAACATCCCACTATTCATCCTCTTTTACTATCTCAGTCCCCCGTGAATGGAATTCTCTACCTCAGAAGATTATGGGCTGCCATACAATAACCACTTTCAAGAAAAGGCTAAACGATTTTTTACGGGCGCATTCAAATTGAAGTAATAATTGTAATCGAGTTTAATAATTTAATTTAATTTAGGTATGACTATTATTACTATTAGGCTACTATTATCATTATTATTATTATTATTATTATTATTATTATTATTATTATTATTATTATTATTTTATTGGTATTTTGAAGATAAAAAGAATTATCATTGCATTATATTAATTATGTATTATATTGTCTTGTATTGTAGTATTGTATTGCTTTGAGTTGTATTGTATTGTATTAATTATGTTATATTCACAGCAATGTAGTGATTTTCTATCATACTGGTTGAGTGGAAGAGAAGGCCGAATGGCCTTAACTCTGCCAGTTAAAATATTATTATTATTATTATTATTATTATTATTGTTATTATTATTATTACTACTATTATTATTAGGTATGACTATTATTATTATTATTATTATTAGTAGTAGTAGTAGTTGTAGTAGTAGTAGTATTATTATTAGTAGTAGTATTACATAATTATTTTATTGGTGTTGTGAAGATAAAAAGAATTGTCATTGTATTATATTAATTATGTATTATATTGTCTTGTATTGTAGTATTTTATTGTACTGTATTGTATTGTATTAATTATGTTATATTCATAGCAATGTAGTAATTTTCTATCATACTGGTTGAGTGGAAGAGAAGGCCGAATGGCCTTAATTCTGCCAGTTAAAATAAACCATTATTATTATTATTATTATTATTATTATTATTATTATTATTATTATTTCAATGTTAATCTTGTGCTAACTTTTATCTTGTGCTGAACTGTTATTGGCTCCAGGCTGTTGTACAGCCCAATAAATATTAGTAAATAATTAATACAATTATTATTATTATTATTATTATTATTATTATTATATTATTATTATTATTGGAATCTGGGATAGATATAAATGGCTACGAACCTGGTTTAAACAAACATTTCTGCTTAAACTGGCTTCGAGGGCATTCAGGAATCAAAGGGCGGCCACCTTGTTCCGTCAGTACTGCAGATAACAACAAAATTCCTGTTAATTTTACGAAACGTAGGCTTAAATTAAGAAACATTTTAGTTGTAATCTGGGATCCATAATGGAAAAGTATAGACTGCTCTCTAACTACGGACTTTTTCCAACTCTGATCTCCACATATTAAACCAGGGATCGGCAAAAATGTCATCGTGATCACTAGCAATAGTGACGTCGTAGGGGCAGCGCAGTAAACTGTCTTTGCTTCACCTCCTCCCGTACGTCCAACTCCCAGACAAATAACTACAGGCATCTCTCAATGGTGGATTACTTAGTAACATTTAGATTGCTTCTTTCTCAAAAACTTCAGCGTCTGTTCGGAAACGCGTTTCTTGTTTTCTGAACTATTTGCAAAAAAAAAAAAAAAAAAAAAAAAATTCACAACCTCTAAATAAGATATTTTGAAAATATTCTGTTATCCTTAAGGGGAAAATGTCTCGTCAACATTGATTGCTTCACTCATTTCGTCTAACGCGGAATATTGACATAATTTTTAATTTTGTTCCCCTAGTCTCCTCGGCAACTTCTCCGGCACTTCAGTAAAGCTTGTGCTCGAATCATATCAACGTAGGCGAAGGGGAACATAAATTGTCGCATCAGCATTGCTTCACTCATTTCGTCTAACGCGGAATACTGACATTATAATAAAGAGAGAATTGCGCACAAATGTGCATAGATGTCACTGTAGCACAAATTACTTAATCTGACACATTGGTCTTGCCGTTCACTCACTACAGAATTGTGTCAGTGATTCTTTCCTTTGTTTGCACGTAAGTACATGGTATCTGTCACAGAAACACTCGCAAAGATCACATATACACATGGGGTTTGGATCATGGTAGCTTTTGGTTTTGCATAGCTTGAAGTGGAAGCCATGTATTGCCAGGCGTGTAATACTGACATTATAAATTCCTGTTAAATTTGTTCCCCTAGTCTCCCAGGCAACTTCTCCAGCACTTCTGTAAAGCTTGTGCTCGAATCATATTTACGCATGCGAAGGGGAAACGTCTCATCAGCATTGCTTCACATTTCGTCTAACGCGGAATACTCATTATAATTTTATTGTTGTTAATTTTGTTCCCCTAGTCTCCTCGGCAACTTCTCCGGCACGTCAGTAAAGCTTGTGCTCGAATCATATCAAAGCAGGCGAAGGAGAACATGTCGCATCGGCATTGTTGCTCTCATTTCATCTAACGCGGAATACTCACATTATTGTTAATTTTGTTCCCCTAGTCTTATCGGCAACTTTTCCGACACTTTAGTAAGGCTTGTGCTCGAATCATATCAAAGCAGGCGAAGGAGAACATGTCGCATCGGCATTGTTTCTCTCATTTCGTCTAACGCGGAATACTCATATTATAATTATTGTTAATTTTGTTCCCCTAGCCTCCTCGGCAACTTCTCCGGCACTTCAATGAAGCTTGTGCTCGAATCATATCAACGCAGGCGAAGTTTTATGTATATTATTAATGGAATCAGGGATAAATAAAAAAATGCCTACGAACCTGGTTTAAACAAACATTTCTGCTTAACCTTTAGGAGCTGTGCGTCCATTATAGTGGCCAGCTAATATTATTCTTTATTAGGTTATTTTACGACGCTTTATCAACAGCTTAGGTTATTTAGCGTCTGAATGAGATGAAGGTGATAATGCCGGTAAAATGAGTCCGGGTCCAACACCGAAAGTTACCCAGCATTTGCTCATATTGGGTTGAGGGAAAACCCCGGAAGAAACCTCAACCAGGTAACTTGCTCCGACCGGGAATCGAACCCGGGTCACCTGGTTTCGCGGTTAGTCGCGCCAACAGTTACTCCACAGGTGTGGACAGCTAATATTATGATCATGACGTGATATAATACGTATATATAAAATACGTTGATATTCTTTAATTTTATATTACAATAAGGATTTTACACTTGATAAAAAAAAGAATACATTTTTTCCCCCTTAAAAAAGGAACAAAAAATTATTTCAACTGCAGTCAACTGAAACCCCGTCATCTCCCATGCGTACCATTACAGCGATTGTTTTACACGGGCCCTCCCCATCCTATACCACAGGCTCAAATGACTGCAGTGGCCGGGACGCGAACCTGGGATCTTAGGCACGATATGCTGGCCGGACATATCTTGTGCGCCTTAAACAGCTCGGATAACGAACCCAACACGAATTTACCTAATTATGCAGGTATACGAACCCTTGGGTAAGAGTTACACTTTTGCGTGCAATAGTTATAAGCTCTATAAGTCTTCCGGCTTCTAAGGGTTAAACTGGCTTCGAGGGCATTCAGGAATCAAAGGACGGCCAGCTTGTTCCGTCAGTACTCCAGATAACAACAAAATTCCTGTTAGTTTTACAAAACGTAGGCCTAAATTAAGAAAAATTTTAGTTGTAATCTGTAATCGTCAATGGAAAGGATGTACAGACTGCTCTCTAACTCTAGAGATTTACTCTTTCCAACTCTGATCTCTATATATTAAAACAGAAATCGGCAAAAATGTCATCGTGATCACTAGCAATAGTGACGTCGTAGGGGCAGCGCAGTAAACTGTCTTTGCTTCACCCCTCCCTTACGTCCATCTCCCCTACAACTCCAGTACACAGGCACCTATCAGTGATGAGATAACATTTTGATTTATTCACATACAATTCTTAATTTTGTTCCCCTAGTCTCCTCAGCAACTTCTCCGCCACTTCAGTAAAGCTTGTGCTCGAATCATATCAACGCAGGCGAACTTTTACTTATTATTATTATTATTATTATTATTATTATTATTGGAATCAGGGATAGATAAAAATGACTACGAACCTGGTTTAAACAAACATTTCTGCTTGACTTCTAGGACATTAAGGAATAAAAGGGCGGCCAGCTTGTTCCGTCAGTACTGCAGATAACAACAAAATTGCTGTTAGTTTTACAAAACGTAGGCCTAAATTAAGAAAAATTTTAGTTGTAATCTGGAGTCCTCTATGGAAAGGAGGTATAGACTGCTCTTTAACTACAGACTTTCTTTCCAAATCTGATCTCTACATATTAAACCAGGGATACATGCGTAAGTCTGGTGGATAACCGTTATCCCATGTTAAAATCAGTAGCGGCCGGTGATCCAAATCCTCGGTGAGGCCAGATGCAACTAGTTTAAGTGCCTCCGATAGAAAATGTTTATTTATGATATTAATTATTATTGTTGTTATATTATTAATATCATTATTACTGTATTATTATTATTATTACTACTACTACTACTAATGAAAAATAATGATTTCACTCACCAAATAAGTTGTTATGCTGCAAGTTTCAGTGATTGTTTCAGTGTGATGAAGCATCCCATATTATGTGTTGAAATTCCCCTTTCTATCTTTCTTTTCTTTTTATTTCTTTCCTTTGACAGCAACGAACAAGGCCAACAGAGAAGTTTATTTTGCTCCACATTACGACTTAACCATTTATGTTGCCCATACCAGGATGCAATAGAAACTCGAGTTTTAAGATTATCTGTCAGAAAAATTGTCAGCGATGTCGTAGGTATCTCGGTCGGCTCTCTCTTTATTTAAAACTTCCTTTCTTTCAATATTATTTCTTCTCGAAAAAGGACGCTCTAACAATGAATTAACTACACCAGCATTATTTCTCGCATTTCTTTCTCTTTATATTTTCCCGAAATACATAACAACATTGGCCCAGATTCACTACTGTACTACGAAGTACAATAGTACAACACCCTCGCTTAAGTCATAAACTAAGACATAAGAGGAGAGAATAGTGTGGGTCTCTGCCTGCCAAAAAGCTGGAATGTTTGTTATTTATGGCCTATTTAGGAAGACAAGTCACCCTATTCCCACCCCACTCTACCCTTGAGACCGGCCCATGGTTGAGAGGAGTGAAACCTGACCAGGCCAGACGAATTGTGCCTCAGCTACAACGTTTAAAGCGCAACGTCAAAAGCCCGCGAAGACAAACGAAAATCCAGAAGCAGACCCGGCACGAGCGATCCTGGCCTCATGAACAAATTTTACTGCAAAACAGGTCTATCTACATCACAAAGTTTTCAAATGCTTCTACAGCGATATATGCTTCATTCAAATAACTAATACATTACATAAAAACAAAATTTGATTTCAGTTAAGCCAAGTGACTGAGGCCCGGCCTCACTTGCCTCAGTCAATCAGCCGCCACTGGTTAAAGTGTCGCCTTCATTTCACTCATTCCTTTACAATTGCTAACGAAATCTTGCTACTCTCGAGAAAAATATCGAAAGAAGAAGTCTTATATCGTGTGCCCTATCAATCAGTGTCTGAGGCTGTGACATTTCTCTCTACATTAGGATCAACTGGGATTTTGTTTTCCCGACTTATAACGGTGAAGATATTGCTTTATCCAGCTTCGAGCATGCAGCATGGGACGGTTGGCTTTCGAACGTATTTTGTATGGCTATGGAGTAGACATGAGACTTAGGCAGCTTTACTTCGGATATAAAACCAAATTTCTAAAGAAAAGCATACCAGCAAAAAATGTGTGTCGCCAAAGTGGCACATTCTTTCTCATTATGCATTTACGCGTTTCACATAATTCAGTTCTTATTATATTGCTACTGATACGACTATTTTAGTGAACTATAATTTAAAATGCAGGCTTCAATTAAATCATTTCATATGCACTCAAAGGGCATTAACTTTCGTTTTCTAGGTTACACAATAAAGCTATTATCTAATATTTATTCACAGTTTTCTGCTCAAGGGCAGATCTGTCAATGCAAAACCAGCATTCTCCAATCTTTCCCATTTTCTGCCTTTCTCTTAGACTCCGACTATGTTCCATATATCTTAATGTTGTCTATCATTTGATATCTTCTTCTGCCCCGAACTCTTCTCCCGTTCACCATACTTTCCAATGCACCCTTCAGTAGACAGTTTCTTCTCAGCCAGTGACCCAACCAATTCTTTTTCCTCTTCCTGATCAGTTTCAGCATCATTCTTTCTTCACCCACTCTTTCCAACACTGCTTAATTTCTTATTCTGTTTGTCCACTTCACACGCTCCATCCTTCACTTTGGAAGGTAAATGATGATGATGATGATGATAATGATGATGATCATAATCATCATCATCATTCATTCATTTAGTCTTCTGCCCAAGGGCAGGTCTTTCACTGCAAACCAAGTTTTCCTGTTTTCTGCCTTCCTCTTTGGCTCCTCATATAATACATATATCTTAATGTCGTCTATCATCTAATATCTTCTTCTACTCCGAACTCTTCTCCCATTCAACATTCCTTCCAGTGCATCCTTCAGTAGGCAGTTTCTTCTCAGCCAGTGACCAGTGACCTGGCTGGTCGGAAGAGAAGGCCTACTGGTCTTAGCTCTGCCAGATTAAATAAATAAATAATAATAATAATTATTATTATTATTATTATTATTATTATTATTATTATTATTATTATTATTATTATTAACCAATTCCTTTTCCTCTTCCTGATCAGTTTCAGTATAATTTTTTCTTCACCCATGCTTTCCAACACAGCTTCATTTCTTATTCTGTCTATTCACTTCACAAGCTCCATCGTTCACTTTGGAAGCTACATGATGATGATGATGATTATTATTATTATTATTATCATCATCATCATCATCATCACTTATCAAAGGTTTTTACTAAGGAACAAACATTTCCTTTGCCTATATTATTTTTTCTTTGTTGTATGGTATTGAATTACGGTACTTGATATCTCTGATGGTGGGCTCGAGACAAAATTTATATGCCAATTTTCGTCCACGTCAAAATTTGAAGATAGCTGAAAACACTCGTATCAGTGGCGTTTATGTCTGTGTACTTTTCCCAGTTTGCTCTCATAATGGATACCTACCGCATTTCATGTTAATCATCGCCTTAACATATTCGGAGTTTCTAGCAGAGCTGTGATTCTCAGAGACATTTTAAATACGTATTGTTACAGTTGCACCCAAGATTCGAGGATTTAAAATCGATTTAGAGCAATGGAGTTTTAAGGACGATAAAAACCCTTATCATGGTTTCCGGTCGTTTTAAAACAGCACTAGCGAAATTTGTCTGCAGTTTTTTTAAATCTACTATCGGTATCGGTGCATTTGAGATCGTCTTCCCCTTGGCCACGCAGCCATTAGTGTGAGACAGCCGTGACGGAGATGGATTGGCTGCGATTTTGATTGATGTGGTTGGAATCCAGCTCGACGCACCCCGATGCAGGCATCTGCAGATACGTAGCTGCCTCAGCTCTCGTGTGCTTCGGCAATCGATTATATTCTGGTCTATGAGTTTTATATGCTGTGTTATGTCAGTCAAATGAAATTATTGAAGTATCTACAATATTTAACTTCAAGTAATTAGTAAAATCATTATTTACTTAACGTCTGAAAATAATCCTTGCGCTGGCTGAGTGGTCAGACCTCCAGTATGTCACGCTGGAGCCCCGAGTTCGAGTCCCGGCCAGGTCTGGAATTTTTCATTGACTATTACATTTTTACTACGTCATACTACTTTTGACCAGGCTTACGATGGGAATAATCCTTTTTATTACCTCAAAGATATTCTTCTTTATTTTATTCTTCTTGGTATTCTTTCATACAAGTTTATCCAATAAAACGGTACGGAACGACGTGTTTCAACCAATCATGGCTGCTTATCCTACAATTTTTATCACCTCCCTAACATTTCTTTCTTTTTATCATCTCTCTAGCATTTGTTTCTTTGTTTGCCAACATTATACTTTCAATAATTGTAAGCCTACCTTTTAAAATTCATGTTTATTTCATCATTCTTAATTAAAACTTTTCTATCATTTATCTCGTTTATATTATTTAGGTTATGTTACAGCTTCAGTTGTATGAGATTATGGATAGTCACGTATCAGAGATTCTTTAATATACAGGACATTCATTTCAAAACTTTCCAGTCTAAATAACTAATTATTTGAATTGAATTCAATTTAAAAAAAAACGTCAATTTGAATATTGAGGGGGAAGTCTGAAACCAGGCTTAATTGAGGGGCTGGGTGCAAGAAGGGCATTTTAGAGGATGTTCCCTTTTGGAGTAAAACGCTTTATTGTGTCCTCTGATCTGTTATGCATATGATCACCAAATTGTAGTTCAATACTGTGATCATCAGGAGTACCCAAAATGTAAAGGCGTGCATAGATAACATTATTACGGTTTGAATTTTCAACATCAATTTTCTCAAAACTTGCATTTAAGAGAAGTGCTTTTCTTGCACCTAACCCCTCAATTGCATTTTACATTTCACCCTCCACCCCCACCTCCAGCCACCCCCACTTTTAAATTTCACTCCTATATTTTTATACTTAAATATAAAAGAGTATTCAATTGTTTATACACCTCATTCGTTTTCGCATTTTTTGTTTTCTATCGTCGCCTGGCAACCTGGATTGTTGTTGTCAGTTGACTGTAGGATGAAAACACAGCTTATTTTGTTAAGTCTTAAATTATGAATACCGGTACATAATGTTTAATTAATTTGTCGGCTCATTGCCGTGAGGTTACTAATAATTACATATTTATTTATTTATTTAAATTCAAATATACAGAATAAAGAAATATAATTACAAAACAAACAAAGAGAAATACAAATAAAATAATACAAGCAATATAAAAAGAAGATACAGTAGTATTAACAAAATTTGAGACCGAATGAGCAGCGCTCGTGCTCGGTCGCAGTTCAGATATAATATTAAAATAAAAAATAATAATAATAAAAATAAATAAGTAAAATAAAATAGGAACTAAAATATAATTACAGCGGCAATGGAATTATATAATATAATATTAACATTAGAGAAGAATAATATCGCACGTGAAAAGTAGGACTAATATATATTTCAAAATTATAGAATACAAATATAATATAGGTTGATTAATTCATACACATAGGCTATAAATTTATTTAATCAAATTGAAGATATTAACACGTATGTGCTCATATTACAATTAAATTAATTAATTTACCAATGAATTTACAATTAACACATTATTCATAATCGGCATTGCAATACATAAAGACGTTTTTGCACTCGTTATGAGTGATCCCGGCCAGTCAGTCACTCATAACAAGTGCACCTCCGCACATATGTGGACATTGTCCTACGTTCATAGACATCTATGACGTAGTGCAGAGGGCAGGCCACTAGAGGGAACCCAAGAGGTGGAACTTAAACTGAGACGATTCGATCCGACACCGGGATGGGAATCTGGTGTGGCTTAGTGGATAAAGCATCAGCACGTAGAGCTGAAAACCCGGGTTCAAATCCCGATGCGGGAGAGAATTTTTCTCCATTCTACTACTCTTTCATCGTACTATAAAAGTTCTTTCAAACATTAATATTTTATTTAAAATGTGAAGATATGTTACTAGTTTATCCCTACAGAAAAAAATTGGCATTTTATTAGGCGTAAGGGTTATTGAGGTTAGTCTATATCAATGGTGTCATCTTGTGACCTTGTAAGCACTTCGTCATCATTGTACATAATACATTTACGAACGAGTGAACAAAGTAACAAACTGGAAGCGAGACTTCAGTACATCACTGTCGTCAGGTTACCACCCTGTAATTACAGTTGAAATAACGTAGCAGCAATTCTCTTGCCACTGGCCTGTAGTTAAAACTCCAGTACATAGCTATACTTTCAGTTGCAGTAATTTCACCCGTGAAAGTAATAACAAGTTTCGAATTGCAGTGTCTTTCATTATAGTACTGGACTTCCTGTAACATTAAGTGTGGGATGTCACACATTACACTGTAACTTACTGGCCTTTTTTCTGGCATGTATAGGACTTCCTGTGGGAAATCAGTAGAGGTTTGTGTGTATTATTTTCTCAACTTTACTCAAACATGAAGAATGCTGTGGTAATAATAATAATAATAATAATAATAATAATAATACTAATATATTCTATCACATTGGATAAAAACTGACTAAGCATCAGAGAACCGTGATCTAAATAAGAAAAAAATGGTGAATTATTTAGAAGATATGTATTAGATATGCCTACAGCATATATTTATTTCAGTAATGTCCCTCTAGGAATGAGGATGAAATCCCGGGAGGTTTCTGTTACCGTTCCGCAGATCTTATTTATTTATTTATGTATTTATTTATGTCTTTATTTATTTTGTTATCTATTATTTATTTGTTTATTTATTTATTTATTTATTGTTATCTATTATTTATTTATTTATTCATCATTTATTTCTTTATTTATTTGTTATCTATTATTTATTTATTTACTTATTCATTTACTTATTTATTTATATATTCATTTCTTTATTTCTTTATTTGTTATCTGTTATTTATATATTTACTTATTTATTTAGTTATTTATCATCTATCTATCTATCTATCTATCTATCTATCTATCTATCTGTCTGTCTGTCTGTCTGTCTGTCTGTCTGTCTATCTGTCTATCTATCTATCTATCTATCTATCTATCTATCTATCTATCTATCTATCTATCTATCTATCTATCTATCTATCTATCTATCTATCTATCTATCTATCTATCTATCTATCTATCTATCTATCTATCTATCTATCTATCTATCTATCTATCTATCTATCTATCTATCTATCTATCTATCTATCTATCTATCTATCTATCTATCTATCTATCTATCCATCCATCCATCCATCCATCCATCCACCCACCCACCCATCCACTTATTTATCTATCTATCTATCTATCTATCTATCTATCTATCTATCTATCTATCTATCTGTCTGTCTGTCTGTCTGTCTGTCTGTCTGTCTGTCTGCCTGCCTGCCTGCCTGCCTGCCTGCCTGCCTGCCTGCCTGCCTGCCTGCCTGCCTGCCTGCCTGCCTGCCTGCCTGCCTGCCTGCCTGCCTGCCTGCCTGCCTGCCTGCCTGCCTGCCTGCCTGCCTGCCTGCCTGCCTGCCTGCCTGCCTGCCTGCCTGCCTGCCTGCCTGCCTGCCTGCCTGCCTGCCTGCCTGCCTGCCTGCCTGCCTGCCTGCCTGCCTGCCTGCCTGCCTGCCTGCCTGCCTGCCTGCCTGCCTGCCTGCCTGCCTGCCTGCCTGCCTGCCTGCCTGCCTGCCTGCCTGCCTGCCTGCCTGCCTGCCTGCCTGCCTGCCTGCCTGCCTGCCTGCCTGCCTATCTATCTATCTATCTATCTATCTATCTATCTATCTATCTATCTATCTATCTATCTATCTATTAATTTATTATAGAAATGTATGAAAATAAGTGCATAAGATTGAATGATGAAATTTGAATAGATATTGATTATGTAATTAACTTGACAAAAGTATTTAAACAAGTAAGCGGATACCTGTATAGATATTACGTAAACGTTTTAGCTGAGAAGCTAAATTTCATGAGTAGACCCTGCCCTACATATAGAATGTACCGTTTCAGCTATTTCAGTATGTTGACTTTATGTCGATATCAGTAACCTGAATGCGAATTTTATTATATGAAATAGTCAGTTAATATGTAAACAATGGCTTAAAATTAAATATAAATATGTCTCTTATAGAACATAATTGGATGAATATAGCAGCATGGACGATTTATATACACTTGTATGATGTAGAGTTAAAAGGGAATTTCAAATTTAGCAAAGAAATAAGTTTTATGGTTTAAAATAAACGCGATTGGTCGAAACGTGCACTAAAACTAGACGTAAGTGCAAGTTGAACCAACATAAGTTGAATATTTATATGATAAAAATTCGTTATTAAATTATATTTTTTGAAACTACGAATGATGTATAAATTAGTTATAATTATTATTTTGTATATGTAATATTTTCTTGTGAACTATTAATAAACTAATTGTAATTTATTTATTTATTTATTTATTATGTTCCTGGTTAATACGAAATTTCGATAATCCGAACAGCCTCCGGTGCCAATTAGTTCGGTCTAGCGGGATTCTACTGTAATATATCTAATGAGTGGCAAGCCATCGTATATTTCCTTTCAAATTGGTAGTAGATGCTGTATCTATTCCCTTTAAAACAGGCAGCGAAATATCACGTACTTGAGGATTCTGTGTGATCTACACAGAGCTATTACATCCTTAGAGGTATGTACATATCGCACAGCGATGCGATCGAAGTGCTGACTGACCTCTGCTAGCTGTAAAGAGCATTACACCGAGCGCCACAGTAACAATTATTACATGACAGCTCGGTTTATGTATTGGCTCCATACTGTTCAGTTGGAAGTAATTGAATTACGTAATTTGACTCGATGTTGCTATCGTTACAAAAAGTAGTCCGTGTCCATACCGTTTTATTGTGATTGATGCTTTTTGCAAATTAGTCAGTGTGTCTGCTGTAAGGTGGGGTGTTCAATTGATGTGCTGCAGCCCCGACAACATATTTCATGTGTGAACAACATATCCGGATACGATGAGCACTTATTTTGCAGTCTATGGCTTAATAACGACAGAAAATCTGTCGCACTGTATGGGAATGTTACAGTTGATAATGTTACTGACGGTTAAAATGATCAAGGTTACCATAAGAGGATAGGACAGCATAAGAGTAGAATATAATAGTACAGTATAGCATCAGAGAATAGGATACGATAAGATAATAATGATAATGATAATAATAATAATAATACTTACTTGCTTTTAAGGAACCCGGAGGTTCATTGCCGCCCTCACATAAGCCCGCCATTGGTGCCTATCCTGAGCAAGATGAATCCAGTCTCTACCATCATATCCCACCTACTTCAAATCCATTTTAATATTATCTTCCCATCTACGTCTCGGCCTCCCCAAAGGTCTTTTCCCCTCTGGCCTCCCAACTAACACTCTATATGTATTTCTGGATTCGCCCATACGTGCTGCATGCCCTGCCCATCTGAAACGTCTGGATTTAATGTTCCTAATTATGTCAGGTGAAGGATACAATGCGTGCAGCTCTGCGTTGTATAACTTTCTCCATTCTCCTGTAACTTCATCCCTCTTAGCCCCAAATATTTTCCTAAGAACCTTATTCTCAAAAACCCTCAATCTCTGTTCCTCTCTCAAAGTGAGAGTCCAAGCCATACAGAACAACCGGTAATATAACTGTTTTATAAATTCTAACTTTAAGATTTTTTGACAGCAGACTAGATGACAAAAGTTTCTCAACCGAATAATAACAGGCATTTCCCATATTTATTCTGCGTTTAATCTCCTCCCGAGTGTCATTTATAATTGTTACTGTTGCTCCAAGATATTTGAATTTTTTCACCTCTTCGAAGGATAAATCTCAAACTTTTATATTTCCATTTCGTACAATATTCTGATCACGAGACATAATCATATACTTAGTCTTTTCAGGATTTACTTCCAACCCTATCTCTTTACTTGCTTCAATTAGAATTTCCGCGTTTTCCCTAATCGTTTGTGGATGTTCTCCTAAGATTCACGTAATCGGCAATAATAATAATAATAATAATAATAATAATAATAATAATAATAATAATAATAATAATAATAATAATGGCTTTATTTAACCTGGCAAAGTTAAGGCCGTAACGCCTTCTCTTACACTCAACCAGGATTAAAACTTGCTTACATAGTTGAACATACAACTGGATCGGAATTAAGTAGTTATAGTCGTGTCGCTGTTATTTCCGGTGTGACTCCTCCCCTTTGCTTACGTCTTAGGAAGTGAAGGCTCTGTAAAGTCTAGGTAGGTAGTATTGTTCGCCATTTTTGTTCTTTCGTTGCCGAGCTACCAGATGAGGAATCTATTTGCTTCACCGTTAAACCTTATCATGTTGTAGCTCCTATGATTATAAATCAAACGCACTGTAATTTAGCAAATAATTGAGCGGCAAATAACGTCCTCGTCTGATTTCTACGAACGCCAACGAAAGAGCCAAAATGGCGGGCGATTATATTAAGTATTTATCGAGCCATAGGAAATTCATTACATCATCAATAGCGAATGACAAGACGCACACGTTTATATGTAGCCGACCTGCAACGTGATTGGCTGCCGGAAATAAGAGCGACGGGACTATACATACTGATACAATTTAGGTACATAATGAGATCAAAAGAGGTAGTTAGGGGAGAGTCGGGTAGTATCGGACATCGGGTAATATCGGACAGTGAGTTTCTTTCATCTACCACACGATGATAGTACCTGATTGACATGGTTATGTTTCTGTAATGTTGCATAGAGAAACGTAACCATGCCATTCAGGTACTACCATATGGTGGTAGATGAAAGAAACGCACTGTCCGATACTACCCGATGTCCGATACTACCCGACTCTCCCCTACATAAAAATTTACCTCATAAAATAAAAATAAACATAGTGGAATACGTATTAATGTTGTTAAAATCAAATACGAATCACATAAAAACAGAAGCCGATAATTCAATAAAAAATGTACACAGTAAAAATAAAAATAAAGACATTAGTATACATATTAGTATTAGATTACAAGTAAGTAAGTAGGATTCACATAATTAAACCAGAAACCGACAATTGAATAAAATGTACACAAAAATAGATTAATAATAAAAAAACAACACAGTGGGATACATATTGACGTTAAGTGATAAATACGATTTACATGATTACACAATAAAAATAAGAAAGAAAATATAAATACAGTGGAACACATTCCATTTAAATATTTGCAACACGTTAGGTCAGGCAACTCATCATAAGATAGGATAGCATGAAGGAATATGATACGATAGTATGGGATGGGCTAAGGTAGGATAGGGTAGCATGAGAGTTGAGGGTAGGATAGAATATCATGGGAGGATAGAATAGGATAGGACATACCTGCAAAAACAGCGCTCAACGAGCGCGTGCGCTCTTTTCGAGAGGGAGAGCCGTGTTTTCCGCTCGCCGAGACGGAGAGGAAGATACGTCAAAATAACATAGACTTGCTATAGGTAGAGGAGGGGGAAACGACCACTCAGTTATCTAGTGGAGTGCAGTGTGTAGGCCTATTCTCGGTAATTGTTTCACGTTGCTTACCTACTGCTACAGTACAGTATGGAGGAATCTAAAAGACGGAACATAACATTTAACATTTAACGATTTACAGCTCGAACTTATTGATCTTCAATGTGACCTAAGGGCTAAAGATCGTTTGAATAATACTTCTAGCCTGGTTGAGTTTTACAAGACTAAACATTAGCAATAATATCCACGACTACACAGGCTGGCTGTGAAAATGATTGCTATGTTTGGCTCAACATTTATATTCATGAGCAATTGTTTTCTATAGGCCTAATCAACTTTAATAAAGGCAGGCATCGAACATCTGTAACTGATGTTTTATTACGATCAGTAGGCTACTGTTCCTTTCAGCTGCCAACAGCATAAAACCTCGTTCTGATGTACTGATAAATAAAAATATAACAAAATGATATTGTACATTTAAGTAGCTATAGAATTTCTATTATTTCTGTAAAATAAATATTTCTTTATTAATTAATAATAGTCCAAACACTGAACGGGAATTCATTTCATAAACACTCGTAATAGTACTTCCTTTTGTGTATTTATTGTACGAGATCACCCCTTCTTCCAGTCCACCCTTATACAGAGCGCAGCTAATATCTGCATTCCGCTCATGAGCTGTGAGCCGGCTCGGAGAGCGCAAACCTTGTGCAGGCCTGAAATAGGATGTGACTACATAAGATAACATGACAGAATAGTATTATAGCATAGAAAGAAAGGATAGAGTATGATATGATAGTATAGCACCGGAGGATAGAATATGATATTTTTTTTTCATTTCATTTATTGTATTCCATAGATCTTACATTAGCAATGAAGCTTTAAGATGAGGAACAAGTCAAAATTTTACAAGATTACAATTACAATTTTTTTACAATTTTAATTTCAATTTTTACAATTTTTTGGCGAGATATAGTGAGATGAAGTGAGGCCGAGGATTCGCCAACAGATTACCTGGCATTTGTCTTATGGTTGGGGAAAACCTCGGAAAAAACCCAACCAGGTAATCAGACCAAACGGGGGTGAAGTGAAGTGATGCCGAGGACTCGCCATAGACCATCCGGCATCATTCCCACGGCTGGGGAAAACCTCGGAAGAAACCAATCAATCAGACCAAACGGGGGATATAACCCAAGCCCGAGCGCAGCTCCGGATCAGCAGGCCAGCGAGTCTGCCGACTGAGCTACATCGATGACTCTACTAAAAATATACAATACATAGCCAATCAGATTATTAAATTCACAAACCCAAACGATTATTCATCAGTTGAGCTATAAAATATAATACATAGCAAGTCAGTTAATTCAATTTAAGGCATAAACAATTCAATCAGTTGTGATATACAGAAATTGATAATACATATCATCCGAATTACTTCAAATTACAAACATAAACAATTTATCAATAGAGCTATATAGATTACTATTCAATTTAAAGCATATACAATTAATCAGCCAAAACTATACAAACATATACAATACAAAGTAAACAGATTAATTCAATTTACGATAAGATAGAATAGTATGAGTGGATATGATAGGATATTATAGGTTGAGCTAAGATAGGATAGGATAATATAAAGAGGTAGGATAGGATATTATAGGATAGAGTAGGACAGGACGCGACTGGATAGCATAGGGTAGCATAAAAGGAAAGGATATCATAACATAGAATAGTATATCACCAGAGGATAGGATAGTATGAGGGGATATGATAGGATATTATAGGTTGGGCTAAGATAGGGTAGGATAGGACAAGATAGCTTGAAAGGAGAAAGTAGGATAGGATATCATGGGAGGTTAGGATACGATAGAATGGGATAGCATGAGAGGATAGTATGGTATAGGATAGCATGAAAGGAAAGGATAGGATGCGATTGGATAGGATAACAGAAAAGGGTAGAATAGGATAGTATAGCACCAGAGAAGGCCAATAGGATACAATAAAATATGATAGCATGAGGGGATATGAGTGGATAGTATGGGATGGACTAAAATAGAATAGCATGAACGAATGGAAAAATTTACATTTTCATAAGAAAATCATGTTTTAGGGGATCTCTTTCTTTGATACTTAGTCTTTTCTATGCCCAGTCTTCAATTGCATTATTACCTTGAATGTGTAACCTTTACGTAGGCATTTGTGGAGAATATAGGCCTATTAGTGTTTTACTTACATTTTGTGAGTGAAGAAAATTTGAACATTGAATAGGCCCATTACATTTTTCCAGTAATGTGTGAAGTAAATAGGCCTACCATCGTGTAAATTGATTACAATATTCGGAATTGTTTTTCTGAACAAGCTCTGTAAAAGATCGCTTTACGAACTGAAATCGGTGCGTAGAACATACATGATTTTTTCGTACTGTCGTAGGACACTAATTTTGTTTCATAGTTACGCAGAAATCCTTTATTAAAATTTACAATTCAGACTAAAAAAGGAAACCAATGGCAATATCTAATAATCTTTGAAGTCCACATTCCAGCAAAAACAGAGAATCGATAATTTCTTGTAAAACTATCCAGTATTAGCCTACATAGTCAAAGCTCGAACTAATAACATTTGCGTATATACTACCAGAATTCCAGACATGAAAGCAGCCTTTACGGATGTCAACAAAGCCTTGAAGCAAGATTAATATACATGCAATGTTTATTACCTTTAGGCAGCAGCCAAATCAAATGGTAATCTAGAGCAGCTGTGAAACAAAGTTCTGTCCGTATAAACCTTCGTAGAGAAATGCGCGGTTCCTGCAATATGATGTAGTTTGAGGTGAGGCCTTGAATAAAACATGTGACAACACAAGTGTAGGCTCACATCTGACAGGTCGGAGCTGTGTTTATTTCTGTACAGGCGGGAGGGAACTCAGGTAGTGGACCGAGAGAAAAATCGCTTTGAAATATCGGTAACTAACAGGTAATTGGAATGTAGAAAAAAAATCTTACTTTGTATGTTCTTTGATGTGGATTCACGTTTTTAATAAGTTCCTCTTTTTTTAAATATAATGAGAAACTGTTTTTGCACTGAAAAGTCAATTTCGGGATTTTTATAGGTTGCATCAAAAGAGGTTTTCATTTTGTCGATAATTTATCCAAAAAGGAATGAAAACCTCACGTGATATTTAGTAAAACTATAGTTACTTACTTAATTACTTACTTACTGGCTTTTAAAGAACCCGGAAGTTCATTGCCGCCCTCACATAAGCCCGCCATTGGTCCCTATCCTGAGCAAGATTAATCCATTCTCTGTCATCATATCCCACCTCCCTCAAATCTATTTTAATATTATCTTATTTGAAGGTTTCGTAACAAGCTGTTTTGTTATGGGTTGTTAGCCCTTCGCTCAACCCCCAAGCTGGAGGACCACCCCTCATCGGCTGTCCGCGACTGCTTATTCAATATATTCACAGCTACCCTCCATATCTGGAGGCCGTCTCCTCGATCCGCAACCTGAGGACGCGCCATGCCGTGGTGATATTTAGTAAAACTATTCACGAATAAAATTATAAATTAAGTAATCAGTAAATTGAAGGTAATAATGAATACTAAGAAATGACATCAAACCTTGAATCGATGTTTAAAAATAGCAGAGCATTTCTAGAATAAAACGTGGATAATCCCGAAATATGAATTTTTCTTACGCATTGAATTGAAATTATGTATATTAAATGATGCATAAAGAGGTAATTGTGATCTATATCTTGAGTCGCTTAACAAGGAACTGGAATTGGAAAAAGAACAATGTTTCATTCGTCTTGCCGGTCTGAAGTTGCGCTCGGGCGCGGGTTCGATCCCAGCTTGGGCTGATTACCTGGTTGGGTTTTTCCGAGGTTTTCCCCAACCGTGAGGTGAATGTCAGGTAATCTATGGCAAATCCTCGGCGTCATCTTGCCAAATACCATCTCGCTATCACCAATTTCATCGACGCTAAATAACCTCGTAGTTGATACAGCATCGTTAAATAACCAAATTTAAAAAAATTCATGTCATCTGCTGAGAAATGTGTGAATTATGTGAAAATTGCTAGTTCTCAGTTTCTTACAGTATAATATTATAATATTGACTGAAAAAATTAATTCTTCACAATAAACAGGGTTATACTGGGTGTTCATTTCAAAGTGTGTCATGACGTCACTGTTATGAGTCAGCGATTTGAAGCGAGTTTCAGCTTTTATGTCAGAGAAGTTGCCTATTATTCAATGCGTTCAATCTGAACTTGAGAACGTGTACGGTATAACTTGAACGTCGTAGCAACAGATGGCGGTCTGTACGGTCTATGTGCTACCATAACCTCTTTCGAACTGTGTTTTGCGCGGGAAAGTCGTACGCAGGGTATTTGTTATCATCGGTTGCGTACGGCAACATTCCACAACACAAATCAAATGCTCCGTTGACCGTCGAAATTAATGTTAACAAATACGTAAGTAATCGTCTTAACCCTCTCCCCATATCCCGGCAGTAAGAAAAAACTCGCCTCAGTATGTGTTTCCAAACAGTTCACATTCCTGCCACTACCGGCGTTACGGTACGTATCAGTAAGTACTCTTCAGAATGAACGCCGTATTTGTTAGGCAACTTTTCTGGCACGTAGATAATACGCCTCTGCGGAAGTGTAGGAAGATTGAATTGTCTAGGCTCATCGGCTAGCCACATGACGGCATACAGCGAGCCATGACACACTTTGAACTGAACAAGCAGTAGAATTATATACAAAACAATTTTTCTGGCAGATTTTCTCACAAGTTTAGCAGATTCTAAGAGCTATTTAGCCGAAATCTATTTGAAGAAGTTGACAACACTGATTGTGGTGGTTTCTCTGTTACAGGACAGACCTGTTCCCTGCGCAGATGAACTGAATCTGTACTCCTTGACTTTCGATGACTTCTCATTAGACAATGACGAGATGTTGCTGGCAGCTGTCAGTATGTTCCTGGATCTCGGGCTGGTGAAGAGGTTTAATATCGAGAAAGAGGTAAGACCTGCTGAACACCATGATTTATTTCCTGCACTGTTATTAGTGTTATTACAAAATATTTATGAGAATTTCCTTGACAAGGTTTTGTATTACCTTAATTTTTCTCTCCACGTTCATGAATTTCTTTTGTCATATTAAACTACTTAGGCATTCAGAAAATATCTTTCCTTCGTAGCTAAAGTGCAAACCTTACAAAATTAAAGACTGCAGATGATTAAGGCATAAGGAATTCAAAATTGTAATTATTAGACGATAAATGATTAAATAAATAAGTGCTTGAACTGTTTTAAAATCATAATAATTATCTATAGTAATGTCACAAGAGGTCTGAAACAAAATGTTAATATGCAAATCTAGTCTTTCAGGTGAAGCTCCCTGTAAAGCAGATTTGAATAATTTCAAGGGAAAAATTGTTCCGGGGCCGGGTATCGATCCCGGGACCTCTGGTCGAACGTACCAGCGCTCTACCACTGAGCTACCCGGGAACTCCATCCGACATCGTCTCAACTTTTCCCTTTATATCCACACAACTCGCGTGGGCTGACGAAACGCCAGAGACCCACAACGAGTGCACACAATCTCTGTGTGACTTGGAATTGTGGTTTTCTGTTAACGTACACAGTGACGTATATATTATGCAAATCTAGTCTTTCAGGTGAAGCTCCCTGTAAAGCAGATTTGAATAATTTCAAGGGAAAAATTGTTCCGGGGCCGGGTAGAGCGCTGGTACGTTCAACCAGAGGTCCCGGGATCGATATCCGGCCCCGGAACAATTTTTCCCTTGAAATTATTCAAAATGTTAATACTTTTATATTTATGAATACCTAACCTATTCAGATATTGCGAGAGTCGATAATAAATATTTTATTTCCAGTGGTTGTGTGGGAAGAGAAGAGCTTTATAGGCCTTCAAGCTCCTTGTAAAGTCGCGAAATCAATCCAAATTCCCCCCTCCCGACTTCATAACATGTTATTGTTATTTTTATTGGTTAATCCGATGTTGCAGACGCTGTACCGGTTCCTGATAACGGTGAAGAGGAACTATAGGGACGTGCCGTACCACAATTGGAGACACGCCTTCAATGTGGCTCAAGTTATGTTCGCAATCCTCATGGTGAGTCACACACAGTTTCAGTAATACAAAAACAGCACATTATTCATTATGCTGTAAACATTAACACAGCGCAGACGATAGTGGCTTGTGGGTAGAAAGAAAAGTGGCAGGGGAGTTATGAATTCCTGTGCTATTTGTCCATACTGGCAACATAAAACCTTCTCACGCTCAATCCAGGTGAATGTACACATTATTTTCTCGGCAGTCGCGTTCGATCTATAACAGTAGAAGAGCGATGGTATTTACTTGGGCGAAACCTGTTTTCTGGCGAACACTATGTAACTTGTGTAAGATATGTTGAGTGTAGCCATAGGCGGAGTTATGGGGGGGGGCACTGCCCCCCCCCAAACTTATCTGAACTCATTTTTTCTCCATGTTGAATCTTTCGTACACTACTTTTAACACATGAATATAAATAATTGATTAAATGGCGATGTTACTCGTGTTAATTATGTAAGCATGTGTGGCTTACAGCTGTTTCGGTGCTACTTGACACCATCCTCAGAGCCTTCTGTGTCTCGGCACCATCTCAACTTCGCTGCCTGTTGTGTGGGTGCGTTCATATGATGAAGAGTTGTGTCAAATAGTGTGTGTGTTCTGAAATTGATCTGTGTGTTGATAATTTGATTAGGTTGTGTTTTAGTGTGTCTGTATATTTCATATTGTTCTAGTGTGTTGAGTTTTTGGGTTTTGGGTTGTATACGATCAAGCTATAATAGGGGAGGAAGTATATGATATCCCCCATAACCTCGTTATATCGGGATTCTATGGTTTTGCTTTGCCCCCCCCCCCAAGGAAAGGTTCTCTCTCCGCCTATGAGTGTAGCGGTCTTCGATATTATTGTCTTTCAGTTCCCTGTGATAGTAATGATGCGGTTAGATAAGTATAGGTATGACAATTATAAGAATTTGCAAAAACGATAGATTTACGAGGAAGTGATAGTGGATTATTTTTTGACAGAGTACTAAAATAAAATAAAATAATAGTACATTATGCAACGAGCTTATAATGGTAGTAACTAAGACGCGTTTCATAATTTTCATACGAGCGTCTTAATTACCATTATAGGCAAGTTTCATACGACTTTTTATGCTCGACCATATTTCTAACTTGAAATTATTCATAAGTATTCATGTTATGGTTATGTAAGTGAGGAGCGGAACTGACCTAAATTGTGAGATGTGCGCAGACGCGAAAGTATTGATTTTTTCCGAGGAACGAATGTGTCATTGACCTTGATACGAGTATAATCTAGAGAATAACATGAACATTAATTTTGATATAACCTGGAAATTTCTTTAGAATTGAAAAACGAGATGACAAATTGAATTTATTTGAATATTATTTACAATTAACGCTAATTATTATAGTAACAGAACATAACCTTCTGCGACAGTATTGGATTTCCAGCCTCCTTGACGTTTCCCTAGTTGTCTTTCGATTCCATATCCGAAAATAATCGAAAACCTGAACTTTAATAAATAGGTGTACTTTAATGATATGCATTAAAGGACTGCTACCAGGTGTATAATTACTACATTTCGGCATGGTCGAGCATAAAATAAGTATAATAAATCCTTCAATAATCCTAATGTTAATACAAGAAATTACATTAGGTCATTACACAATAAAAATATGACTAGCGCTTTCGCCAATTAAATGGCATCTTTAGGTCTAATTAGCATATAAAAATGCTTTAAGCATAAAGACGTAAATAAAAAGCAACATAATAAAATATGATAAAATACATTATGTGAGATAATTACAACATTATATGAATGACTGCACAAACAGAAAACAATGTGATAATAATAACTTGAAAAAGGCGTGGTAGTTGTAGTAATTAAACCTCATGCTTAAAACATTACCACATGCTAATTAGATCTGAAGATGCCATTTTAATTGGCGAAAGCGCTAGTCATATTTTTATTGTGTAATGACCTAATGTAATTTCTTGTATTACTCATTAAGTTAAAATAGACAGTTATTGAAGGATTTACTTACTTACTTACTTACAAATGGCTTTTAAGGAACCCGAAGGTTCATTGCCGCCCTCACATAAGCCCGCCATCGGTCCCTATTCTGTGCAAGATTAATCCAGTCTCTGTCATCACACCCCACCTCCTTCAAATCCATTTTAATATTATCCTCCCATCTACGTCTCGGCCTCCCTAAAGGTCTTTTCCCTCCGGTCTCCCAACTAACACTCCATATGCATTTCTGGATTCGCCCATACGTGCTACATGCCCTGCCCATCTCAAACGTCTGGATTTTAAGTTCCTAATTATGTTAGGTGAAGAATACAATGCGTGCAGTTCTGTGTTGTGTAACTTTCTCCATTCTCCTGTAACTTCATCCCGCTTAGCCCCAAATATTTTCCTAAGCACCTTATTCTCAAACACCCTTAACATATGTTCCTCTCTCAGAGTGAGAGTCCAAGTTTCACAACCATACAGAAGAACTGGTAATATAACTGTTTTATAAATTCTAACTTTCAGATTTTTGGACAGCAAAGTGGATGATAAGAGCTTCTCAACCGAATAATAACAGGCATTTCCCATATTTATTCTGCGTTTAATTTCCTCCCGAGTGTCATTTATATTTGTTACTGTTGCTCCAAGATATTTGAATTTTTCCACCTCTTCGAAGGATAAATCTCCAATTTTTATATTTCCATTTCGTACAATATTCTGGTCACGAGACATAATCATATACTTTGTCTTTTCGGGATTTACTTCCAAACCGACCGCTTTACTTGCTTCAAGTAAAATTTCCGTGTTTTCCCTAATCGTCTGTGTGTTTTCTCCTAACATATTCACGATTGAAGGATTTATTATACTTATTTTATTTATATGCTAACTTGTCGGACCAATATGCCTCTTAAAAAGAGTACTAAAAAGTAAAATAAAATATATGTGGTTGTCTTCATTCCAATGCTCTAGTCACTGCTTACTTGAGTGTAAGATGAGAGTTTATTCATGTCTTTTCTCAGAGACCAGTACAACCTATTGCTTTCTTTCTCCTCACTGCTAACTGTGACGTTGTACAGATGTAGAAATATAATACGAGATCTGTACGCATAGTGTCATTAGGTTTCCTAGCGAGAACTGAACCCAGATTCGCTGCATTTGTAGCACTAAACGCTAAACTTGAACCACAACGGAGGAAAATTACATCGCACAATCTTTTAATAATTTATTTTGTCAGAATGTATCGTTGAATTCTCATTTTAAAGCCTTCAGTTGCTAATCAAGTATGCAGACTTTATGCAGGCTTCTTGAGCGAGTTCAGTTGCACATAAGTCGCGTCTAATTATTCTGCTTTCAAACAGAGTAGAATCGTTGTGCTTTGTCTCAGCCCCACGCCTTAATTTTCGGTTCCTGTCATCTCCGTAATTCACGCAGCAGAAACTGAGATCGAAATAATGGAATATGCCAAGCCAATAAATTATGGCTTAGCATCACAAAGGAATGCGAGAAGCGCTCTCAGATATTTTCTAAATTGAATTTCAAGCTAGTTCGTTATGTATTCAAGTTGATGAAAGCAATTATGAAAAGATCTTACTGCTCATAATACAACACAAAGATTAATTTTTTTTATGTCTTATTAAAGAGATATACAGGAAGTCACAAAATACCATAGACAAAATTCTAGGTCGTATTCCACTGGGATTTTTAAAGAAACATTCCTCTGGATCCTACGCATTTGATATAACTAGAGCCCGGATGTTTAGCATTTATAACAGTTAAAATAGGCAGGCAAAAAAGGCAAAAAAACGTAAAAAAATGCACAATCAGTTTTTGAAAAGGTATTATAAATTTTGAAAAGGTTATATTTTAGCAAAAACTTTAAATTATATCAACATAACACACCTTTTTACTTCGTAGTTGACACATGTTGACTTATAAAATACTTTCTTCGTGATTAAATGTCTTTTCACAAACCTTATAACAAAAATGTTCCATCGGTTGAAAACACATGGACACCAAATTCATCAACGTAAGCATGAAGTTTACTTTGCAATGGTTTACTGAATTTAGGCATTCTAGCTAACCGATCTTATACCTTCTGTCACCCGACAATAACTGACTGTTCCTTACTCATATTTCTTTCTCCTACAATAATAAACACGTATAGCACAAAATTGTAACAGTAAGATTTGAAAATATGAAAGCAGATAATTGGAAATGCTACGTGACAACTTCTATGAGAACGAGATTAATATTTAAAATTATAAAGCTGATTGTTGGTATCGTGAAGACATGACAATATTATATTTGTAACTGTGGATTGTCGATCATTATTCATATTACACCAATAGTATTAAAGCATGATTATTAGTAGATTAAGCACCGAAATAAATTACTTTTATTTACTGTTGTTAGTAAAATTAGTCATTGTTTCAAATATAATATACCCATAAATGGCATACACATTACATTACAATTAATTAGAAAATTGCAAATAAACAAGCAATACTGCTGTAAAATGACAAACAAAGGGCATTTATTATTGAATTAGCAAGAAACACCTTAAAAAGGCAAAATAGGCAAAATAAAAATTGGCCCTACCACTTTGATTTATCCCAAATCACATTTATATCTATGCAAATAATGATTTACTTCTACCCAGTAAAAAAGGCTTTTTGCCAAACATCCGGGCTGTAGATAAAACTAGGTGTAGTCCCTAAAATGTATTGATGATTGATTCTTTATCATTTGATAACCAAAGCTCGAAACTTGGGGACTTGTGTCTATGCACGTGACTAAGCGACCGGACTCCAATATCAACAAACTCCCGCTTCCAGCATGGAAGTACTTTCAGGTCTGCTAGAAAAGTGATTTCTGTCTAAAACACTATAGTATTATGGTAGGTTGAATTTATAATAAAAATAAACATGAGCAATATATCAAATTTACTGTTCCTTTCTGTACATTTTATTACAGTGTATCACTACGTACATTCGAAGATTTTCGAACCCATAATTTCTTCGCCTGTTAGTTAAACATTGATTTGAAACGATTATTTGCATGTCACATGAAGTGACGGAGGCAAACTTAAAACACTGAATGTTTTCACTGTTATAATTTTCTGTTCGATTTTCAGCAGTTGCTGGCTGATCTCATATCTGAGAAAGATAAGAAGATCCTATTTTTTTTTATCGAGGATAGTTTTCAATTTGTGTGTCACTACTATGGCAGGTCCTCTATGACTTTCGACTTTACTTGAAGTACTCGTAGATGAACTTTCGTCTCCATCTTTCTGCTCCAATAATGCTACGTGTGCCTTATGCTTTTGTGTGTTGCAATGTCTTTCAATGAATGCCCATTTTCAGCCTCTAGTTTGTGTGTAACACAACTACAAAATAATAAACTCTCCATTCGAAGAAAATAATGTATCTCCTCCGAATTCCTCCACGAAATTCTGTACTTAAAATTAAAAAGAAAATGTATTTTCAAACTTCTATAATACCCATTCCAATAACACGTATTTTCTAATTCCTCAAACAGGTCGTTTACCTGCAATTCACTGAATGTCATTGGCTTCGACATGACACAGTTTCCTCGTCCGTCTTCCTGTCATTCGATGTGACCACTTTGTTAGTACTGTACATACGACTGTCCCTGTACACTTGTAGGGTGAGCTTTGTGTACGTTGTACCTGTAACCTTACTCGTGCGCACGACACACAAGTCCCCAAGTTCCGAGCTTTGTTGATAACCATCTGAACAACATATCTATTAGACCCAAGTCTGCAGTGCATTAAAGAATACAATGTTAGAATATGCTAGAGAAAGCGTCATCACTGGAAAGTTTGTATGAGGGTAAAAACAATAAAATTAAATGTCACACTGTGCTGTTTTCTTCTTTCCGACAGGGCTGCGAGATGAAAGGCACGTTCAGCGACCTAGAAGTGCTGGGAATGTTCGTGGGCTGCCTCTGCCACGACTTGGACCATCGGGGGACAAATAACGCTTTCCAGGAAAAGTGAGTCCAATATCACTCTATAAGTTACATCTTTATAGATAGGAATACCAGATTGGTTCTCATTTCCACCACAAACAAAGACATAGATACTGATCACAAGTCCTGAATTGATAGTTGTACACCCCAGAAATGTCTGCAGATCAGGTTTGGGCGAGTGAATAAGCTGTACGTATTTTACGTGTAATTTACATGTAAAATACGTAATGTAGAAAGATGTTTTATACACGGAGTAATACACTAACATTTATTCTACGTAAAGATTTTTTTTGGTACGTAGAACCAAGGACCCTGTTTCGATCCCCGGCGCCGGAGCGAATTTTTCTCCTCTAATATTAATTGTAACATTTATTGATTTTGACAATCTAAACATGAATTACTTCATTCCTTTTAAGTCCTGATAAGAAAAATGTCTGTTGCAGCAGAAAAAAATATTTTTTCATTCAGTCTATTACTTAGAAAGATAGCAATGCTTTGCTTACTTTCAGTTTATTTGTTGGAAAAACTCCATAACATTCTAACTAATTAATTTTTTGAGGGACTTTATTTATATTATAAAACACAACTAATAATGAATAAACCTGACATTTAGCAACTAATATCACTTGTTAAATACATTTTGACAATTAAAATAAAATTAATTAAACTAAACAGTTTTTATTGATTTCCCGAAAGTTTTATTTTTGTCACTTGTGGAGTTTTAAAAATAAACGATTCTAGTGATAAAGGCCTTTTTATAATACAACAGTGTAAGGCAAAAATTATGATTTAAACATAATAACGCATTAAATGTAATAATTTTCCAAATTTTATGTGGTTAATGACTAATCATCAACGAGTTGGGAAGTATGGCTGAATAGACTTTTTGTATGTCAGAACATTAATAAATTTATTTTTTTCAGTTTTCGTTTCCACTAGCATTACCGTACTATCTTTGTTGGTCGTAGGCCATATGTATAGTTCTGTGTATAAACCTTTCAATTCACCCGGTATGAATTGCAAAATCTTATAAAGTCGCCACTTTTTTAAACATTATTTGGTAGCCTCGAGTTATATGCTGGCAGTTCAAACGGTAAATTTTCATCACAAACTGAACAAAGAATGACTAAAAATAAAAGTTCTTGGAGGTTTTTTTTACGTATTTCACATTTATTACGTTAATTACGCATGATTTACGCGTATTTTACTGTAATGTAAATAACCTTTTTTACGCGTAACGTCCCAACCTTGCTGCAGACTACTCAGTTATGGCCACTGGATCCTTCAGAGGAATTATAGCGAGAGTGATGCCTTTCCTTTCTCTGTGCTTATTGTTGATTCTTGTCCTGCAGGACGGGGTCCGCCCTGGTGCTTCTGTACGGCACAACCAACACGATGGAGCACCACCACTTCAATCACGCAGTTATGATTCTCAGCAGTGAAGTGAGTATACTGCAGTCATAAGAAAGCATTTTATCTCAAAGGGAAAGTGTCCTAAGAACCTAGATAAACACAAAAAGATCGGGTAGATCGTCATGTTCTCCGAAGTTCGTTTGTATTCTACTCACAGTTTACTGAGAAATATGTGGCCGATTTGGATGAGTTTCTTTAAAAATCGTGCATATCTCTTATTGTGTACGTCTTCTCTCACCAAATTCTATCATCATTATAGAATCTCAATTCTCTCATTTTCTGTTAAGGCCATTTTGTTTTATATTGATTTCATCAATAAAACTGTTTTTATAGCACAAGGACTAACAAATGTGTCAACAAAAAAATTGTTACCATAGTAACCATAACCATAATACTTCTGTGTAAAACAAATGAAGTATTGAGCAAAAAATGTTCTTTATTTATTTTTTTATTTATTTATTTACTTATTCATTTATGTACTTATTTATTTACTTATTTATTTATTTACCTATTTATTTCTTTAAATATTTATTTACGTACTTACTTTATTATTTATTTACCTATTTATTTATTTAAATATTTATTTACTTATTTACTTATTTATTTACTTATTTATTTAAATATTTATTTACTTATTTATTTATTTACCTATTTATTTATTTATTTTGTTGTTTATTTAAATATTTATTTACTTATTTACTTATTCATTTATCTAACTATTTATTCATTTATTTACTTATTTATTTACTTATTTATTTATTTATTTACATATTTATTTATTTATTTAAATATTTATTTACTTATTTATTTATTTACCTATTTATTTATTTAATTATTTATTTATTGACTTATTTATTTATTTACCTATTTATTTATTTATTTATTTACCTATTTATTTATTTATTTATTTACTTATTTACTTATTTATTTATTTACCTATTTATTTATTTAATTATTTATTTATTTATTGACTTATTTATTTATTTACCTATTTATTTATTTATTTATTTATTTACCTATTTATTTATTTATTTATTTACTTATTTACTTATTTATTTATTTACCTATTTATTTATATATTTATTTACTTATTTATTTATTTACCTATTTATTTATTTATTTATTTTGTTGTTTATTTAAATATTTATTTACTTATTTATTTATTTACCCATTTATTTATTTACTTATTCATTTATCTACCTATTTATTTATTTATTTATTTACTTATTTATTTATTTACGTATTTATTTATTTATTTAAATATTTACTTATTTATTTATTTACCTATTTATTTATTTAATTATTTATTTATTTATTGACTTATTTATTTGTTTACCTATTTATTTATTTATTTACCTATTTATTTATTTATTTACTTATTTACTTATTTATTTATTATTTATTTATTTACGTATTTATTTATATATTTATTTACTTATTTATTTATTTACCTATTTATTTATTTATTTAAATATTTATTTACTTATTTATTTATTTACATATTTATTTATTTACTTATTTAAATATTTATTTACTTATTTATTTATTTACCTATTTATTTATTTATTTACTTATTTGTTTATTTATTTATTTATTTCACAACAACCAGAGGCCGATTATAGTTCAGCACAATAGAAGAATATAGGACAATACAACAACAACAACAATAATATACTATTATTATTATAATTATAATTATCATTATCATTATTATTATTATTATTATTATTATTATTATTATTATTATTATTATTATTATTATTGGGTGGACTCGGACCCCATGGGCCCATATAAGTTGACGCCATTGTCTTGATAGTAACTGAAACTAATTTTCTAATTTCCATATTAACAGACTGTCCTGAACGCACGTGGTGCAATAAGATGACAAATCACGTTACATATCACAGTGTGTAACACATTTCACATCAAATGTTTGTTTATTATCTGCATTTCGAACGAACGTCAAATTGTAGAGCAAGCAAAGCGAAATTATTGATAAATCCTAAACTCATGGCACGTGCCGCTTTGCAGCTGAAGTTTTAATTGTTGTGATAAACTCGGCTAGTTCGCTAATTGAAACGGATGTTGTGGGAGTAACACTGACGTCTCGCTCTCCAGTAGATTAACGACTCTAAATTAGAATCCTTCCGATCCTTTACTTAATCAAATTCAAGACGGTGTAATTACTGCAAGTGAAATGCTGGTAATTTAATATTGTTTTCAGAGTCACAACATCTTCTCTGGCCTGTCTCCGGAGAACTACTCCAAGGTGATGAAGGTTCTGAAACACAGCATCCTGGCTACAGATCTGTCCGTCTACTTCCAGTAAGTATACACATATCCCAGCGGTGTTCTAGTGGTTTCTATGCATGCATTTGATTCAGAGAGTGATGGATTTTTAAGGGCGATAATATACAGCGTGGAGTGAAATAGCCTTGCAGATTTTTAGAGCGAATAGCTCATATTGTATGTAACAAAAAACTATAATATTGTAATTTTTTTTACTGAACAACAATGAAATTTTATTATCTCAACAATAACTATTCACTCTCTACAATTTAACTTTACTCCCGTCAACAATGGGACTTGCTCTCCGCACAGCAACACAGTGTTCGTTATTGCACTCCACAAACGACAATGACAATTTACTTGGACTGTTAACAACAATGAACTGTTAATCTTAACTAATATTTACAAAGCACTATTTACAAATCAGAACTGTCAGTTTTCAGTTCACAGTTCTTCTAGCTCAGTCACTCGAGTTCACAGTATCTCGAACCACAGACCTTCAGAGACAGTCCACTGTACTCGAACTCAGGTCCCTCCAACTGCGGTCCACTGCACTCGAACTCAGGCCTTCGGATGCTGACACAGTTGCGGACGCACACTCGAGTCGAACTCCGGTACACAAGACTGGCTTGCTTGCTCTGGCTTACTCACTGAATGGCTGAATAAACTGAAACTGCTCAAGTTCGCTCGCGTTTCTTCTTTTATAGCTAAACTATCGTTGCGAGAAAGTACGAGTTCTAGATAGTTCGCGATATTTCGACGCGTGTGTCCATTCTCGAATCATCTCGCACGCTGCTGCTCCCCTCCTTCACCGCGCGTAGCCATGCCCCAGGAGGCAGATGCGCGCGCAACCCGCCCAAAACACGGCCGAATTAGCCTCTCCTTCGTCGGTCGTGAGAGCGAATCTCACGTGGGCGTCACAATACCATATTGATGGAAAGTTAATAGTTTTTTTCAGAAGAAAATATTTTTTTCTCAAATGTTTAACAATCTCTTATTCTGTTACTATTATGAGTTTAGGATCGTGATTTTTGTCCATATCGATACGAAATCTAATAAAGAATAATTTATCCCTTTGGTGTATTTCAATAGTGTTGACGGTTTTCGTGTAAATTTAATTTTGAAAACCTCTAAATTCAAGCCATTGCACGATGCGAGTTGGTTGCAACACAGCGCCAGGGAGAACAGTTCATCTAGCGAGACACACCGGGTTACGGAGTTCGTTGAACTTATAAGGCTGGTTCACAATAAAACGGGAACGAAAACGACAACGAGAACGGAAATATTGTTAAATACATTTATTTTAACAATATTTCCGTTCTCGTTCTCGTTGTCGTTTCCGTTCCCGGTTTATTGTGAACCAGCCTTTACTTCTGTATCACGAGAAGCGTGTGTTCGCGGCGAAGTTATCAGACTGCTGAAATTTCAAACTTAATGCAAATATTATGCAATACAATATACGAAAATAACGTTTGACGTGGATGACAGGAGCTGGAGTAATAATTGCGAAATCTGCCCTACGTTATTACCAGGCTTCGAGACTTTGGACCCGATACAATAAGTTTACTGCGCATGCACTATAGGTTGTTGACTCGCTGCAGGTAGATAGAGATGTGTTGAGGTAACAACACTGCTATTTAGAGTAGAGTACGGTAGCATGGGGAAACACACATATGTACATTCTGAAAGTAAATATACATTACACAATGACAATGTCAAAAGAATGTGAAAAGCATTTATTCGCCTGTCTTTTATAAGCATTTGTGTTTAATTATACACAGTGTTAATGGTGGAAATAAGCATGTAGCAATTTTAATTTTTTCATTTATCCTATTGGTCGTCTTTATGAAGTGCAGTTACAATACCGGATTGCAGTACCTACTACAAAATAATTCTCAGTGTCTCAAACGTAAATCTTTTTCGGTTATCTGCCAAAGTTTGTACTGTAGAAAGCTGAGCTCTACGTCGCATGACGTGATAGGAGCAAAACGAAAAAACCTAACATCATTGCAGTCTCTAAGAGACAGTCCTTTATTCTCGGGTGACTCTATGTCCACTAATTTGCTGTTTATGTTACACAATGTTCCATATCCGTTATTTTTACATAAAATTGATTTCCTCTTCTGTTTTACACGTTCAGTAACCGGTGTACTTGGTGTCTCATTAATTCTCTGCATCATTTTCTAAATTAATTTGAGGGCTTCCGGCATCTCTTGCTCTGACTTTTCTAACCGTATAATACTTTCAGACACAGTTTATATGAAAACCAAATTATTCGTCAGAACCTTCAAATCCAGAGCGTTTTCCTTTGCGTATTTGTTGGCATTCATTCTACAGTACCCCCACCCATTGTACGCTTTACCACTATACTCAGTACGTCGTTATGCGGATTTCCGACTGAACTGCTCTATCGGGTCCGAAGTCTTGAAGCCTGGTTATTACTAATTACGTAGAGCTGTATCACCATTTTGATAGTAGGAACATGAAATTTTTACTGCATGTTTTATATACTGTGGTTAACAAAATAGCGCGTGGGTTTTACTATTAAATCAATATTTTTTTTTTTTAAGTGACAATGGAAAATTTCTATTCTTAGGTATGCAGTGATTATAAATTTGTTCAGTGTACCTTATCGTCCTTTTCAATCCGCAAGGTTATTTCACTTCCACCCTGCATATTTTTTGGACGATCGTACTCTTTTCTCGTACTTTCTCACACTTTTTTTTTCAGCACATTTCGTCAGGTTCGAAGTATAAAGACAAATGTGATTTATTCCGTGGTTAGAAAGTTCGCTTATACGATCAGAAAGTTGGAGATCAGATATCGTTGAAGACCAGTGTACCACAGTCTACTATATACAGTCGCGAAGCTTGAGGTGATTTTTTGCAAATCTCGTGATAAAGCGCTCCAAGCGGTTAGCAACTAGAAACAATAGACTGTCCACGGTCGACTTTGGACTGTGTCGTATTTCCATCGAGTGTTAGCTCATTGCGTATTTCACATTGATGCTTGTGAAATGTTCGTTATTGTTTGTAATGAAAATGTTAATGGCTAAAATAAAATAATTGGAATAATAATATTTTACTAGAGACGTAGAAAAATTAAGTTTGTTTTAATGAAATTTATTTATCACGTTTTATTTTCAGTTCTGGTGGGATTATTATTGCTTAGGCCTACTTTTTTTTTCAAAGGATATGTTTTTAATTATAGCTGTTAATTTTGTTGTTATTTTTATTTGTTACTTTACTAGAGACGTAGAAAAAGTCTGTTACAATAAAATTTATTGATCACGTTTTATTTCCAATTCTGGTGTGATTATTATTGCTTAACCTCACCCCACTTTGTTAACTACGTTAGCCTACACTACAAGTACCGGTACACGTAAGTTACTCCATTAATTCATATTTCCATTTATTATTGTTGTAAAGGGAAATGCAAATTAATATTTATTGGTTTCATAGTTAATTATCGCTATAATCTTGAATGAGTGAAGCGATTATAGTAAATTTCAGTTCGTTTTGCACAAACAAAAATTATATTAACTTATTTCTTGCAGGTATCTTCGAGTTTATGGTGAAATTTAATATACTTCATTAAAATAATAAATTAACTTTATGCATTTAATATTTCAATATTGGGAGGAAGGTGTTAATTTTTCCAAAAGAACACGACAATGAAAGTGTAACATATTTTGTCGGCTGCTAGGTGAGAGAGCTGCGATGATGAGGCGAAAGTAGCGATCCTAGTGGTGGGCAACTACCCATGTTTGCATTTTTACTACATATTGAGCTTCGCGACTGTATTATAGGTTCGTTCCAACAAGCGGTTCATGGATCAGTTCATGTACGGTCCCTGTACCAACTTATGCGCATGCGCTAGTTGAGCATCTGCTATGGGATTGAAACTGGACTGGACGCTGTTGGAACGCTTTCGCGAATAGTTATGTACTAAATCCAGAGATGCTATAACTATGATCATCTTTGCTAAGAACGGGATGCTTAATTATTATCGTTTCGCAGCTAATTCTAATTGCAGAAAATAGAATTTCGATCATTTTCTATAAAAAGATGGCAAAAAATATGGAAGGCAAGAATTCCGATAATTCAACGTCGTGTACTGGGGGACTCTCATCTAAAAATAGTTCTTTTTTTAATTATTAATGTATGTACGTTATTTATTATATTTTTAATCAAAGCTGCATGTTGAAATTGTAATTCACTGTTTCAATACCCAAATAATTTCCATTCCCTTTTTTTTTGGCGAAAATTTAAATTAAATCTCTAATTTTAGTATTCGTCTGTACTGTCACTTTTCATCTTCAACCTCACTGATGTGAACAGTCGATCATGTCTTTCTTCAGTATTCAGGAGACGTTGGTGAGCTTATGCGCATGCGCGTCTTGCGTACTCTTCCGTACATGCCTCAATCCACGGACTATTTCTGACCGTTCCGAACCCGTGTCAAAAGCTTGTTGCAGTACATGTTTCCGGTTCAGGACTGGTTCGGATTGTGTTGGAACGCTTTTTCTGTACTGCGCATGCTCACGATGGTTACGGACGGTTCCTGACTGTTGTTGGAACGAACCTATAGTAGACTGTGAGTGTACCCAGCGAATAGGGATTATAAAGAATGGACACTTCACGTCGGTACCTTTGATGTAGCCGGACTGATTTCAATGATCTTCAAGCCAGCTAGAGCGTGAGTTTCTGCTTTCTCCCTAGAGTTGGCGCTGACATCACACCAGCTAGCAGTCGACACAGCGGAAATATAACACATATAATTAATACATCTAGGTACATTATGTACTCAAATAAAATAAATTGGATCCATAAAATAATAAATCCGTCATTAACTGTAATGTCTAGACTCTAGAGTTCCTTTATAATGAGAGTTGAGACGTTGAGCCCAACAACAATTAAAATATGTAATGATTTGATAGCACTGAAAATGGAAAAACAAAACTCTTATGAGAAGTAAAACCATATATCTATATTATATTATATACAAATATTAAACGAATTCGATACTTAATTTTATAATGTATTATATTATTTTATAATACAATTTATTATGTCTCAAATATATATAAAAAATTATTATTACAACTAGTTCGTCACTGAGAAATAAGGAAAAGCTGTTAACTTGAATTTATTTGAAGCAAAGCGTTACTGGATTATACAATAAGGTAGGCGATGTTTGGATCCTGTGTCTCAACTCTATACTGAATTATTATCTTAGCCTATGCTCGATTACACTAACCTCTAGCGCCTGAAAGTGGAACTAGCCGCTGGCGCACAGAGAAACAAAACAGAGGAAAATTCGCTCAGTGTCCATTCTTTATAATCCCTATTCGCTGGTGTACCATAGTTGTAATAGAGAGTGCCATGTCTGCAGATTGAGGCCGCGCTTCTTCGCGCTGGTGGAGTCGCGGCAGTACAGCTGGGGGCTGGAGGAGCACCGCGAGCTGCTGCGCTCGATGCTGATGACGGCGTCGGACATAGCGGCGTCGTCCAAGCCGTGGCACGTGCAGCAGCGGGTGGCGCGCCTCGTCACGGCCGAGTTCCTGGTGCAGGGCGACAAGGAGCGCCAGGAGCTGCACATCCAGCCGCAGGCGCTCATGGACCGCGAGCGACAGCACGAGCTGCCGCAGCTGCAGATTCGCTGGATCGCCGACATCTGCCTGCCGCTCTACAAGGTAGCAACTGGGATCACATTTACATATAAGCATTGATGGAAACTGTCACGACTGTCAGGTTATTTAGGCAGTAGCGGCTGGTGGTCAAAATAATGAGTGTGCTACAATCTCTATATCGGCCTACTGTACACACTTATATGTATTTATCTTAATTTGAGACGAAATATGAAATCCATACGACGTTCCTTACTACTGCAGAACTTGACAATTACCCTGGAGTTAAACCCCTCCATCTTGGACATCATACTCTTTTCTATTGACAGTATTGCAAGAGCATGAGGCGATCCTGGGACATAGTGTTCCTTGAAAACGTTTTTATGCGTTTAAAGAAAGAAAACCATCTTTCTGGCTCAGCAGTGGTCATTGGTTTGGTAACCAAAATATTTAACAACTTCGGTTACTTCACAGAATGGATCCTGTGAATTGTTGGAGGCTATGTTATGTATTGTAACAATTGAACAGCTCCATCTATATTTCGGAAGTCGGGTCTTCTATATAGAACTCCAAGTTGTGTCTTTAACACTCTTTTGTTCAGTACAGTATAGCTGTTGACAGCAACTTCAAGTTCGCGTTCAAGAAAATTATGCGAAAAATTGTCAAAAAAATTGCTGTTTAACAATTTTGTTGCGTCTAGGTAGGTTAAAGACTGAAACGATAAGTAGTTTCCTGAATTATACTGTCACATAATTCCTTGGCTTCAATTTTCTAGACTGACTGATTCAGGAGGAACCTCAAAAACCAGATAGATGGCAGCAGCGGTCGGACACTTGAATTACCAAACACTTTGTACATAGTTCCGAGTTCCTCCACAAACAAGCATTCTTTCGTTACGCTTTACTTTTGTAATCTCCAAGCTGTGTTGTGCTGAAGCTGACTACAGCACTTCCCCGCGTAAAAATAGCCAATCAGAGCAGTTATTTTAGCTTCGCAAGAGCGAAGAGCGAAGACTAAACACTCTATAATGCGTCATGAACATAACCACGGGAAATTGTCAAATGGCAGATCAAATACTATGGTATTGCAAATACATTATTTGAGCAAAAATTATCATTGTGCTGTAGCACTGTAGCACATAAGGACGGGCCGCCCCTGTATTTAGGTCAGTGTTCCTCAACCGTTGGGCCTCAAAACCCTCCTTGGTCAGCTGCGAATATTTTGAAAATCCCAGATCAATTTCAATATTATTAGCCACTGCGGACAATATTACAAACTTGGCTGGTTCAGACGATTACTTTATTGGACGCGCATTGGTCAAATAGTTGAGGACATTTTACAATTCAGATAGCAGTGACAAATCTTATGATCTATCAGTGGCGGCTTCTCAAGGGGGTTGCAGGTTTGTACACCCCCCAGTAATGTTCCTAATCTCCCGGCTTTGTTACTATTAAAAAAAAATATATATATATATATTTTTTTTTTTACAAATTTCATTCATGACTATCTGCAGCTGGCGTCTTGTTTAGTACGTCTGCAGGAGCCTTAGCCTCTTGGTTTGTAAAGATGTTGAAAACCTATGAAAGGTAGTTTATAGAGATGTTCGGCTAATGTGGGGACAGGGGGGTTAGAGGCGTGGTCTACTGCTTTCCTCATTGAGAACGGTTTGTCGCACTCCCTGACATGGACACCAACGTCAGTGCGGAAGAAACTAAATTCACTGGGAAAGTATCTGTTTCAACTAGACATTTGTCCGAAGTAATGAGCATGAAAAATGTATTCATTCGGCTTGTGCAACGAACAGTCGCATATTTCGTATATTACTTTCTCAATCTACATGCACACAAACGGCACAATACATAAAGGAGCTTGTATTTTGCTTTAAAGTTGTAAGAGTTGTCGTTCTGACAATAAGTGCTGCTATCTCCCGACAGCCTACGAAAGCTGCATTTGAATTTTATGAACTAAAATGTTGCGCTTGGTACTTGGTAGCATTCTGATGACGATTCTGTGCTCAAATGTTTTTCATGAGGGTAAATCGCAATATAGAGAGCTCCGCCCACGACCCCTTCCACTTTTGGACTTTCTGTATAAATAGGTATGCTTGTATTTATTCATTTTATTTATTAAATGCATATAAATAAGCCTTATATGTATACCCCCTCAGGTATACACGGTTTTAAACTTTAAAGTAAAGTATGTTTAACTCCTCTTCGATATCCATTGTGCACCACCATATTTTCAAACCACCAGCCGCCACTGTGATCTATAGTCCCAACGCTGTTATTTCCGGCGTGACTCCGCCTCTTTGCTTACGTCTTAGAAAGCGAAGGCTCTATAAAGTCTAGGTAGGTAGTATCGATCGTCATTTTTGTTGTTAAGTTGCCGAGCTACCATGCGAGGAATCTATTTGCCACACCGTTAAACATTATCATGTCGTAGCTCCTATGATAATAAATCAAACGCAATGTAATTCAGCAAATAATTGAGCGGCAAATACCGTCTTCGTGTGCTTTTCGCGAACACCAACGAAAGAGCTAAAATGGCGGGCGATTATATTAAGTATTTATCGAGCCTTAAGAAATGAATAACTTCTTCATAAGCGAATCACAAGACGCACACGTTTAAATGTAGCCGACCTGCAACGTGATTGGCTGCCGGAAATTAGAGGGACGGGACTATAGTTTGTAATATTCCAATTTAATCCTCACTTTGAATGCTCGGCTCAGAAGTGCTCCATATTTAATTCTCGGGTATATAAGTCGCGAATGCTGCTTTCATTTTTATGGGATGATGTTATTTGTAAAAGAAAAAGAAAAATCAGAAACCATAGTGGCAAGCGAATCTATGTAGAGACAGAAGTGTTAATGGTGCATCGAACTTACGGAAGATTTTGAAAAATCAAGAAATCAGTAGTCAATATAAAAATTCATTAGAATACGTTCTACATATTTCGAGTACTTGCTTGATGTAATTGAGCCAAGTGTTGCAAAAGAAGACACTATGTTCAGTTTTATAAAAATCTGTTATATAGAAGACAATTTATTAATTTTCTCGAAAACCACTCTCATAAACGAGTAGTTTCTCTTACAGAAACGTAATCAGAGTTTGTACACAAAAAGCATATGCTACCTGTAACCCCTGTACAAAGTTTAATACAAATCTGTTATATAGGAGAGAGGTTGTTAATTTTATCTAAATACATCCCTATAAAGGAGTAGTTCCTCCTATAGAAACATAGTCAGAATTTGCATACAAAAAATGTATGCTACCTGTAACTCCTGTACAAAGTTTAATACAAATCTCTTATGCAGGAGAGAAGTTATTTATTTTATTTAAATTCACCCCTTGTAGAAACTTAATCAGAGTTTGTACTTAAAATATATATGCTACCTGTAACTCTTTTACAAAGTTTAATACAAATCTGTTACACAGAAGAGAAGTTATTAATTTGTCCAACTAGATTTGCGTTCTGACCCACTGTGTGATGCAAGGTGTGCTCACCGCACTGCTCACTGTAACATTCAAAGGGATTCGCGAAAAAAACGACAACTGAGTGGAGCACTCATGCTCGCATTGAGCAGCTCCGCTCCACGCTCGTTTTCCTACACTGACTAGGGAATGCTCGTTTTACGTTACAATGCTTGGCTCAAGTCAGTTGCCGGTTTAAATAAAAAATTTTACAATAGGTTAAGCTATGGTAATCAGATAGGAAAACCTTACGATCCAGGTAGCTGTGACAACTTTTATGATCCAACTTGCAGTGACACATCTTATGATCCAGCTTGCAGTGACAAATATTTTTTGTTCAGTGGGTACTCAGGGTACTTTGGACAAAGTACAGTAGATAGTTGTGAGAAATCCTGATAAAGTTGGTGAAATTTTAACGAGATTTGTACATTTTAAAAGCTGATATGAATACATAGCCTTGAGACTGAATTTCATTCATAAAAGTCAACAGGGAAAATCTTAAAGAACAGATCATAGAAGCTCCGCCCACTATCCCCTCCACTTTTTCCCTACTAGTTCACCAGACACTCTAGCGGGAAAGAGTGGAAGTAGAGGTTTGGGTGAGGTGACACCTAGCGGACAAAAGTGGAACTGAAAGCGCCATCTACTAAACAAAATTATAACTCCGTCTGTCTCCCTGCCTACCTCGCCCCCGCACTCTCTCACTCTTTTCCAGGCACCACCTCTCTAGCTTTTCTTCCTTTCCTGGAGAACTTCGAGCAAATAGGAACTCACATCGAGAGCATGGATATTTGTTTTTTTTCTTCAAACGTGGTAACCACATTGCCTAGAAGGTTCTGCTTTTCTCCGCCTGGTTTATATGTAGAGATGACAGTACGATACCACACAACATTCCGAAAAATTGAAAGAAATAACGAAAACATGTATGTGAAATACACGCACTGTAGTACGTCTGTGAGATCGTTTCAAACAAACTAAACTGAATATCACTTGAGAAAATATTGAGATAACCAACGTGACCTTCTCTTAACGCAGGTCTTGCCTGAGCTGAAAGGTAGACAAAGCAATGGAGGAATTGGCTTGAAGATAAGATAAATAGAGAAGGGTGAAAATAGGGAGTAGTCTAGCATACGGTCCATAAAAGTAAGGATTAATCAAAATAGGGCTAAAGGGGTTAGGTACAGCTTACAGCAGTAAAATTTTGGAAATATTCAACATTTTTTTTCCTCCTTTACTGTATCTTGTACAACAATGAAAATTAGTATATGTAAAACACTGTCTTTCTGCTATATGAAAAAAATATATTTACGATTAAAAAAAATTATTTATGTTTTTTTTTTTTTTTTCAAAATTCAAAATGGTGGCAGTTCACTATGCAGTGATGAAGCATTTTCCTCATAACTCAAACACTATCCAACATTCTGTGATGAAATTTTTGTGTGTATTTATCCACGTCATATCTAGAATATAATGCAAAATCATTTCTCTATCTTTGATAGATTGTCTGATAAAAATAAATTTATTTTAAGTAAAGTTAATCAGTGATGACAATATAATAATTTAAAATTCTTTCTTATATTTTTTGCAATGTGGATTGTTGTAGTAATAGTTATATTAATTATTTAGACTTGAATAGCTTATATTATAGAGCCTGACATTGAACATGTTAATGAGATTTATAGAATCTTTAAGTATTATTTATAAAAGTTTTCTTTATCTCTACAGTGAAAATGCAGTGTTTTGGTATTATTAAACTATATAAATTAAAAATGTAAACGGAGTTTAATCGCTAAAGTAATAAATTAATACAGCTTTTACTTGTTCTACACATTTCCTTAACTGAAATATTTAATTCAATTTTATTATTAACAAAATGATCAAATATCAGTATTTTCTTCTAACACAAAATAAAAAAATATATTATTTATTAAGGAATGTAGTTAGCAATTATGATATTGTAAACATGAGTTTTAGCAATAAAATAAAAGAGAGCAAACATGAAAAATTTAACAAGTTTATGAGTTATGAGGGAAATTCTTCATCACTGGACAGCAGGGGCGTATTTTGCGGGCTACCGGGGCTACCGGTGGTAGCCCAAGGAAATTACAAAAGAAAAAGTTTATAATATAACATAATGTAATAATTTTGTATTATTAGTTTTACCATAGTAATTAAAATTAAAGTAATTGTTAGATATATTTTGTGTAATAATAGGGTCAGCGGTAGCCCAAACCCTTTAACCAGTATACGCCTCTGCTGCACAGTGAACTGCAATCATTTTGAATTTGGAAAAAAAAAATATATATATAAATAATTTTTTTGAAATATTAAAAATATTTTTTCATACAGCAGAAGGACAGTGTCTTACACAAACCAATTTTCATTATTGTACAAGATACAGTAATGGAGGGAAGAAATTTTGAATATTTCCAAAAATTTTACTACTGTGCTGTACCTAACCCCTTAAAGATATAGAAGAACAAAATTTACAAAACGTGTACATTTTCAATGTTGGAAGGTGTAAAATAAAAATACTGCATAATTATAATAATCTTCTATGTCTTGTGTTTCCAGTCTCTTGGCCAGATGAATCCGAAATTAAGCGTAATGACAGACGGAGCTCTGGATAACATGGCACATTGGGCCAAACTTGCGTCTGATGCCAACAACCACAATGGTATTGCCAACGGTCATAGTGACGACGAGCCGATATGAAGTCAGGCGATCAGCTCAGCCGCATCATTCCAAGCTACAGCTCTGCTGATTCAACTCTACGGGACTTGCTCGACAGGGGGCGCATAGGCCCGGTTTAGATTATTTATTTTCTTAAAAGAAATAAGATTCTGATGATTGTCGCACTATAAAACCAAGACTGCTAAGGTAGGAGCTCAACTTGAGATAGACCTCAAGTCAGAGAAGTTGAATTAAACTGGGTTATGACGTACTGTAGCAGAATTATGTCCCTTCTAGCTGCCTGCCATGTTCTCATAGATTCGATCTGAGTTGAGGGAAATTCTTGAATTACAAACAAGCTTACACAGCCTGGCTTCTGTTCTGGAAAAAAAAATTTAATTAATTAAAGCTAGCGTGTAATATAAACAGGGCTCAATATCTTACTTATTGTCAATTAAACACGATCTTGCTTGAGAATTTTGAATTAATGGTATTATATACTATTACATGAATTCATGACTTATTATTCTGAACTTACTTACTTACTTACTTACTTACTTACAAATGGCTTTTAAGGAACCCGAAGGTTCATTGCCGCCCTCACATAAGCCTGCCATCGGTCCCTATCCTGTGCAAGATTAATCCAGTCTCTATCATCACACCCCACCTCCCTCAAATTCATTTTAATATTATCCTCCCATCTACGTCTCGGCCTCCCTAAAGGTCTTTTTCCCTCCGGTCTCCCAACTAACACTCTATATGCATTTCTGGATTCGCCCATACGTGCTACATGCCCCGCCCATCTCAAACGTCTGGATTTTAAGTTCCTAATTATGTCAGGTGAAGCATACAATGCGTGCAGTTCTGTGTTGTGTAACTTTCTCCATTCTCCTGTAACTTCATCCCGCTTAGCCCCAAATATTTTCCTAAGCACCTTATTCTCAAACACCCTTAACCTATGTTCCTCTCTCAGTGTGAGAGTCCAAGTTTCACAACCATACAGAAGAACCGGTAATATAACTGTTTTATAAATTCTAACTTTCAGATTTTTGGACAGCAGACTGGATGATAAGAGCTTCTCAACCGAATAATAACACGCATTTCCCATATTTATTCTGCGTTTAATTTCCTCCCGAGTGTCATTTATATTTGTTACTGTTGCTCCAAGATATTTGAATTTTTCCACCTCTTCGAAGGATAAATCTCCAATTTTTATATTTCCATTTCGTAGAATATTCTGTTCACGAGACATAATCATATACTTTGTCTTTTCGGGATTTACTTCCAAACCGATCGCTTTACTTGCTTCAAGTAAAATTTCCATTATTCTGAATTTTACTATAATTAGGTATTCTTCCATTGATATAATTTAATACTAATCGAACTCGTATGATGTGGTTTGATAGGAAGAAACGAGAATTATACTAGAGAACTGTGTATAGGGTCCTAGTATCTGAAACTGATGCAGTACCAGCAGTGGCGGTTCCTCGGGGGAGGGAAGGGAGGAACGTCCTCCTCACATTTTTCTTCTTTTGAAAGTAAATGCCAAATAAAATATGTGCCTTGAAATTCGAGGAAGATTCGATAATTTTTATGTTCACAGCTATAAGCAAGCCTCGGTTGATCGAGTTTTAAACGACGTGCCCTCATATGCTGCTAGAAAACTTTCCTCCTTTACTGCAGTTAACAAACATAGACAACAGCACACTAGCTGCCAGAGAAAGAAGCAGAGTTTTAAAGCAAGTAAATGAACGGATAGGGAGGAGATCCTCCTCTGAATCAGTTATGGGCGGGAAATGGAAACCAACTGGTCGTGCAGCAAGCTCGCTACTGCTGCCATCTAACGATCTTGCATTCAACCAGACTATAACACATCTAGGAGGAGGAACAATAAAAACAGTTTTAACGCAACACTGTGAAAGACACCATATAAACTTTGTTTTAATTATAAATCAAAAGTATTATTCATTTCACTTTATGTAGGCTACTATTCACTGTTTGAAACTTTCAAGGATATTTGAAAGTTAAAGTCGGGTTTATATAAAACAAAGAGGAAGTACGATGAAAGAGTAATGGAACGGAGAAAAATTCTCTCCGGCGCCGGGATTTGAACCCGGGTTTTCAGCTCTACGTGCTGATGCGTTATCCACTAAGCCACACCGGATACAACTCTGACGCCGGTTAGAATCGTCTCAGATTAAGCTCCAACTCTTGGGTTCCCTCTAGTGGCCGCCCTCTGCACTACGTCATAGATGTCTATGAACGCAGGACCGAAGTCCACACATCAGCACGTAGAGCTGAAAACCCGGGTTCAAATCCTGGCGCCGGAGAGAATTTTTCTCCATTCCATTACTCTTTCATCGTATGATGACGCAGAATATCTGCATGGAAATATCATATGTATTTCGGTACATTAAAATAATATATAAAAGAGGAAGTAGTTGTACAGTAGTTACGCAGATCTTTTTGGCCCCCCGAAATTCACTTCCATTCATTGTGTACTAGATAGGGCAACAGCCAAGTTGTCAGTTTTGTACAAATATATTTGAAATTGAAAGTAGGTACTCCAAACTACATCATTTTTAACATAAAAAATTAATCGTCCACCGGCAGCTTTGAACAATAATTGTAGTATGACTTTACAAGAACTGACATTCTTCAAAAGCATGTGATACTTAACTTGTAAAATGTACATGTGGCAACACAGACCACGTGGGTGGGTGCAGTGTTCTCGCTTTCCTAACAGATTATTTCCCATTCCCATTTCCGTAAAATGGTTTCGGTTATGTGTTAGTAGCTATAGTCTCTTCCAACACGTGTGATTCTGTAGTGTGCGCGAGAAATGCTGCGAGGTTGTGAATTTCCTTGTAATTGTTATTTGTGCAATTATTAAACAATGAATGGAAGTGAAAACGTAATATATTTTGGAAAATTTAGGAAACTCAGTTTACAAGAATAGAAGGGAAGGCCAACCCCAACACAACCTGGTCTTACATGTATGCTTGTAGGCTAATTTGTAGCATGTTTCATTCAAGAAGCTGTCATTTCGTGCTGTTAACTTCTTTCCTCCTCTTAAGAAATATGCAGGAGCCGCCACTAAGTACCAGTATGTTAAGTTGAAACTGGAAAAACAAAAATTAATGAAAATTACTAGAAATGATTGTATTTTAACACTAAAAATTAAATTGGTAATTCTGAATTTGAACAAGTGTCAGAATTGTGTTATCTTGGCTGTAAAATTACAAATTAAAATTAAATTGAATATGAAATTCAGAAAGAATATCGAATACCAATAAATGCTTCTTAGCACTTAATCAATTTTCATTTCCAAAATTTTGTCTAAAACAACTAAATTCGGAATATGTATTATATATCTTTCTCGTGTTAAACTCTATCTAACAATGAACCAACATGATTACAAAGAAGAGCTAGACACAATCAAATACATAGCACAAGAAAATGGATACAACCCCAACGTAATACTTACTTACTTACAAATGGCTTTTAAGGAACCTGAAGGTCCATTGCCGCCCTCACATAAGCCCGCCATCGGTCCCTATCCTGTGCAAGATTAATCCAGTCTCTATCATCATATCCCACCTCCCTCAAATCCATTTTAATATTATCCTCCCATCTACATCTCGGCCTCCCTAAAGGTCTTTTTCCCTCCGGTCTCCCAACTAACACTCTATATGCATTTCTGGATTCGCCCATACGTGCTACATGCCCTGCCCATCTCAAACGTCTGGATTTAATGTTCCTAATTATGTCAGGTGAAGAATACAATGCGTGCAGTTCTGCGTTGTGTAACTTTCTCCATTCTCCTGTAACTTCATCCCGCTTAGCCCAAATATTTTCCTAAGCACCTTATTCTCAAACACCCTTAACCTATGTTCCTCTCTCAGAGTGAGAGTCCAAGTTTCACAACCATACAGAAGAACCGGTAATATAACTGTTTTATAACGTAATAGACAACATAATACGAAAGACAAAACATTATCACAAAAAACATAAGAATACAACACAAACACAAGAACACAAAAAATAAATCACACTAACATACGAAAACAAAAACACACACAAGATTGCAACCTCATTCAAGAAATTAAATGAGGGGCTTAGAACAAAAAGCAGGTAAGTGACATTATTAAAAAAAAATGAGTTAAGTGCGTGTTGTGATAGCTCAAAAGGATATTTGTTTGAGATAAAATCAGGAAAGTGATCACACTGTACAGTGCTGCTATATGGGCATCATTTCACCAAACTGGTGTATAATATTCCATTGCATGTAGAACTTTAACTGTAATTTTCTCAAAACTAGGTTTCCGTCACTTACCTGCTTTTTGTTCTAAGCCCCTCAAATTACAACATCGCATACAGAACAAATAATACTCTACAAAAACATCTCAACACACAAACAAACAAATACAACTACACAGGCGTATACAAACTCAAATGTAACACCTGCAACAACTTCTTCCTAGGACAGACAGGCAGATCATTTCAAACACTTTACAAAGAACACATCACAGCCATAACAAAATTACAAAACACTTCCACATATGCAGAACACATCACAAATGCTAACCACATATACAGAGACATCAACACAGACATGTAAATTCTACACATCCAACCAAAAAGCCAGAAACTAAACACACTAGAACAATACGAAATATACAGATACACAAAAACACATCCAAATGAAATTCTCAACACACAACTCAATTTCAGAGCACACACACACTTTAACTCCACAGTACACAACACAAACACACCCTCACAGGAAACAAAACAAAAGACACCAAGACCAGCAACAACCAGTTCTGAAGAAAGCCAGTAACAGGCCGAAACATGTTAACCAAGTATGATAGAATTTAACACGAGGAAGACATATAATACATATTCCGAAGTGATATAGTGTTAAAAGTTGTGTAATCAAGATGTACAACTAAATTGTTCTTGTCAAGTAAAACTGAGTTCTTGGCAATAAAGCCATTAACTCTCTTGCTCTTCAATAAGGAGAGTGATGTAGCAAAAATTGTAACTTTTTTAACGTAGGCACCATATTTTTATGTTATGGCGGTTATATCACCTACACGCAACCCCCAAACTATTTGGAGGACCACACCTGCTATTGGTTAGCGGGTCCATATCACCTAGTCGTGAGGATTGTCAGAGAACTCCACCGACCATATCCCCTTTTTACCACTTAGGGGACACTCATGTATGCCATGGCAGTCAACATGCTGAAATGACATTTCCTCCATTTTTGATGGAACAATTATACCGCTGTGACTCGATCCCCAGAGCCTTGTTTGTTGAAAACAGATTGCAGCACAGGAACATGAAGATGGGATTTTGAGTAGGAGAGGTTATGGAATGCACTTCACTACTCGTTCCAACCCAGAAGAACTAAATTAAGATGCTATAAAGCTGTTATCCAACCTGAATTTTGTTATGGTAGAATTCTATGTCACATTTATTCGATAGCTAGAGGAATGGGAAGGCATACCGAAATATTCAATTGGGTTTTATTAAACATTAAACCCACCCGTGACAACATTCAAGTTTGCAGTGATTACATTCTTCAGCATTTTTCTGAAATCGAATTAGAACAAGATGAACTGTTTGTTGAGCCCACTTTTCCCTGCAGTACACAACAGATGGAAAAATTACTCACTGGAGAAAAAATTCCGTATCAGTGTCGAACAGATAGACTGAAATATTCAAAACCTCACCTCAATTCATCTCGCCAAAAAAATGGTAATCGTGTAAAATCTTTACTTGTTCTACCAGCGAATAGGGATTATAAAGAATGGACACTGAGCGAATTTTCCTGTGTTTTGTTTCTCTGTGCGCCAGCGTATAGTTCCACTTTCAAGCGCTAGAGGTTAGTGTAATCGAGCATACGCTAAGATAATAATTGAGAATAGAGTTGAGACATAGGATCCAAACATCGCCTACCTTATTGCATAATCCAGTAAGGCTTTGCTTCAAATTAATTCAAGTGAACAGCTTTTCCTTATTTCTCAATGACAAACTAGTTGTAATAATAATATTTTATATTTCAGATATCATAAATTATATTATAAAATAATATAATACATTATAAAATTAAGTATGGAATTCGTTTAATATTTGTATATAATATAATATAGGTATATGGTTTTACTTCTCGTAAGAGTTTTGTTTTTCCATTTTCAGCGCTATCAAATCATTACATATTTTAATTGTTGTTGGGGTCAATGTCTCAACTCTCATTATAAAGGAACTCTAGAGTCTAGACATTACAGTTAATGACGGATTTATTATTTTATGGACCCAATTTATTTTATTTGAATACATAATGTACCTAGATGTATTAACTATATGTGTTATATTTCCGCTATGTCGACTGCTAGCTGGTGTGATGTCAGCGCAAACTCTAGGGAGAAAGCAGAATCTCACGCTTTAGCTGGCTTGAAGGTCATTGAAATCAGTCCGGCTACATCAAAGGTACCGACGCGAAGTGTCCATTCTTTATAATCCCTATTCGCTGGTTCTACATCTTATAGTTTCATGTAAGATCTATGGAATACCGGTACAGTAAATGAAATGAAATGAAAATGACGTTTCCTACAAAAATATTCACAAATTGGTAGAATATTGTCTCTGTTTGCCAGGAACTAATGCTCTGGCTGAACGTGTGTTTTCTTTGGTGAATAATACATGGTTCAGTGATAAAACTCAATTACAGTGTTGAAACTTTGAAATTTATGTTGATTACTAAATATAATTTTAACCAATCTTTCATGGAATTTTATAAGAATATCCAGGAAAACGAAGTATTATTAAAATCAATCCACTTTTCAAAAAAGTGTAGAAAACAAAATAGAAATGAAGATTGTAGAGTGAGTACTTTTGCAGCTTTTTCTTTAAAATCATGTTGTTTTACTTACACTTTTTTTTTAATGTCCTGATTTTGAATTTGGAAAAAATGGTCACCTTGTTTTAGCACTCATTTATATTACCGCATACATATTTTTATTGACACTGAATTGCTAGCTGTTGATGCTGCTCTTCAGTGTGTTACTCAAATTTGTGAAAAATCTATTTGCATACTTACCGACTCCAAAGGGGCTATATTTAGTATAATTAAATATGTACAGTACCAAACCTATACACACATAGAATTATTCCAATTCAGAAACAACTAAGTAAACGAAAAGAACTCCAAAAGGAAATAACATTTCAATGGATACCTAGTCATTGTGGTGTACCTGGAAACGAGAAAGTCGATAATATTGCAAAACAGGCAACATATTTGCAACCACGACCTCTTCAAGTGATATCCCTATCCAATGCTTTTGCTTCAGTGAAGTCTCATTTTATAAACCTATGGATCAACAATTGGGTCTCCTCTGACAAAGGAAAAATTTTACAGTCTGTACAAAAGAAACCAAATGACCTGGAAATGTACAAAAACTTGCCCAGACATGTTCAAACATTTTTAACAAGAGTCAGAACAGGTCACATTGTCACACAATTGTACCTACACCGATTTCACATTTCTGATAATCCTACTTGTCTGTGGTGTAATAATCATGATGAAGATCTGGAACACATTCTTCTATACTGTCCATCCATAAACCACAAAAGAAGTAAATTAAAATCATCAGTACCAGTTGCAGAAGACACAGCCCTGCAGTATATACTGACTACACCCCAACTCTGGCTACTAGCAACAGGCGTCTATAATGAACACCGATCAAAATGCCCCTCATTTCTCGTGAAAAACAAAAACTGAATAGACTATAGTGGACTTTATGTTGTCAGCAAACAGCTGGATACATTAAGAAGATTGATTGATACATATTTTTAGCATATTGGTTGTTCTAATCACTTTGGTACTGGTGCATACATTTCTATCTTAGCTTTTTTTTAACTGTACTAATATTTATTTGACAAGGTTTTTGTCACGAAGGAGTCTCTTTGCATGTCAATGTCTAGGTTTGGTTTGAAATCTTCACAAGAATGAGGGCAGAAAAAAACTTTGGACCTCAGTATTTGAAAGTTAAACATGATATGCTTATTATGAGTATTACAATAATGATGATCATGAATTTGTACTCATTACCATAGTAATAATAATGATAACTATATAATTATTTTCATCATAAGCATCTTTACCGCCACTCGCCATCTTCATCATCATCATCATCATCATCCTCCTCCTCTTCATGCTCATTAATATTCATTTCCAGTAAGTTTTTGAGAAAAGTTACTCATTTGAGTCTCTTTATTATAGGCCTATTAGTTTTTACGTGGGCCAGTTTCTATTTTATTACGTGTCTGATAGGGTATTATCTTCACGTCATTCTGAATAATTTTTTCCATCTCTAGCAGGTACAGTCAGAAGACCCGTGCATTGGATTTTAGAGAAAATTATGATAATATAACATCTGTACCGTATATGTATAATATTACCCAATAAATTCATCTATCTACTTGTAGTCATTACAAGACAGAGTGTGCACTGTTTACTGTACAATAGTATACATTTCTTTAATCTATTTTTCACTATTTTTTACTGTTTTGTATACTATCATATAATTCAACTTCTAAATATGGTAACTTGTACTGCCAATACTAAAATTCTTTTTCGAAACAAAATTTTTGATATTGCAAATGTATAATTACATTGAATTACTACATTTTTTTTGTTTTCAAACTTATAAATGAAAACAGACAACCCCTTTGCAAGTAACATCAGAAAAGCTTTGCCTTCTTTGAGGAAAAGAACGGCAGCTTTACCAAAGTTGTCACTGAAATTACAATAATGTGATATGGATCGAATGCAGCTCTTGACTAATTTTTGAGTGTGGGAGCTGAACCCCTTTCATCTTCCATTGCTCACATTTCTAACTTAGATCAGTGTTGACTATGACTTACAGATCATTACGGTACCGGTATGCACTTTATGAATGTGACTTACATAATAAACCTCTATGTTAATAATTTTGGCCTACTCTTTCCACGTAGAGCAAATAATGACTATTGCAATCCCATGTTCGATTGTTTTGATGTTTCTGTGTCAATACTGACGTTTTGAAACTTACCTAATGTACCTTAATTACCGGTACTTTGAGTGTTTTGAGGTTAGGTGGCCAAAGCAACGAATACCGGTATGATTACAAATGTGAATTATAAGAAAGAAAACTGAAGTTTAAATATTGTAACATAATAACATTCTTTTTATTTATTTCATAGTAATAGAGGCATTCTTCTCTATGTTTTGCAAACATTAGAGTGTAATACATATTTTAAGCTAGTACTTAAAGAAAACTTAAACTGTTGAAGTCAACTACACTTTATTCAAGCCTTCCAACCAAATAAAAGTGCAATAAACTATGAATATTATAGTACGATATTGTAGCTAATAACATTAGTTAATAAACTCGTGTTAAATCTATTGGTACCAGTAATAATAAAAATCTACATACTAAGAAGCACACAGATATCTAAAATAATCAACTTTCTCAAAATTAATTAATTTGAACACTAGTAAAATAGTTTCTTTTTTATATTTAATGTTACAGCTATGCCAGTTTGATTTCATTCATGAGTTTTAATAATAGCAGTACTGTAACAGTATGAAAATTTCTATAATTTTGAAAATTAACTTTCAGCATTACCGTAAGCTAATACATTCCAGCATTCTTAACAGATTTATAATTTCACAGGTAGTACATAAGAAAATACAGATTAATTTAAGCATTTTTAATACTGGTAGTTTTATTTAGTGCTTTGAAATAGGCGATGTTATTCCGAGCTCATAAGACTGATTTTTCATCATGTTTACATTTAAGATTGAACCGTCTTGAAGCCAGAACTGTGTAAGCAAGTGAACTCATTTTATTAATAGCATTTTTTTTATCTGTAGCTACAAAATTAAAAGGGTTTCGAAGTGGGTAGAGAATATTTCTTTAATTTTAGCATTCAACATAGATGTGGTAATTTGTTTCTATTAGATTATAAGATATATATGCACAAACACATTTCATCTTTAGTTACAAGCGATTGAAATTGTTCTTAGAAGTCATTAGAATTGTTATTATGAGAATGACATTCAATGAAGAGAAATATAAGTAATTTAGGCACTTTGTAAGGATATATAGAAATGTACTTATAAGAAGAAGAAGAAAATTTGTAGTTTTGTAGCCGTGTGTTGAGTTCTAATTTCCCTTCACACAATTGCAAACCTACAACAATTGTCACAGGAACGTGTTGAAAGGAAATGTATAAAGTAAAAATCTACTAATTTTTTTTTTAAGAAATGTTAAAATCAAGATATAAATATGAAAACAAAAGTGCTAATGGACATATATTTCAGAGTATGGCTGCAAATATTTTTAAGATTGCTACATATACATTTATAAATTATAATGCACAAAACTGTATAGCATAGCAGTAGATATAAGAAATTCTGATTACGAAGAATATTGAAATGAAAAATTCAAAATAAATAATCCAATACAAAATTACTTACATAAAAATACAAATTTTGGACTTCTGTATTGCTTTCCTAATAATCTGGCAGTGAAAAACCCCCTATGCATTTTCAGAACAATATATTATACATTAAATTTAGTGTTCATTACATTGCTTGTTGTAGATTATTTGAAACATAAATTCCTAAATTTCAAAACTCTTTACATATTATACCGTAACATAAATAGCCAGAAATCTAATTTATAGTTTTGGATAAATCTCATCATTTGTATATTGAAAAAAAATCTATATTCTAATATTAAAATGTTAAGAAATGCATTATTCCTGAAATGTCAGATGTTTCTGAATGAAAATGTGCAATACATACCGATACTTTAGACATTTTTTGTAATTGGATTAAGAGCATTACATAGCATCATGATTTTTATGTTACATGTTTAATAAGAACATTTCAGGAAGCATATTTTAGGGCGGCTAGAAATTTGTCTTCAAAAGGGACTGCATTTAAGCTTCTGAAACCCACGTAGTCAATGCACTGACCTAGGAATGACCATTATTTCAATCGATACACTGTACCAGATCAGTGCAAGAGGCCAGAGAATTTACTAAGAGACTGAGAAAGATTCGCTGTGGTATAATTGGTAGAACAGAAATACCATGTAAAAATTGTATATGTTGCTGACCACAGTTTCGTATTTGTCCTGTAAAAATACCAGAACCTTATGTGTGTACACATAACTGTAATTCACAACATAGCAGCAGAAAAATAATTTGGATTTATGTTTACAAGTATTTTCTATACAAATTTCTCAAGATGGAATCATATTTTGAGATATTTATCTAATTACAATGTGTATTTGAATTAATGTTTTTAAAAAGAGTCAATATAAATACATACTAGTCATAAATAATTTATTGAAATATGTTACAAATACGATAAAATTATGTACAGTACTTCTAAATCTATAAATAGGGACCGGATTTTTATGTAATATCAAGGTGTGAAATATGTACATATTTATGTAAGAAAAATAAGCTGAATATGAACCAAAATATATAAAATCATGAAAATATTTAATATCAATATCTGGCAGGTATAGGATAGTAAGACTCTCCAGTTGTGATTTCATAGAGCACCCAACTTTTTTACCCCACATTTGACACATTACTATTTTTCCATATGTAGTGAAAGCTTCGTCCATCGCAATCCATGATTTTATTTTTGTCGTTAGGTTTGAAGATACAGGGGCGATTTTAGTTAGTTAAAAACAATAGATAAACTCACTTGCACTTCATGACACAACAGTATTGCAAGTACTGTTTCGCTTTACTGGATTAGGAGAAAATAAGAGGAGATGTGGGACACATGCATTTTAGCTGCTCTCTGTAAGAAACAAAGTACCCACTAAAATCTCAAACTATAGGCATTTACAAACTGTTGTTTGAAAAGTGACATTTCTGTCTCATTCAGAAGGGTAGGACTATTCCAGCCGAGAACCATACTTTCTAATTGCTCGGAAAATCCCATTTCCATATAGGTCTACTAAATTTAAAGTAAAGAGGTCAAGCAATAACCTGAAATGCTATTTATTTTAATCTTTCAACATATTTCCAGTTTGTTCCTTTACTTCAGCTTCTTTTCAAAAGTCGGCTACTTTATTGCGACTCATGTCAGACTTGACACGGGTTTTCCATGGAAGGATTAGGAAGAGGGTGGGTAAGGTTGCAAATTGCATGGGAACGGCTTGTTAAGACATGTGCAGAACAATTATAGTTCGAGACAAATCACGTCGTCCTCGTCCCACTCCACCGCATGAAGGCAACGCTACTTTCTGAGTGATTTTTACAATACAAGGTCCTAGTTGTATAAGAAAAGTTGCCTTTTGTTCACTCTTATTTATAGTGGGCGGTATGGAGTGAGTGCCTCTATTACTTCCTGGAACTAAGAATGTTATGTTTCGTCCCGAAACATATCCTTTCTTGGGTAGGTAAAAAGGCTTTTTAAATCTGTGTATTTCAAATTGTAAACTTCCCCAGCAGAAGTTTTTTCTTTCTTTTTAGAGAAGTAAAAATTAATAAAACCCCTAAATATGTAGATTTATGTAATACCAAGCCATAATAATTATGTAATGTGGGGTAAATATGTAAAAATATGTAGTATCAAATTTTAATATATTAATAGTAATTACAAGATTCGCAAAGATTTGTTATTTATACACGGTTAGGTTGAAAGGAATATAATATGTAATTCAGGGGCGTATTTTGCGGGCTACCGGGGCTACCGGCGGTAGCCCAAGGAAATTACAAAAGAAAAAGTTTATAATATAACATAATGTAATAATTTTGTATTATTAGTTTTACCACAGTAATTAAAATTAAAGTAATTTTTAGATATATTTTGTGTAATAATAGGGTCAGCGGTAGCCCAAACCCTTTAACCAGTATACGCCACTCATGTAATTACATAAAAATCCTGTCCCTATCTATAAAGATACCGTCTCATAACGACCAGATAAGATTTCTCAAACCATTACAAATATTTAGCAACAAGATCACAGTTTGGTCCAAAATTTTTTCAACCTATCACACTCTCATTACAAATTAGTGAAATTAACATAATCTTGAGGATATTTAATATCTGTAATACGTGAAAGAACAGTGCTATGACCAAAAACTGCCATAGTTTAAAAGAACTTTTCATATTTAGTTCAAAATCCTGGATATTTAACTCCATGGCAGCATTTCACAAGCAAAGAACCTTGTAGCAACAGATACATAACGTGATCTAGTTAAACCAGACATCTCTATACTGACCAATACGTCCAATTCCTGTCGTGTGATATGTATATCTTCCTTGTAGCATATACGACTGTTCCATGAATAGTGGATTACCTTCTATATCTCACATGTATATATATGAAAGAAAATCACCTAATTTAAAAATATAAACGTGCACCTGTTTGTTTTTTTAATTAAAAATTGTTAGGTATCGGTTGCCAATTTAATTAGTCAATTACGAAGGTTAAAATTACTTTTATAATAAAATCATAATCGATAACAGATTCTTTGCACGAAGATCTTCAACACCAAATGTAAATTTGTTCCTATTCAGCTAAGTAGGATGTAGAATATTACTTAAATATTCGTAATATAAATATTTTTAATTCTAGTCTATAAGTCATATTTAAATAAGCAATAGTGCCACTAATATAAGCTTATTTTTAATTCCATTAGTGTAGAATTATCTTAAGGCTGCATATTCAAACTGACTGAGTATGCCTGAGTATTAATTACTTTTAAGTACTTTTTTTCTATTCCGAATAGATAAATTTAAGAATGAATTCCTACTTTCTAACAAAACATCCTTGCAATATCAATACAGACATCTATAAAGTTCTTCTTTGAAAAATTATGAAATGCTGTTATAACTTGCAGCACTGAACTAAAGAATTTCCTTAAAATATATTGTTGTTAGTGGAACATTTCAAAATGAAAAAGCAGATATACTGCCTGAAATTATAGTTTACCTATTTACAGATTCACAAAAAATTATCCATGTTGAATCTTTCGTACACCACTTTTAACACTTGAATATAAATAATTGATTAAATGGCGATCTTACTCTTGTTAATTATTTATTTTATTTTATTTTTTATTTTAAATCCACTACCAACAGAAGCAGGCTTCCAATTACAGGTGGCTTACATAGATATATACACAAAATACATAATAAGAGAGAAAAAAAACAACAAAACAAACAACACGAACGAAAGAAAGAAAATACATAATGGTAATAGATGCTAGAATTCAATATTACAGTTAATATAGTTCCAAATGTCAATATAATGATGCAAAATTATTTAAAAACTAGAGTAAAAACATTATAATACACTTCTTCATAATTTAAATATCTAAGGAAATACAGTGCTTTTTAATATTGTATGAAATTTTTCAATTGCTAAACTGAAATCCAATTGAGAATTACAGTTTAAAGACAGAGGGTTGTAAGTATTACACATAACAAACAATGGAGATGAAAGAGTAATGGAACGGAGAAAAATTCTCTCCGGCGCCGGGATTTGAACCCGGGTTTTCAGCTCTACGTGCTGATGCTTTATCCACTAAGCCACACCGGATACAACTCCGACGCCGGTTAGAATCGTCTCAGATTAAGCTCCAACTCTTGGGTTCCCTCTAGTGGCCGCCCTCTGCACTACGTCATAGATGTCTATGAACGCAGGACCGAAGTCCACACATGTGCTGAGGTGCACTCGATATGAGTGACTAGTTGGCCGGGATCCGACGGAATAAGTGCCGTCTTAAATCACGAAGTGATTTACGCATATCATATATATTATTATTTTAATGTACCGAAGTACATATGATATTTCCATGCAGATATTCTGCGTCATCATACAATGAAAGAGTAATGGAAGGAGAATATCTGCATGGAAATATCATATGTACTTCGGTACATTAAAATAATATATATAAACAATGGAGAGTTCTACTCTGGCTACTAGGCCTACTAGGCTCTGAGGATGGTGTCAAGTAACACCGAAACAGCTGTAAGCCACACATGCTTACATAATTAACACGAGTAAGATCGCCATTTAATCAATTATTTACAAAAAATTAATTAACATTCGTGAAATGAGGCAGTTATCTGTAATGCTGAAGACTGACGGAATACAGTTGTATCCCAAACATAAAATGGCATAAAATGTTTTTCTCTTTCTTCAAGTCATGTAACTTCTGTTGTCTCATCTCATTTATAATTTAATTTTAGTAAAAGAAACAAAATTAAAAAAAAACACACAGAAAACTTAATGTGGCTTTGGAATTCTGGTTACACTTTCCATTATAATATTCAACATCTTCGGCCACACTTGGATCCTCCAGATCTGGATTCAGTGACAAGCCTGGTACTCAATGCAATATTGAAGACTACTTTTTCAAAGAATTTTTGTCCAACAAGCATACTGATAATAAGAGGGTCATTTCATAAGTCATGGCAACTATATTATATCAGCCAATAAAGCTGCAGGAATAGAAATTCACTACATGCGATTGAAGATTAGATTAGATTAGATTAGATCTTTATTAGCCGATAGAATTACAAGCATTCATGGCGTCGTCAGTACACAAGAAAAATGACATAACATACAATATAATACAAAAATAGACTTAATTGTAAATAAATTTAACACTTTAATATTACGTGACATGCAGAAAAAAGGAAAAAAATATATATATGATCTTCAGTCTCCACTGTTCTATCTAGTATCTTCTCTTTTTGCTTTTCCCTGTCTTTTCTTCAACTCTGAGTTACCTGAAACATAAATGGTCAAGGGCAGTATCAAGAAACGTTAAATACTAAAATTTTAAATTTAGATATTCATTTGTGCAAAATGGCATATGTGTTAATAAAATGTTCTTTACCTCTTTTTTTAATTTTCTTATGTTAAGTTCTTTGATTTTCTGTGGAAGTTTATTATATAAATTGCTGCCTCTATGTGATATGCTGTTAAGATTTCTGGTAAGCCTGTGGTAATTCAGATGTATGTTTTGGGATGTTCTGGTGTTATACTCATGATAGGTTGAATTTGTTTTAAAGGAATCTATGTTTTGATGAATAAAGCACACTGTTTCTAAAATACATATGCAGGGTACAGGTAAGATTTTTAGTTCTCTGAAACAGTCCGAATAGGAACTTTTTTAATGATTTTGAGTATTCTTTTCTGCAATTTGAGGACTTGTGTCACTTTTGGTGAAGATCCCCAAGTAATAATGCCATATGATAGTATTGAATGAACATATCCAAAATAGACTGATATTAAAAGTTCCATGGATGATATCTTCGCAAGGACTCGAAAAGCATAACATAAGCGACTCAGCTTCTCAGTTAGATGTTGTATATGCTTTTCCCATGTTAGACTGGAATCTATCCATATACCTAAAAATTTAGAGCATTCTACTTCCTTAATTATGGTATTACTAAGAACTATGTGAATCTGGTCAGTTGGATATTGATTGAAAGATACATAGACAGTTTTATTTACATTTAATTTAAGCTTATTATTTGCTAGCCACTTGTCTAGTTTCGTTGATGTTGCATTAATTTTCATTTGCAAGTTCTCTTCCTTATTATCACTCAGTATTATGTTTGTGTCATCTGCAAATAAGGCAGTTTTCCCTTCAGTCCTTCAGTTATATTTAATGGGAGATCATTTATGTATAGGAGAAATAATATTGGACCAAGAATTGAGCTGGAATATGCTTCGCAATGTTAGTACCAAATTGGGTCTGGGTACAGGAGGCAATGGGTAAGAGAAATTGAAAGATGAGTAAATAGAAATCATTATTTTATTATGCACAAAAGGAAACAAAGTACATTACTCACAGCTAACACCCTTCAAAATAATCCCCCAAGACTTCCACACATCTTTGCCAACGATGATACAGGCCTTGAATACCATCGGCTGTGTACGATTCGTTTATGTGTACCATCTCTCGTTGAAACACTGTTAAGATGTCCTCCCTGTTTGCAAACCGCTTCCCACCCAGCGGCTTCTTCAATTACTTCTCATAACTGACACTGACGAGCATTTCTGCCACAAAGAACTGCAATTTTCATGTATGACTGCTGTTCAACTTTACTTACATCCATCTTGGAGCACAATCTCTAGCATACTGAGGCCGTGTCTCAAAGCTGAAGTCTATACCACAATCTAGTATATACAGTCACGAAGCTTAGGCCGTGTCTCAAAGCTACATTTTCAGCTGAAGTGAACTAGATTGTTGACTAAATAGCCGGATGTGACGTCTGAAGTCATGATCCAAAGCTACATAGTCCATAGCAATCAAGTCCGTAGTAGCTAGTCAATGAAAATGCTTGCTTGATTGTTGACTTGTTCACTAAACAAACATGGATACCTCATCAGCAAATGGGGTTATGAAATCTGAAAATGCTTTGGAAGTAAAATAATGTAAATATAATTTAGAATAACACGTTAACTTTGAACACTGATATTGTTAGTACCTTCTGTAGAATGTTTTAATCATTACTGTAATATATTAAGCCCTTATCTTTTCCATATAACTCGTAATGAAACTGCATTAGGACACTGCCTTCTTAATTTAGTGCTGCACCGTAATGTCATGGTTTTTAGAAAAATAATCTATGAAGAAAGCCATGTTTCAAGCATACATGTCCAAAGCTCCCTAGTGTGTAGTTCACAAGTTATCTAGTTGCTAGTCACTAGTGTGTAGTATGGACTTGAGCTTTGAGACACGGCCTCAATATGTAATAAATATGCATCCATAGATAGTTGCTAACCACTAGGATCGCTAATATCGCCTCATTACAGACAATGTGAAATAGTACCTGTACAGTCTATTGTTCCTAGCAACCTCAACAACTCAAGCTTTGTGACTGTATATACTAGACTGTGCCTATACTACTTGCTAATAACTAGCAACTAGCTGACTTGTAAACTACACACTAGAGAGCTTTGAACATGTATGCTGGAATCATGGCCTTCTTCATGGACTATTTTTCTCAAAGCCGTGAACTTACGGTATAGCACTAAATTAAGAAGACAGTGTCCTAATGCAGTTTAATTACGAGTTATCAGCTGTCAATTTTTGGAAATTAGAATTTTATAAAAAGTTTTCCAGTAAACAGGTCAAGAAACTTAATTCTCAGGTTTATGAACTGAATGGTAATTTCCTGAGACACTAGAAAAGAAACGTAGAAAAATGTAGAATTGTAAAAGATGTTAAAAAGATATCTATGAAAATTACGTTTGGCTATCAACAATCGAAATAAATGTGGAAAAGGTAAGGGCCCGAAATATTACAATATTAAAAAAAAAAATGTAACGTAAATACCAACAATGTGAATGTTCCAAGTTAACGTTAACATTTTATTTCCAAACCATCATCAGATTTCATAACCCCGAATTGTTAATGAGGTATCCATGTTTGTTTAGTATACAAGTCAACAATCAAGCAAGCATTTTCGTTTACTAGCTACTATAATTTCTGATGTCACATCCGGCTATTTAGTCAACAATCTAGTTCACTTCAGCTGAATATGTAGCTTTGAGACAAGGCCTAATTTTTGCGTGTGCTGTCAACTAGCCACCAATGCACACAGATGTAATCTGGCAGTAGCATCCCAGTCAGTGTAAAACAGGTTTTCTAACCTATAACTTATACTGAACTAACCACATTTTCGATTATTCGGAAGATATAACATAGTTGACATGACTTATGAAATGACATTCGTATAAAATAATAACTTCTTAGCGTTATAAAAATACATAAACAACCATAGAACTTGAATAATTGAACTGTCCTTTATCAAAAGAACAGTGATATTTCGTAGGTTTCAAGTAACGTAGAAATGATATTCATCTCTGAAATACTGAATTGCAACCGATATCTATATATATAAACTGCACATAATCGCCCGTTGTGTTATACATATAAATATATACATACTTTATTAAAATTATCTTACTTTTTATACTAGACCAAAATATGTGTTCTGTATGTTAAGACTCCTAATGTAGAAGATGACTTCATGATAACAGTGTTGCCTGATTCTTGTTGGGTCAAGAATGCTGCATTCGGGAATATCAATGTGGCAGATCCAGTTAATTGCATTATGTTGTGTTGTTCTTCCTTTTGCTATCGTATAGACTGTATGTATGTCTTTATAAATTATAAATTGTTGAAGTAGCTGTAATATCTTATGTCTGAAGAAATATAATTTAGTAATAACAGCAAACTTTACTTATATTATAAATATGTTCCTAATGTCCATCCTGTCTTTTTCATTTAACTTATTTTGTTCTGTGTATGAAGAAATGTAACTTAAAATTAACACAAAAACTTTATCTCAAAGTAAATGTCTACAGTAGAAGTTTTTCTTTTTAATTTCTTATGAGAAATTAGATTTTAAATATTTTTTAGCTAAGAAAAATTAACTACAAATGCAGTGGCATATGCTGAACCTGGAGTTTGGGTGTTCTGTTAAAAATATATAGTTAGTCTATCTCGCACAATTATTATAGGCCTAAGTGAAATATCGGGTCAACATCAACTGCCATTTTTAATGTTTAATTTAGTATTGTTTATATTTAATTACTAGGCAGTGGATATTGATGACCTAAAAATCTACTTAAAATGATCATTAAAATGCCCTTAAACTAATGGAAAAATGACATAAAATTAAAAGAAAATGACATTTAAATATTATTTAAAGTACTCGCACCACAACTTCTTAAAAATTAATCACCTTGTTTCAATGACTGCCCTGCAAATGCCGGAGAAAGGAGGCAACTAGAAATAACGTTATTTAAAATTGCATTATTTATGATCAAACAATAAGCATGGCCAGCAAAATACCCTGTTTGAAGTTTCACAACCCGCTAACCATTCTACATTTTCATATTGTGAAAGATTTGCGATACTAAAGTAGAACTACTTCCTCTTTGTTTTTTATAAACCCGACTTTAACTTTCAAATACCATTGAAAGTTTCAAACCATGAATAGTAGCCTATATGTGCAATGAATAATGTTTTTGATTCATAATTTTAAAAAAAAGTTTATATGGTGTCTTTCATAGCGTTGCGTTAAAACTGTTTTTATTGTGCCTCCTTCTAGATGTGTGTTAATCTGGTTGAATGCAGCATCGTTAGGTGGCAGCAGTAGCGAGCTTGCTGCACGACCAGTCGGTTTCTATTTCCCGCCCATGCGCTGATTCAGAGGAGGATCTCCTCCCTATCCGTTCATTTACTTGCTTTAAAACTCTGCTTCTTTCTCTGGCCGCTAGTGCGCTGTTGTCTATGTGTGTTAACTGCAGTAAAGGAGGAATGGATTGACTTTCCTCCACACAAACAATCTCGCATCTTTCTCACAGTTTTCTAGCAGCACATGAGCGCGCATAATTTAAAACTCGATCAACCGAGGTTTTATTTTTAGCTGTGAACTTAAATATTATCGAATCTTCCTTGAATTTCAAGGCACATATTTTATTTGGTATTTACTTTCAAAAGAAGAAAATGTGAGGAGGATGTTCCTCCCTTTCCTCCCCCGAGGAACCGCCACTGGTTTCGACCTATTTTGGGTCAAGAAGATTGAAACATGTTAACAAGGTACGTTAAAATTTAACACAAGAAGTTCTTATCATACATATTCAGCAGATGCATATTTTTCTTAACAAATGTTTAACAATTAATGTTGTATCATCATCATCGTCCTTGCAGATATTAGGCCTAGTGGTATGTTATGGTCTCCGTCCATCTTTTCAGGGGGCGTCCCAAAGATAGTCTTCCATGTGGTATATAGCGGAGAATTTGTCCTACTTAGAAATCTCATTTCCGTAGTTTTAGGCATTGAACATCTGAGTTTCGGACAGTCCAGGCCTCACTACCATACATGAGGACAGGTCTTTTAACCTGGTATGTTTTTGGGTTTTCGTGGTTCTGAAACCCTGGTTGATGGTTCTTAAGGCTCCATTAAAATGTTGAATATTTTCAGATGTATCAGTAACAGGTAAATATGTGAAATTATAACCTAAATATTTAAATGAGTTTACCTGTTCTAACATATGGGTTCCAATGCAAATTTTACTGCTAACTGGCTGTTTACCTTGGAACGCCATAATTTTTGTTTTGTTTGGGGAAATTTTCATATTGAAATGTTGTGCTATTATATTCAGATGATATACTGAGTATTGCAGCTCGTCTTCATTTGTAGCAAAAAGAACCTGATCGTCTGCATATAATAATGTATCTAGAGTACAATTTCGGAAGAGCGGGATGTTTCCATGAATTGTTATTCACCAATGTCTGATCATGGAGTTGATGTATATATTGAATAAAAGTGGTGCGAGAGGGCATCCTTGACGAACTCCACAGTTTATCGGTCTCCATTCAGTATGTTCTGATCCGATAGTAATTTTGATAATATTGTGGTTATATAATTCGTAAATTGTATGTGATCATCAGTGGCGTAGCATGAAATTTTGAGCAGGGGAAGCTAACTAAAGTTGTCTTTCATGCAATATGAGAAAACGTATTACAAAAATACAATCTTAAAATAAATAGTAGTCAATTTCAAGTCAGCAGTCGAAGATTGGTTGGAACCTCGTAAGTAACACCAATAAGGCATGACCTGAAATGAGGCGTAATAAAATATGATTTCACGGTTTACACATATCTCTAACAAATAGACACGTATACGTATAACATTAGCTAACTCCCTGTCATACTTAGAGAAATCACAATATTAGTATCATTACGTAAGTATGCGTCTGTCTTTTGGTTGTGTCCTTCATTGACAGCAAGGGAGTCGGTCATTTGTTTTTTAAATCACACTTTTGTTCGTAAGTCAGTCTTGATAATGCAATTGTCCTAAAAAATTCAAGTAAATTAGTGTCAGGAACTATTATTTCGCTCATTATTTATTATATCAGCCACAGTGCACGCTAACACTACAACTGAACACAACTGACGAAAAGGGGTAACTCAGAAACTACTTATTTTAAATGTTAAAGCTAGCTTCTTGGAAGCCTTGCGACTAGGGTAGTTTAGTTAGAAAGGGATGGAAAATCTGCGGGGTGGATCACACAGAAGAAACCAGTCTGCTTGGAAGCTGGTGTGTGCAGGCTTCTTGTTTACTGCTGCATCACAAATCATCCTGAGCTGCCGCATCACAACTTTTAACACGTAAATATAAATTCTATTAAAGTTGGTAAATAATTTTCTCCATAAACTGCAGGTTTATTATGAAATTATTATTAACTGGGGAAGCTAATGTGTATCGAATATGAATGAGGTCTCGCCCACCTCATTATATATTGCTCGACTAGTATGACTAGTCAGTTTGTTTTTATACCATTAAGTACGAATTTTTCTCGTACTTAATGGGGAAGCTAAGCTTTTTAGCTTACATTGACGCTACGCCACTGGTGATCATATATAATTATTATTTAGGTTCCTGATCTCAATCCAGGTAAAACACTGAAATTTTAAGCTAATTTCTTTACCATTCTTTCATTTTTGAGACAGTTCCTCCAGGAAGCAATGGTTATTTTGTAAAGTTATCACATTCCTTTTGTAGTCCAACATTTTGCCAAGTTTAGTGAATTTTCCAATTCATGTAGAGGAACTCTTCTTTAAGATGATTCTCACCACTTTTATCCACTGTGACAGTATTCTTTAATGAAAGCTGTCTGTTATTAACTATGTATCAGGGGCGGCTTTTGGGGTAGTGCCAGTGTGCCATGGCACCGGCAATGAAATAAACAAAAAATAATATCCTAAAAAGCAGTTGTAATAGTTTATTTCTACACTTTTATTCGTATTTCATCTGAACGAGCGCGCGTACAGATCGGGACGCACTCTTGCAGCGTTTTTCCGAACTTTGGAGCCACTTCTGTGTGGCACTGCCTACGTCCATATAACACTGTACAAAAGGCTACTGATTCTAGTTTATATACGTTTCTTATGGCAGACTTTGAGCCGAATTCAGTTTGACTCAGTAGTTAATATTCCGCCCGCTAGAGCACAGTAATGCAGAAATTTCGCTAGATGGCAGGGTTGTTGGAGACGTTAGGAAGGGAACCATCAACCGCAGACTTGCACGAAAACACAAGTTAAAGTTCTATGTTAATGCAATGTTGCCAATTCAAAACTAATGCACATAACTTGGATTTGAATGTGTAAAGTATTATCCGTTTAACTATATTGAATGCAGAGATAGTCATGGTTCTTTTTAGAAAGATAATTTTTTTTTCATATTATGTAACACTGTTTGTTAATGTTGTGTAATATTTGTTTTATTTTGCGGCAACTAAATATCGCTACACTGTTGCTATAGTATTGATGCTTCTGTTAACGATACATGAGATCTGTGCAGGACATGAACATGTGTTATTCAGGCCGCTGTCTTGGATTCATCGGCCTGTTGAATAAAGTGCAAACGTGTTCGTTTATTATCTATATCACTGTTTATCTCGTGTGTTTTTGCCAGTAATTTTATTACTTATAAAATTTATTTGTATTTGACTAACAATACTGTGAAAGTTTTGCATTATCTGTATCTGTAAATTTCGTTATTAGTTTCGGAAATGTTATTGTAACTGTTACTAGATGCATTATTAACTGTACACCTGATAAAATAGCTGGTTTAATTAATGTGTTTTATTTAACATAATGTAAACGTGAGCTGCGATTATCAGTTTCACTAATTTGCGTAAAACCTTTTTTCATTTTTGGCACCACCACCAGAATGCCTCACCAGCCGCCACTGCTATGTATTGTATAGAGATAGAGAGATTTCTTCTTCTTCTTCCTATCACGTATAAAGACTGGTGACCTGTTACGGTTCACTCCATCGTTTCAGTGGACGGTCCCAAGATTTTGTTCCTAGAGAGATTTAAAGAAACATAAATCGTCCAGCCTTAATTAAGGATGACCACGAAGATCCGGAAATTAATAGCAAATGTAACGAATTAAAAATTAATATTGTTATAAAAATAAATTGTAATAATCAAGAACTGTTGATATTGATTATAACATAAAATCTTAAAAGATAAAATTAAAATTAAACTTATAAATAAAATTTCAAAGGCATATTGGTTCCGTTAAGTTCAATGTTAATTGAAAAATGAGTTCTATTCAGTCAATACTTAACATAAACACAATAAAACATGTTATAACAACATTTACACAGATTTAAAAACAAACGTTTTCGCCAATTTCGATTGGCATCTTCAGGTTGTGTAGGTCGAATGGAACATGTTATAAAAAGTGAACACTTGGTATATGACGTTAATAACCAAAGTTACAACTGTAATATCACTTAAAAACAGAGAATAGAATATAGCAAAAAGCCTCCACGATGTGTGTAGAATCACTGTGTTGAAAGAGGCGTGTGTGAACCAAGGAAACAGCAAAACTCTTCTGTCATTGCAGATACAGTTTTCAAGATAGATTTGAAGATGCTACGAACAGGTCGGTCGTGTGGCCGTTACGGAGAGCAGGAAAAATCCTGTAAATTGTAAGGATAGTATGAAAGAATATTTAGAAGCATTTAAGTATTATTTAAATCTTCTAAAACAATACTTACAAAAAATGGAAGAACGTCTTGAAATCCATGAGGACGGCGACACGACTGATCTTTACATTAAGTGGTAGCGTATGACGAAAACTGTATACGTTGCATGACTAGTGGATGAGTGACCGTTACTTGCGTGTGATTTTAAACAGCGGGTTATTTGAATTTGGGTATTGTTCGTTAAGGAGCGGGCTATCATTATTATTAGAAAAGGTGGTAATATATAGTTCCTCCGCAGCATTCATATAATTATGATTGTTAATAGTCTTTAAGTCCTGAAGGGCTTCTTCTATGCCAGTATAACGTCATATACCAAGTGTTCACTTTTTATAACATGTTCCATTCGACCTACACGACCTGAAGATGCCAATCAAAATTGGCGAAAAAGTTTGTTTTTAAATCTGTGTAAATGTTATTATAACATGTTTTATTGTGTTTTATGTTAAGTATTGACTGAATAGAACTCATTTTTCAATTATAAATAAAAGATTTTAGTTAGAATTGGCATATGGCATATTCTTAATTAAGACCTTCTGAGTGGTATAAATCTGCAGACAATCTTTAAGATTTTGGGAGATGATTTTTTAATTTCAAAAGATAGTAGGCCTATTGATAATTGTTAAAAAAAATATTAGTAATTTTTTGTAAAGAACCCCGAGCACCAAAATTCAAACCTGTTACTGACCAATTGAAGAGAGGGATATTATACTTGGCACTAAGGCAGGGAATACAAGGCTCATAAATGATCCAATTTTCATAATCAACCTAGTGCACACCTGTGGAGTAACGGTCAGCGCGTCTGGCTGCGAAACCAGGTGGCCCGGGTTCGAATCCCGGTCGGGACAAGTTACCTGGTTAAGGTTTTTTCCGGGGTTTTCCCTCAACCCAATACGAGCAAATGCTGGGTAACTTTCGGTGCTGGGCCCCGGACTCATTTCACCGGCATTATCATATAATTCAGACGCTAAATAACCTAGATGTTGATACAGCATCGTAAAATAACCCAATAAAATAAAAAAAAATTATTAATCAACTTGATAAGATTGGCTGAGACCTCTCTCCCATGCATATACTGGGTGTTCAGTTCAAAATGTGTCATGGCTCGCTGTATGCCGTCATGTGGCTAGCCGATGAGCCTAGAGAGTTCAATCTTCCTACACTTCCGCAGAGGTGTATAACCTAAGAGGCAGAGAAGTTGCCTAGCAAGTACGGCGTTCATTCTGAAGAGTACGTACCGATACGTACGGTAACGCCGGTAGTGGCAGGAATGTGAACTGTTTGGAAATACGTACTGTCGGGATATGGGGAGAGGGTTAAGATGATTACTTACGTATTTGTTGACATTAACTTCGACGGTCAACATGGACACGAAGCATTTGATTTGTGTTGTGTAATGTTACCGTACGCAACCGATGATAACAAATACCCTGCGTACGACTTGCCGGCGCAAAACACAGTTCGAAAGAGGTTATGGTAGCACACAGACCGTACAGACCGCCATCTGTTGCTACGACGTTCAAGTTATACCGTACACGTTCTCAAGTTCAGATTGAAGAACGCCTTAAATAATAGGCAACTTCTCTAACATATAAGCTGAAACTCGCTTCAAATCGGTGACCCAACAACAGTGACGTCATGACACACTTTGAAATGAACACCCAGTAGTTGGATCTATGATAATAGCACAGTTTACTATATACAGTCACGAAGCTTGAGTTTTGAGGGTGCTAGAAACAATAGACTGTGACGATACTATTTTGCAGTGCCTATAATGAGGCAATATTAGCGATCCTAGTGGTGAGCAACTATCTAAAGTTTGCATATTTACTACGTATTGAGCTTCGCGACTGTATATACTTGACTGTGATAATAGCCTTTTGTTCTTGTCTGTTTAATACTGAATTTCGTATTTACTATCTATTAAAAAAAAGAGTATAATGCCTATGGATTAGGGACAACAATTTTAAAGAGCTGGCAGTTGTCAGCAATGGGTATATAAAGCGTTATTGTAAATTCAGTCTTAATGTCAGAACTAATTACGACGAAGTGAAGAGAAGCGAATAAAAGCATTTGAAATGTGGACATGGAGAAGAATGAAACGTATGGGCAGAGAGAATAAGAAACGAAGCTATGTTGAAAGGAGTGGGTGAAGAAAGAATAATGCTGATACTGATCAGGAAGAGGAAAAGGAATTGGTTGGGACAATGGTTGAGAAGAAACTGCCTTTTGAAGGATGCACTGGAAGGAATGGTGAACGGGAGAGAGTTCGGGGCAGAAGAAGATATCGAATGATAGACGACATTAAGGTATATGGATCATATGAGGAGACAAAGAGGAAGGAGGAAAATAGAAAATATTGGAGGAAGCTGGGTTTGCAGTGAAAGATCTGCCCTTGGGTATAATACTGAATGAATGAATGAATGAATGAATGAATGAATGAATGAATGAATTTCCTGTTGCCAAATGTCTTAGGGTGGCAGATAATATTTCCTCTGCAATTATTAAACCCCTCAATATATTTTGCTTCGTAATTTTGTCTCTTACTAAGTTCAATAAAGCGTTGAATGTTTCACTATCCATTCTTGAATAATTTTTCTAATCAACACGTTCATTTTCACGTAACTCTTTCAGTAAATCCATATTAGAATACATATTTTTTAATACCCTGTCCTTGCAACGCTTCCTTTTATTTTTCTTCCTTCTACATTATCTAACAAAGCACTACCGCAAGAATCGCAGCTTTCTTCTTCTTTGACGGCATGGTAGTATAGTGACACCAGTTTTTCCGCCGCCGACTATTCCGCGAACACTACCAACATGAAAACATTAACATTTTAGCGATCAGTAGAAATTGTAGATTTTCGCATTAACGATAAATGGTCAACGTGTCCAAATGCTGTCAAAACAAATGATTTTATGTTTAAAAGCATTTAAATAGACTATATTAGTAGGATTCTCATGGGAAAAGAAATTTTCCCATGAAATTTCGACTAGTGTATGGTACCGGTGCCCACCCAGCATCGTGATGCACTTGGGGAGCTACGGTAGGTAGCGAAATCCGATTACGAAAGCCAGCTAAAATAGCTGGGGGGAATCATCGTGCTAAACACACGATACCTCCATTCTGCTTGGATGATCGTCAACCTCTGCTTTGGTATGTGAATGTGAGGCCAGCAGCCCGTTGGTCAGTCATGGTGCTTCATGGGCTATCATGCCTCGGATTATTATTATTATTATTATTATTATTATTATTATTATTATTATTATTATTATTATTATTATTATATTAGTAGGATAGTTTTCTAATCCGCCATAAAATGTGAAATAGAATACAAAATGCAAAATGTATGTGTTTCTGCGAAATAGGAGCAAAATTTATTTTTATAAGACATTTCCGTGTTTTTTTTTTTAATCTAAAGACTCTGTCACATATAGGATCTTAATTTACATTACATCATGTAATCACAGACATTCAAACGGGTACGAGGAGTTTCCTGTACATTGCTGTGTGTTTCATTCACTCACTGAAGGCAAGCAGTGGCGGTATCATGTCGCCCTACAAACTCTGTCTCTATAAGCAGTAAGAGGTGGTTTCGTAAAGAATGAGGAGAACTTTTTTGTTGTTCTGTCGGACAAAATGTAATATGTTCACTTTGCTCAACGGTTCAATTAGAAGTATATAGAAATATTAATTGCCACTCTGAATAATGTATTATTATTATTATTATTATTATTATTATTATTATTATTACTATTATTAGTATTACTGATCACTAATTATATGTTTCTATAATTCTTCTGTACGTGCATGAATATCGATACTTTCAGGTCTTCTCCCTAGAAGGATAAAATTATTAGATTTTATCTCAATTTCAATTTTCTTAATCTTTAGATGAGATAATTATTTATTAGTTATTCATTTAATAATAATATTGTAGAAAACCTGATTCAATATTATGTGCCAACGAACTGCTAAACGCCAGGAATTGACATGTCCTAAATCATAACCAGGAAGAGAAAGATGAGGTAAATAAATGTAAGGAAGTAAGCTATCTAATGGGGTTTGAAATATCTCGTGCTCTAAAGCCTTTTAATAGAACAGAATTTCTCAAAAGAATAATGATTAAAATACCTTAAATAACTTGTCCATAAGAAGTTTTTAATTTTGAAAAACTGCGAATTTCTCCACTAAATATCGAGAGAAGAATTTAGAAAATTTCTGATTATATTCAAGAGGAAGTTTTAAAAATGAAGCAAGAAAAATCGTATATTATTCACTGGCTCTTGATGACAGCAGTGACATTACTGATAAGGCAAAGTTTGAGATTTTTACCCGCGGGATTGATCAAGATGTTAGTACAGGAACCATCACTGGTTGTAGTTTTCATGCCGAGTACCTTTCCTCCGTCTCCTTACGTCATAGGCTGTCTGTCGCGTGTAATCACTGCAGCTCGAGTTTTGGTCACCGGTGTTCTATTACGACGTATCCTAAAACGTCGTTCTGTGTGTGTGAGCCGTTTAACTCTGTATGAAACTGACGTCTGTCGTCTGTTTGCCCTAACCTCCCCCTCTTAATCACAAGCCTTGCATCTATAGTTCATAAGAATCGTCAGCCTTAAAATCCGAACAACATCAGAAAACGTTCCCCTGCTTCTACCCTTAAGAGGCGATGTCAAGGACCAATAAGATCGTACTATTTAGCTTCCGGCCTTGGATATAGAAGAAAGTTACTACTCTCTCCTAGTAGCGAACTGTGTGAGTCGAGGAGCGTGTTGTGTTGCCATGGGTACAAGAAAGAAGCATTCTGTGTAGAGTCGGATGAAATAGGTAACGTACAAATTACGCTTTTAATCAGTTTTATACTTACGCAACTGCTAGAATTAATTATAAACCATATGTTTACAGTATTAAAAGAGGTCTTCATATTTAAATGACGCGATCATACAAATAATAATTAAATGTACAAATTTTAATTTAAGAATTAATATTACTAAGAATAATAGACGTCCGTCTCCTTGGTCTCGAGGTAGCGTGCTAGACTCCTAAGCAAGGTGGCCTGGGTTCGATTCCCGGTCGTGAAGTTAGTGGGAATTTAATTCGGACCACTTCACGGATACTTGTTGTCTGTCCATTGTCCAAATGTGTGTCGTGTCTCGCAGTGGCACCCGGGTACCCTGACCCAGTAAACATGGGAGTCCTGTGTTTTGTGTGTGTGTGTGTGTGTGTGTTTAGTAGAGTTGTGGGTCTAGGTACAGTAAACCTCAGGCTGCGGTGCCGAAATTAGAGGAAAAAAAAGACTAATACACTATTTCAATATTAATTATCTTCAGTAAGTACGAAGAAACCAGTACAAAAATTGTTTCTGTGTGACGTAAGATCAATCTTCGATATATTTTCACACCACACACAGGACTGACGTCCAGTGGCGCCTGATGGTTCGAAAATATGATGGTGCACAATGAATATCGAAGAGAAGTTAAACATACTTTACTTTAAGATTTAAAACCGTGTATACCCGAGGGCGCATACATATGAAGCTAATTTATATGCAATTAATAAGTAAAATGACTAAATACAAGCATACCTATCTATACAGAAAGTCCAAAAGTGGAAGGGGTTGTGGGCGAGCTTCTACGTTCTCTATATTGCGATTTATATTCGTATTCGTATTTATTTATTCCCTGTACAATCTATTACAGAATATAGGTTCGTCATTAAGATACAAACACAAAATACAAACACATACATTTACGCAAAATAAGATTTCTAGTATGAATTTAATTTTAACACTCTTTTTTTTTTTTTCAAAGAATAATAAAACTACCAAAAGACGCAATAAATAACAAGATATATAGGCTCTAATACATTTTCAGTTTACAAAACATTAAATAAATAGATTAACATAGATTAGATACAAACAAATATGCCTACACAATGAAATTATATTAAACATGTTTATCACCTGAGGTGATTTATTTGGAGAGTGATTGAATCTTTTAAGGACCAAAAGACTTCATCTTAGTTATTCAGTACATTTAGTATTTATATTGTTTGGAGAAAAATTATGTGCAACAGTAATGAAGGTAGGTATTTTACTTTATAACTTTAATGTAAGAAATCAGTGATTTTGAACGGCATGGACTGGAGCAAAATAGTTTTTACCCTGGTTTTGAAACCTTCATAATTTAAATGTTTAATATCCCCGGGTATCTTGTTATATAATAAGATACCTGTATGAGAAGTATTGTTACTATTTTTGTAATAGTATGACAATTTATATGCAAGTTGTTGGCAGTTCTTGTGTTATGGTTATGACTTTCTTCCTCATGAAAAACATTTGAGCACAGAATCGTCATTAGAATGCTACCAAAGTACCAAGTGCAACGTTTTCGTTCATAAAATTCAAATGCAGCTTTCGTAGGCTGTCGAGAGATAGCAGCACTTATTGTCAGAACGACAACTCAGAACTTTAAAGCTCCTTTATGTATTGTGCCGTTTGTGTGCATGTAGATCAGCCGTGGCGAAAATGCGACTCACGAGCACATTGTGGCTCGCAGTGCTTTTCTCTCGCTTCCTACCTACAACCCCCACCCTCTCACTCACTGGAGTCAAACTCCGTTCTCTTTGTATTTGTCTCGGACCTGCGAGTGGCGTATCGTCGCAATATCTCTCTCGAAACCATATACCTCTATAAAAAACGAAAGTTTCAAGTAGGATGGGAGGATGCATTCTTTTGCTTACAATATGACGAAAATATTAAATGTATGATTTGTTCACAAATATTACTAGGAAAACGGTTGTATAACATAAAACGGCATTATAAGTTACTACATGTTACTGATGAAACATTAAAAGGTTAAGTGTTATTATTATTATTATTATTATTATTATTATTATTATTATTATTATTATCATTATTATCATCTCTGTACGTCGATTCTTTTACAGCAGATGTACAAATAATGCGGTTAGATTTTCAATTTAAACTCACAGATTTACAATGTGACGTTAAATGAAAGCTAGATGTAAGGACTTGACAGATATTGAACTTTTCAAATCTTTGGAAAAAAAAAATATTTGAAGCTTCGTTCTTTCGCTTGCTCTGTTGAAGCCATGTTCGCTGTAACTTACGTTTGTGAAAAATTATTTTCAACAATGAAAATAGTAAAAATCAAATTTAGATCACGACTGACAGACAAATACCTTCGTGATCAACTACGATTGGCAGTAGGTGACATAATTTCTGATTTTGAAACTTTGTCGCAGAGACATTCTGAAGACAGTTAATTTTAGGTTGTGATAATGTGTCCTATGTTTTCTTGTTCATTTCTTTCTTCGTTACACGTCCTAAACATTAACTTCCCCCCCGTCGACCTGGTTGGCAAGTTGGTATAGCGCTGGCCTTCTATGCCCAAGGTTGCGGGTTCGATCCCGGGCCAGGTCGATGGCATTTAAGTGTGCTTAAATGCGACAGGCTCATGTCAGTAGATTTACTGGCATGTAAAAGAACTCCTGCGGGACAAAATTCCGGCACATCCGGCGACGCTGATATAACCTCTGCAGTTGCGAGCGTCGTTAAATAAAACATAACATTAACTTCCCCTTCGGTTGTCCGCCCCCCTCCATAGGTGCTATGCACGTTGCAGCTTACACAGTGGCTCGGCGCACCATGACCTTTTCGCCACGGCTGATGTAGATCGAGAAAGTAATATGCAACTGTATGTTGCACAAGCCGAATGAATACATTTTTCATGCTTATTACTTCGGACAAATGTCTAGTTGAAACAGATACTTTCCCAGTGAATTTATTTTCTTCTGACTGACGTTGGTGTCCATGTCAGGGAGTGCGACAAACCGTTCTCAATGAGGAAAGCAGTAGACCACGCCTCTAACCCCCCTGTCCCCGCACTAGCCGAACATCTCTATAAACTACCTTCCATAGGTTTTCAACATCTCTGAAAACCAAGAGGCTCGGCGGCTCTACAGATGTACAAAACAAGACGCCAGCTGCAGATAGTCATGACTGAAAAGTGTAAAATAAAATTATATTTTTAATAGTAACAAAGCCGGGAGATTAGCAACATTACTGTGGGGGGGGGTACAAACCTGCAACCCCCTTGAGAAGCCGCCACTGCTGACGTCTGATTTGCGTTTCGCTTTAGGTTAGATGGGTTAAATGAGGCGACAGGCCGAGATATGTGAGAAGATTAGTGGGTTGGTGGAGAGGATATGTTGTTGTGTTCACCGCAACCTGTTGTTTTCTAATGCCAGGCGTTTGACAATAAAGCCATTTGACCTCTTGCACTCCAATATTTTTCAAAGATATTATCATGGTCAGCCACTGAAACACAGATTTGGTGGAGCAAATTTCGTCGCTTTGGTGGTGAAGGGGCCTAACCCACAAAATTTTGATTTTTGACTTAAAACCATTTATGGAGTCTAAGAAGTCTAAATTTTACATTTGTTAAAGTTCATATGCGATTAGTTTAAAAAATAAAGAGATATTTGAATTTTGTGAAAAGCCCTATACCTCATTTACTGAGTTGTCAATAGACTTAAGTGTCTTACATCCACTCACAGTTCCATTGGAAGGAAAAATGCTGGAACGTTTGTACGGTTGTGAAGTTCTATTAAAATTATAGCATGTACCCTATTAATATGTTGTATCCCATAGGATACTTTATCAATTTAAGGGTTAAGTAACGCGAGGTCGAGGAATGTGAAAAGTTTTAATGATTTTAGGTACGTTTTCTCTCCCGAGTGTAATGTGGGGAGATATCGAAGTTTTACTCAAATAAGAATATACTACGAAGCGACAAGATAGATGTTATATTTCGGTATATAACACCAGACTAATTTATTTTTATGAACAAGTATTAACATTCAATATTACGAAACGACAAGATAGATGTTATATTTCGCTCGTACTCGTATAATACCAGACTAATTTATTTTTATGTCTTTCAAATAAAAATGAACTCGGAATTCAATATTACTGTAAAAACAATTTTCCATACCGCAATATTCAGAAACAAATGGAAAACAGAATCTGGGAGGCTTTCATCTAGTAATGAATTAATAATGCATAAACTAAATAGTGATTCAGAATAAGAATGAAACATTCTCATAATTTAATGAGAAAGTCTGTAGGAGTACTTTGAGTTAGGGAATATGTTTCCACTGACGTCTGTTTTTAATAGGTTATTTTACGATGCTGTATCAACATCTCAGGTTATTTAGCGCCTCAATGAGATGAAGGTGATAATGTCGGTGAAATGAGTCCGGGGTTCAGCACCGATAGTTACCCAGCATTATCTCATATTGAGTTGAGGTAAAACTCTGGGAAAAAACCTCAACCAGGTGACTTGCCCTGGCCGGGATTGGAAGCCGCGCCACCTGGTTACGCGGTCAGACGCGCTAACCGTTACCCCACAGGTTTGGACATCTGGTTTTTATATTGTACAATAGTAAAATGTTCTTCACCGCCGTCAAGGTCGATGGCATACTGCCGGACAGGTTTTGACATAGCCTATGTACACCAGAGGGTTTTGACGTAGAACAGCAGCCTTCTCCTCACTAGATGTGGAGAGGAGGCATCACTCATGAGGCAACCAAGCCAGGAGATAATGGGCTAGTGTAGCCAGTTTCTTCCCCTCTCCATTGCATACCTCGCTGGCTAGTTGCATATTATGCTAATCAGACTTCAGATATAGACAAACAATATTGTTCTTCCTCTGACACATATCGTAAAGTGAGGTGTACTGCCTGACAATAGATATATCAGCCAGAACCTAAATCAGAGGGTAATTGGATATATAGCGTTTATTTTATTTAGTTATTAGGCCTAAATGGGTTTCTTGTGTTTGTTTTAGTTGGTAATTCAGTTTGTATTTCGTGGCTTCCTTATGAAATATTACAAGACACAGTGTTTAAATCAGAGAGTGTTTAAGAGTTATTCACTTAAAAGTAGATAAATTTATTATTCTGTGTGTAAATATTTGTGTTTAGTTTTATATATGTGTAATACAATGTATATTAGTTTATATAACTTCATCATATACACATCTTGTAATACTTCTACTTTAGTCAAAGCAATGAATTTCATGTTGTCAGGCAAAACATTTTAATATTACATCATACTAATCTTCTAATTACCAACCTAATTTGCGAAAAGTCCAGGAGGAAAATATAGGCTACTATTCCACCATTTAAAAGACACCTTCCAACATAAAGATGAGATGTTGTAAATAAGTAAGATATTATTCAATGAAAGAGTAATGGAACGGAGAAAAATTCTCTCCGGCACCGGGATTTGAACCCGGGTTTTCAGCTCTACGTGCTGATGCTTTATCCACTAAGCCACACCGGATACCCATCCCGGTGTCGGACATAATCGTCTCAGATTAAGTTCCAACTCTTGGGTTCCCTCTAGTGGCCGCCCACTTCGTGGTTTAAGACGGCGCTTATTCCGTCGGATCCCGGCCAACTAGTCACTCATAACGAGTGCACCTCAGCACATGTGTGGACTTCAGTCCTACGTTCATAGACATCTATGACGTAGTGCAGAGGGAGGCCACTAGAGGGAATCCAAGAGTTGGAACTTAAACTGAGACGATTCTGTCCGACACCGGGATGGGTATCCGGTGTGGCTTAGTGGATAAAGCATCAGCACGTAGAGCTGAAACCCCGGGTTCAAATCCCGGTGCCGGAGAGAATTTTTCTCCGTTCCATTACTCTTTCATCGTATAATGACGCAGAATATCTTCATGGAAATATCATATGTACTTCGGTACATTAAAACAATATATAAGATATTATTATTATTATTATTATTATTATTATTATTATTATTATTATTATTATCATTATTATTTCAGTACATGGCATAGTGACTTTGCCCTCTTTGGTGATATCTGGTATTAGTTGGCAACACTGAAGAGATGGTCAAATTAGCCTTTTAGTAACTGTTCTTACGTGATCCTCACTATATTCTTTGGCCTTGCTCAAGAGTACAGGAATGTTAACGGAGATAAATACTTGGAGAAAAGAATTGACTCTGCAGTACTGTATGTTTTATGTAGATAATCTCCAGTGTCGGACATATTTATTAATTGGATAATGAAGATAAAATTTATATTATTACATTTTGTTCTTTTGGCCTTTGTTTACATTACTCTAGTCCCAAGCGCCAATCAGCCAATGTATTACACTCTTTAAAACAACATTAAGCTGCTTCGAACTCCGAGGTCTTAGTGGGAGGTCATGTGAGACTAGAGGCGAAGTTATTCTGTTGTAAAGAGAAGACCTGTCCGTGACAGTTTGTAGTTAGGATGGGTTTCATAAAACAAGTTCCTTTGTTTGACTCTTTTTCGTGTTATTACTTATCTACGTCAATTTCATGGCAACTATTTTAGCCAGAAGTGCTGTGTGACAGAATCAAAATGAATAATACAAATGAATCGGTGAGAATTAAGAGGAGAGGATGTTATTTTTTAAAACTTTTTTTTCCTATTTGGTGTAAAATATTAATTTTTTGTATGTACAGAGTTCATAGCTGTAGCAACTCAACCAAATATAAATATTTTGAAAAAATTTGGGGGCCCAGATTTGAAAAAAAATATACCGAATGCAGGATTTTACTAAAACCGATATATCTTAACCATTTTTAAAGATAGATTGAAGCAGTTTTTTGCAATGTACTTGCAAAAGCATGCTCTACAAACTACCTGTAACAGAATTTTGATATTAGTCCCTACGTTTGTAAAATATACAATTAAAATTTAATAACACTTTTTTTTATTCCCTTTTTCGCAAACAAACGGACATATTTTAAAAATGAAATCAATTAACAAAATTCTGTTACAGAGGAAAGTTTCCTAATAGTCTAAAGAATATGTGTTCTAAATTTCATGCATGTATCTGTAATAGTTCAGAAATTATATCCATTTTTGTCTCGCAATGTAGCAAAAAAATTAATTTACAGGAAACAACAATAAAAGGGAACGTGTGATTTAAAAATCCATAGCGCAGAAAGTTTAAAAATGGCGTCTCAACATCCGATAAGGGCACAAATACCCACAAATTGTTATGCAATGCATTCCAAACATATCACAGAGTATTCTAAAGACAATTTTTTTTAATTCACTCATTTTTCACCAAAAAAATATAGTCCTCTCCTCTTAAAAGGCACTAAGTGACATTTTTTGGTAAAGTGAGTTATACATTGTTTCTTATATTTTAAAGATAGCCTTAAGATAGGAAGTGCAAAATCTGTGTAGGCGAGTAGATTACAACCTATTCTCTAGAGATGGTAAAGAAAGGAACTAGCTTTGCATTTAGCTCCTTTCAATTCCAAAAGTTGCATCACCTGACTTGACACGGGCTGTAATAAATTAATATGTACACTGACGTTCAAAGATATCCGATCCGACTAATCGATAGTGATCGATAATTTGTTGGTGTAAATGTGGATTCTTTAGTTATTGCTTCTGTGAATAGATGGCGAAAATAATAATCACTGTTACCATTTGTAGATAAATATTCCCGCATTATGGACTTCAATTTTTCATCCCGCTCAACTGATTATAAAACAACACTGGGTTTAGCTCGAAACCGCTGATATTGTCAATTGTGATAATAATTAATGCTTAGTCTATAATCATTTTCTCTGACACTTTTTTAACTGTCCCAATAATGGTGCCACCTATTGAGAATTAGCGGAACTCTTTCAAAGTTTGTCAATTTTTTATATCTTTGGTTCTGACTTATCCCGAGGTTAGAAAGTTCGCTTATACGATCATAAAATCGTAGGTCAGATATTTTTTAATGTCAGTGTACCTGCATAGAATAAACCTTTGTATTATTTCAATGTATAATTTGTTATCTTTTCAAGATTTGTTTCAAATTATTAAGGAAAAAAGTAGTTTGCAATGGATTCTGAAGAAGGCCACAATCAGTTAAAATTATCTTGGGAAAGGTAAGACTCAAGCCGCTTAGAAATTTGTAGAAAAACTTTCATAAACCTTCACTTTATACAAAAGAAAAGAGCTTTCACTTTTAGTCTTAGGCTATTTTCCTGATAGAGGATATTTGTTCTTTGATTGCGATAGGAATTTTGGCCTTACAAAATGTGCTGTAATTTTATGTTTGCAAAAATTAATTATTGTCTGATACTTAAGTAGAATTGAAAGTAACTAAGTACAATATATTCATTTGTTTCTGTAATGATTCTAATGATATCTAATCTGTTTAGTATTATGCCCAATTATTATTTCAGAGGTTGCAATTTAATTGTATGTTCACAAAAATTACAATAAAGAAATGTGAAGTGCCAGTTTATTGTCCGGTACTTTCAGGTAGAATTGAAAGAAACTAATTAGACCTACGGTGAATTAATTTTTTTCTCTAACTACAGCAAAATACAAAATTAATATTTACATTTAATTTTTAACATTAGTGGCCCATTCTCTACCCTTTGAAAAGTAAAATAAACGGAAACTTTAAAAACCTACATTTTTCAATTTACAGGAAAGCACACAAATTGTATTTAGTTCCTTTACCGGCTCACAGATTCAAATACAATTTTTAAAGCTATTATAAACCTATAATAATTGTTAGACTTACAAATTCTGAAGAGTATCACGTATGAAAGTATTAAATTTAATAACAATTTGTTGTTTCTCTTTGTACGAAGATTTTAAAAGATTACTGTACATTCACAGTTCGAGCTGCGCATAGAGATTACACACTCGTTATTATTATTATTATTATTATTATTATTATTATTATTATTATTATTATTATTATTGACACCAATTTCAAGGACCATGATCAAACTCTTTCCCAACCCTCATTACCTTTCTCATAGAGCGTATTCCGAATCTCACCGGTGAGCAATCCGATGGCATCACGGTGTTCCGAATTCCACCGATGACGTCATTGATCTCCACCGGTGTCGCACCGGTGCTATCAGCTTGAAGAGGTGGTGGCAGTCTCCATCAGCCGCCATCAGTGAATCTGATTGGTTTTTGTATAGGGCGGGAATTAGCAGACGAATGACATCATGCACTGTTGTGTCATGGCGGTGTGTTCTGCTTTAGTTCTGCTGTATTGTTTGTAATGAGCACAACGTAAAAACAATATGTTAATGGCTTATGAGCGAACATGTCAACGGACCAGTTATTACTACCGGTTCAAGAAATAAATTGTTTCTGATCTCTTTTCTTTGAACGAGATGGCAGTACGGAAATTTCGCAAAATTTTGCTAGCGTAGCACAGATAACAACTTACACAGTCGCCATGACAGCCATCGATCCTTCCAGCAGTTTTGTTCCTATTCCGCTGCAGCGTGACGTCATTGTTGTCCACCGGTCCGGTGAGATTCGGAATACGCTGATAGTCACCGACGTAGCTTAGTCAGCTGAGACGCTTTTCTGTATATTCGGGTTTGGGGTTGTACTCGGGAGTGGGTTCAATTCCCGCTAATTACCTAGTTGGGTTTCTTCCGAGGCTTTCCCCAACCAACTGTAGTCGAATGTTAGGTAATCTGCGGCGAATCCTCGGCCTCATCTCGTCAAATTTCATCTCGCTACCACCAATCTCATCGACGCTAAATAACCTATTAGTTGATACAGCGTCGTTAAATAACCAACTGAAAAATCACTTCTCATCTATCATCCTATCATCTCCCGCTTTAGACCTGCCACCTGTCCGAAGGAGTAGCGCACTCGGAAAATCTGTGTCCGTTAGTACGACGGCGAACTACTGTGATGTGGGAAACAGAGTCGAAAATTATTATTATTATTATTATTATTATTATTATTATTATTATTATTATTATTACTTGCTTGATTACTTACGGCTTTCGAGGAACCCGGAGATTCATTGCCGCCTTCACATTATTATTATTATTATTATTATTATTATTATTATTATTATTATTATTACTTGCTTACTTACCTACCTACTTACTTACGTACGGCTTTAGAGGAACCCGGAGATTCATTGCCGCCCTCACATTATTATTATTATTATTATTATTATTATTATTATTATTATTATTATTATTATTATTATTACTTGCTTACTTACCTACCTACCTACCTACTTACTTACGTACGGCTTTAGAGGAACCCGGAGATTCATTGCCGCCCTCACATTATTATTATTATTATTATTATTATTATTATTATTATTATTATTATTACTTGCTTACTTACCTACCTACCTACTTACTTACGTACGGCTTTAGAGGAACCCGGAGATTCATTGCCGCCTTCACATTATTATTATTATTATTATTATTATTATTATTATTATTATTATTATTATTATTATTATTATATTGATTGCATTTCATCTCACTGCCATTTCTATCATTCATTCTCATCATCATTTGTTGTTTTGTTTGTATCTTGTGCTAAACTGTAATTGGCCTTGTGCTGTTGTTTCGCACATTAATATTATAAATAAATAAATAAAAATAAATAAATAAATTACTTACTTACTTGATTACTTACGGCTTTCGAGGAACCCGGAGATTCATTGCCGCCCTCGCATTATTATTATTATTATTATTATTATTATTATTATTATTTACTTACTTACTTACGGCTTTCGAGGAACCCGCAGATTCATTGACGCCTTTACATTATTATTATTATTATTATTATTATTATTATTATTATTATTATTTTTATTATTATTATTACTTGATTACTTACGGCTTTCGAGGAACCCGGAGATTCACTGCCGCCCTCACATTATTAGTCTATTATTATTATTATTATTATTATTATTATTATTATTATTATTACTTACTTACTTACTTACGGCTTTCGAGGAACCCGCAGATTCATTGCCGCCCTCACATTATTAGTGTATTATTATTATTATTATTATTATTATTATTATTATTATTATTATTATTATTATTATTATTATTATTATGGTATAAAATCAATAGACAGCGATGTCATCATGGCTTACGAATTACAGCACTGAATGCAAATCGATGTGAGGCAACCTTGACCATTTATTTTGCTCAGAGCTCCAAAGCTCGAAAGACGTAATGTTCATAATTCCCCGTTGCCTTGTAATATTCTTAATACAGAGCGAAAAGTAAAGACAGCCCGTCGTTCCGGTAAGGAAAGGAAACCTTCAATTCACTTGCAATTACGATAATTAGAGCAATGAATGCTTTATAATTCATTAAAAACTCGTTAGACCGGACGGCTATGAATATGCTATGATGAGAGCGCACCAGGGGTTATTGTTTTCGAATTATTAACCAGCACGCTGCTTTGATGTGCTCTAACATCTCCGTCACCGGCTGGGGCAGTCGTGCTTTGATGCAAACCTCTTAATGCATGGCAATCCTGCATCCTGATGCTGCTGCGTTTCCTGCAGATTTTTTTCAATGTTTTCAGCATATATCTTCGGGTGTGGTTTAAATAGTAGAATACTTGGCTAAAAATCAGTGCACCCGGGTTAGTATTCTTACAGATAAATTAATATTTACATCGACATAGAACATGAATTGTCTCGTGTTTTATGTAATTAAGATTTGACCTTGTACTACAGGGACATCACTTTATTTTTACTAACATTTTTAACATTAACCTGGCTATACTCGGAAACACTGTTGCCCCCTTCCATTACAGGAGTTTGATGTTACTAGTGCAATATGTAAACAAATCATTTTACTAGGTATAGGAGGAGAGAAAAGTAGTGTATCCATTTATGTTGTAGGAAAATTCGATATTACGATTTTCAGTTTGATCATCACTTTTACGGAATTTATCAAAATACAGTAGAGTAGTAACATTTTTTTTTCAAAAACTCAACATTTCAGGAGGCTATGTTCGTTATGTAATGTCTACTTTATTTAGCATATTAATTATTGATGTTATTATACAATATAGAGAGTGCATTTAAATTGAGGGGCTCATAAGTAAAGGGCTGTAAGTGCACTTAAGTTACTTTTGAGAAAATGGGGTTTAAATATTTAAGCTTTCGTAAAATCGGTGAAATTTTTTATTTAAATTTTAATGTGTGATGAGATTAAAATATCCCTTTGCCACTAAAATTTTAGATCTTTTGCTTACACTGGATGCACTTAACTCATGTTATTACAAATGTCACTAGCATTCCTTTGCTTCTAGCCACCTCGATTCAAAAAAGCTAATCTAAATTTTTAAACAAGTTGCTGAAAATGGTTGCCGTCCATTACAATGCAGGCTTCAATTCAGTACGCATATTATTAAAAACATTTGAAGCATATTCTCTGAAATTGAATTTATCGTTTCTTGAATATAATTTTTTAGTACGATATTATTAATATAGGTTCTTTCTTCTATAGAAAACGCAATCATATTTCTGAAACACACTATACACTGCAGTGTTTACTTCGCTGCTTGAAGACTTCGAATGCAACAGCGGCCGTAAGTTTGTGTGTCTGACGGGAGCAAGGACATTAGTGAAGGGGTGAGAGTGAAGTACATTCAGAAATGCAGGTACAATAGAAATGCAAGTAAAAATAAAATGATGTCCCTGTATAACTTATTGATTACATGACAAAATACTCCAGCTATTTGGGGATCTGTAATGTTTTTTCGTGTTGATATTTATGATGATGGTGGTGATTTATATGATGTAATGTACAGAATGAACAGTAAGCGATGTCATTAATTTTGGGGGGATATTCTTTAGAATAGTTAAAAAAAAGTTTAATCCAATTTTTCTCGTTTTGCTTCCTTTCTGAGATAGGCCTAATAATTATTTTATATAAAACATTTTATTGCGTGTTTCGGGAAAATCATTGTTTAATTCCCAAAATCCTCAGTCAATTTAAGAAAGCAGAGTATTACTTATTTACCTACTTACTTACTTACGGCTTTTAAGGAACCCGGAGGTTCATTGCGACCCTCACGTAAGCCCGCCATCGGTCCCTATCCTGAGCAAGATTAATCGACTCTCTACCATCATATCCCACCTCCCTCAAATCCATTTTAATATTATCCCCCCTTCTACGTCTCGGCCTCCCCAAAGGTCTTATTCCCTCCGACCTCCCAACTAACACTCTATATGCACTTCTGGATTCGCCCATACGTGCTACATGTCCTGCCCATCTCAAACGTCTGGATTTTATGGTCCTAATTATGTCAAGTGAAGAATACAATGCGTGCAGTTCTGCATTGTGTAACTTTCTCCATTCTCCTGTAACTTCATCCCTCTTAGCCCCAAATATTTTCCTAAGAACCTTATTCTCAAACACCCTTAATCTCTGTTCCTCTCTCAAAGTGAGAGTCCAAGTTTCACAACCATACAGAACAACCGGTAATGAATGAATGAATGTGAATGAATGAATGAATGAATGAATGAATGAATGAATGAATGAATGTTAGCCATGATGTCCCATGTTGGGCACTGACCTCCTGTGATGGGGTTAGAACCCCCTCGACAATAACTGTTTAATAAATTCTAACTTTCAGATTTTTTGACAGCAGACTAGTTGACAAAAGCTTCTCAACCGAATAGTAACACGCATTTCCCATATTTATTCCGCGTTTAATTTCCTCCCGAGTGTCATTTATATTTGTTACTGTTGCTCCAACATATTTCAATTTTTCCACCTCTTCGAAGGATACGTCTCCAATTTTTATAGTTCCATTTCGTACAATATTCTGATCACGAGAGAGTATTAGTTACTATGATAATAAAAAATTGAAAAATGTTACCCTTCTTGTCACATTATTACTCTCCTATTTTGAAAAAGATTGCATGCTGTTTCAGGAGCAAAATTTTGTGCACACAAATTATTTGTGTGGAATATGTGTGAAAATGAATAATTAAAGAAGTTGTAATACTCGAGTGATTTGCTTTCACGTTGGACTGTTAGGCAAACCCCGTACGTCCACGTATATTGTTAAACCAATTCACGATAACATTTATCTGCCATTTTACTAAAAAGAAGTTTGTAAATTTCGGATTAACCGCTTACAGTATTGCACCAAATTTTCATCTGTTACTTTCAATATGGCCAATTATATAATACTTGACTATTGTAAATTAATTCAGAATATGAGAAATATTTATATCATTTTAATTTAACCATTTGACTTGGCGAGAGCAAGAAATTACGAAGGCTGGTGAAAAAAAAAAAAGAACAACAATTAACCTGAAATTCATAAAACATTTGACACTCAAGATATGTATCATTAAAACATTTTTGATGTTAAGACAGAGTTTATTGATAAAAATAATAAATAACATTGGTGCTCCATGGAATTAAATTACTAACAATATTTAAAAGGCATTTTTACACTCTTATAAATAGCTCTTAGTCTTTGGCTTGTACATCAAGAAAAGTGTAACTCACATAAAGCTTCACACACTCTTCGTCACTTGATAGATGTCTTAAAATCACTATTAAATTCACAATATCACAATTTGCAACCGCTTTCCATCAGTCATTTTGAATCACCACAATTGCAATATCTTCTTCAATAGTCCCAAAACAGGAAACAATGTTCATGACACGCAATCCATTTCTCTTGTTAAAATATTTGTAATAAGTAAGAAGAACAGTAGTACCGGTAGTGTTAACTTTGAGAATACTGCATAATATGTGGAAAAATGCGTATAATCTTAATATCCCTGGTTTGCTTTCAGTACTTCCTTAAAAAGCGGTAGTGTAAATGTCATCATTAGACTTCGTTGAATTGCCACACGCAGCATGCAATCAGGTTGCCGATGTACAGTAGTATAGCGGAGGTGGGCGACCGGCCGGTCTCGTAGTATAAGCAGTTCATGTTAAGAGTTGTGACCGGCCAAATAGATAGAGCAGCTACAGCTAATATATACATAAGTAAGCACTTGTTTTTGCATTACTGTGGTTGGAATAGTCAAAGCTTAACATTTGTTCAGTGCAGACAAGAATTCAATCAAACATACTACAATGAGAGTGTTGCTGTTTCAAATAATTGCCCCTGGAATACCCTTACCCCCGCAGCCAGTCTGACCCGTTGGGAAACGTTGTTGGATGCTGTTAATTATTATGCAGAACATTACGGCAAAATAATGGAGGTAATTTATGCATTGGATAGCACAGACAGTTCCGCTGTTGCAGCTGTAAAATTATTGCCTTCTTAACAGCTATTGGAAGATATTCTGTTCATTGATTCTGATTTTAAAATCGTGTCCAAAAGCATCACCCTGTTAGAATCGTCTAAACTACAACTGTCAGAAGCCCTTAATATAGTGGATAAAGTATCACAAACCGTTATCCAAAATAAAAATTCACTAATTTCAGAAAAACTGAAATGTAAGTTGAGAAACATTATTGCTAAAAATTCTACCTATTCACAACTTCGTATTTTATATTATGTACCATCAGGTCACGACAAGACGTCTGAAGTTGGTGTACTAAAAAGTAGTGACTTTCCGTTCTTCAAATATGCACCTATTACATCGCGTGATGTTGAACGTACATTTTCCCAATATAAAAACTGTTTGAGTGACCATCGGAGGAGGTTACTTTGCAGTTGCTCAAAATGTACGTAACTCTTATCTGCAATGCACATATTCAAGGATGATGTGAGTATATTACATTAAATTTTAAGAGTTAATATATCTCACTACAAAATAATTGTGTATTTATATGTTTAGACATTTCCTACTTCAATGATCATTCATTATATTTCTTGAATGCAGGATACAGGTTTTATTGTAACCGGAGTATACTGCTCAGTGTTTACATTAGAGGCATACTCCATCCTTTCCACGCCCCCTTCTCATACAGTCTATACTGCGAGCATAGTGAACCTTACGATTCTCGTGGCAATTCCACGAAGTCTAGTCATTATCATACTTACTGATCAGTAGGCCTACATAATATAAAGGGTACTGTGATCAGTATAGGACGGAATTACGTTGTACATATGGCCTATAAATCCACGTGTATTTAGACGTCAAGAACAAGAAATATCTACACCTTTTCCAAATATATATATATATATATATATATCCATTATTGTTGTGTTAGCTGAACAACAATTCATTCTACATGTTTTCTTAGTTTTTTTCTTCGGTTTAGGAAGTCTGTTCGAAAAGTTCTTCAATTAATCGGCATAGACTCAGTACAGCGATCATTATCTATTTTAAGACAGTGTCATTACTTTGAGTGCCTTAAGGGGAGAGGACGGTATTTTTTTTTTTAACTTTTTTCCTATTTGATGTCAAATATTATTTTTTTGTATGTAGAGAGCATACCTGTAGAAACTCAACCAAAAATAAATATTTTGAAAAAAAAAATTATTTGGGGGCCCAGATTTGAAAAAAATATAAGTACCCAATGCAGGATGTTACTAAAATCGATATATCTAAACCATTTTAAAGGGTAGATTCATCCCTTTTTTGCAATGTACTTGCGAAAGCATGCTCTATAAACTGTATGTAACAGAATTTTGATATTAGTCCCTACGTTTGTAAAATAAACAATTGAAATTTAATAACATTTTTCTGAATTCCTTTCTTCCAAACAAACGGACGTAGTTTTAAAAAGAAATCAATTAACAAAATTCTGTTACAGAGAAAAGTTTCCTAATAGTATAAAGAATGTGTGTTCTAAATTTCATACATGTATCTTGAATAGTTCAGAAATTATATCCATTTTTGTCTGGCAATGTAGCAAAAAAAAAAAAAAAAAAAGTTACCGTAAACCGATAAAAGGGGGCAAGTGATTTAAAAATCCATAGCGCAGGAAGTTTAAAAATGACGTCTCAACATCCGATAAGGGCACAAATACCCACGAAATGTTATGTAATGCATTCCACACATATCAAAGAGTATTTTAAAGAAAAAAAATTTTTTTTTTGAAAATTAAATTTACCGAAAACAACAATAAAAGGGGTCGAGTGATTTAAAAATCCATAACGCAGGAAGTTCAAAAATGGCGTCTCAACATCTGATAAGGGCACAAATACCCACAAAATATTATGCTATGCATTCTACACATATCACAGAGCATTTTAAATATTTTTTTTTTAATTTACTCATTTTTCACCAAAAAATACCATCCTCTCCCCTTAATATTCTGGCTCCCTAATCAGACACGTACACGATTTTTATTTGATTAAAATGTGTTTATAGTAGTACAAAAATACAACATACTTTAGTAGTAAATATTTAAGAATGTGAAATGTTATCTTTTTCTATAGAAATATAAATAAAATGTGATTTTTTTAAATGTCATGTTACTTTAGAATGCCATTTTATTAGTGGCTAACAAGAAAGCCAGGTTACAGTATAAACATTTCATTTAAGCTGATAAGCCATTATACCCCAATACAAAAATTCCTATTAATAATAATGTTTGTATAATGGATAGGGTAAAAGAGGGTCTGTTGGACAGTCGGGCATGTTGGACACTTTGTACCGGGACATCATTTTATTTTTACTTCAATTCTTATTGTACCTGAGTTTTTGAATGTACTTCACTCCCACCCCTTCTACTAATGAAGTTACAACTCCACACAGAGCCAAGACCGCAGATAGTAAGCAGTACTGAGTTACTGAGTATAGTACGTTCCAGAAATATGTTCGCGTTTTCCAGTGACGAAAGAGCTTTCAATATTGAATCATATTTTCGCACAGGTACTGTCCGTTTGCCTACGTCGCATCCCGATTTCCCCCACCTGCTTCTGCTCGCCCCTCTGTAAAGCTGGGCTGTCTTAGCTCTTTTCTGAAAACATTAATTTCTCTTAGGAATTGGGCGTTTACGTGATATTATACAGCTGTTTAATTTAACTTAAATAAAAGGGCCTCGTTAAGTAATTAACTGTCAGGTGATTTCTTCCCTTTCTACAATCCTGCGGCATAACCACTTGGACGGATAGTAGATAGCATGTCTGAGTAATTTTATATTTTCGGGTCGGGCAGAAGTGAAGATTGAATTAACAGTACGTAGAGTAGGTATAGAATTATTTCAACATGAGTTACTAGTACGAAGGACACTGACAATTGGAATTAGATGCAATAGTCTATAGTGCGATAATATGCACAAAAGAACTGAAGCCTGTATCGAAATGAACGGCCACCATTTTCAAAATTGTGTTTAAATATTCATATTATGATTATTTTTCAATTTAACTTCTTTCTCTATATTGTACGCTAATGTGCTGTAGACAGTATAATATACACCGCATAATGAATACGTTCGCATGGATAACTCAGTTCGTGAGTAAAAACACTTATTCTTAATACAGTACTGTACTTTCATTAAAGAAACACCTAATGAAAATTATCAAACTCAAAATCGCGATATTTCCTAGTTTACGTAAATGGATGAACTACTTTTCTTCCTTCCTATACCTAGTAGAGTGATTTGTTTGTGTTTTACGCCAGTATCATCGAACTCCAGTCTTGGAGGAGGGAGCAAGCGGTGTTTCCGGTTCTCTAAAGATATAGACAGGTTAATATTAAAAATGTTAGTAAAAATAAAATGATGTCCCAGTACTTTAACGTGTTACCTCGCCACTTGTGGGCACCACATTCTGCTAGAAGTCAATGACGGAAGTAACCATGAGTGGAACTACTTCCGTCATTGACTTCTAGCAGAATGTGGTGCTCACAAGTGGCGAGGTAACACGTTAAAGTAAAAAGTGTCCAACGTGCCCGACTGTCCAACAGATCCCAATTTACCCTACCTGTAATACTTAGACATGTCTAACAAGATATGTAGTTCCAATTTTTGCCACAATTGGCTTTGGTTTAACATCGCTTCAATGGCCTCTCGAAAGTATATTTAGAGTTGGAAGTCATTCAGTTACTTGTCTTTGATATAACCTATACAGCGTGTTCGAAAAATTCTGTCTAAGAACAGCATTGCAGAATAGACAATACAATAACAATTAATTTAAGCACAGGAACCAACACTGTACGATTGCTTGTTATGGAGATATTGTGGTTAGTATTTGTCAGTCAAGCCCAGTCTGTGGATTAACGTTAGCGAGTTTATCTTCAAATCTAGGCGGCCGTGGTTCAATCCCCGGAGATGTCGTTATGGAATATGTGGTGGACAACATGTAGCTCCGAAACGTTGGACACGGTGCAGATACACAAAAACCTGGCACCAAGTTTATCACTGGGAAAGTTTCACATTACATTGCCAAGTCGGAGTTGTTGAACTTCGCTGTACATATTTCCAACAGAGTTAGATCAGTCATAGAAACGTAGTTTGTTGTAACTACGGGTTTATTTTCAGAGTCATGGACGGTATAAAATTGAACTTTGAAGGTAGTCTTTATCTAGTGGTGATTATACAGCATGTGCGATGTTTTGGCGAACACGTCACGCGGAATGCTGCTGCTGTTCGTCGCTCTTCCGCTGTAGCAGCAGGTGTCGGAGGGACTGCGCCTCCTCCTTCAGAGTTATCACTTGCGCGCGCAGCAGGGCGTTCTCGTGCTCCAGCATCGTAGCTCGAAACGCTATCTGTAACAGTTGAACATCGTGTTATAACCAGGCTTCGAGACTTCGGACCCGATAGAGCAGTTCAGTGGGAAATCCGCATAACGGCGTACTGAGTACAGTGGTAAAGCGTACAGTGGGTGGGGGTACTGTAGAATGAATGCCAACAAATACGCAAAGAAAAACGCTCTGGATTTGAAGGTTCTGACAAATAATTTGGTTTTCATACAAACTGTGTCTGAAACTATTACACGGTTAGAGAACTCAGAGCAAGAGATGCCGGAAGCCCTCAAATTAATTTAGAAAATGATGCAGAGAATTAATGAGACACCAAGTACACCGGTTACTGAACGTGTAAAACAGAAGTGGAAATCAATTTTATGTAAAAATAACGGATATGGAACATTGTGTAACATAAACAGCAAATTAGTGGACATAGAGTCACCCGAGAATAACGGACTGTCTCTTAGAGACTGCAATGATGTTCGGTTTTTTCGTTTTGCTCATATCACGTCATGCGACGTAGAGCGCAGCTTTCTACAGTACAAACTTTGGCAGATAACCGAAAAAGATTTACATTTGAGACACTGAGAATGTATCTAGTAGTAGGTACATTGCAATTCGGTATTGTAACTGCACTTCCTAAAGACGACCAATAGGATAAATGAAAAAATTAAATTGCTACATGCTTATTTCCACCATTAACACTGTGTATAATTGAAGACAAATGTTTATAAAAGACAGGAGAATAAATGCTTTTCACATTCTTTTGACATTATCATTGTGTAATGTATATTTACTTTCAGAATGTACATATTGTGTGTTTCCCCATACTACCGTACTCTACTCTAAACAGCAACGTTGTTACCTCAACACATCTCTATCTACCTGCAGCGAGTCAACAACCTATAGTGCATGCACAGTAAACTTATTGTATCGGGTCCAAAGTCTCGAAGCCTGGTTATAACCAAAGCTCGGAACTTGGGGACTTGTGTGTTTGCACGTGGCTAAAGTCTCGTTCACACTTTTCAAGTAACTTGAATTCAAGTCACGTGATTTGAAGTAACCTGAATTCAAGTCTCAGTTCAGACATATTCAAGTTATTTTGTTTTCAAGTAGGATAAAATGGCGTCGATGGATGTTATGCAATTAGGAATTTCTGTAGTAGCAAGCCTCCGTGTCAGGGAAATGATAAATATATTGAAGAAATGGAAGACGCGTTGTTCAGTATGGATTAGGAATTAGATTAGTAAGAGAAAATACACGACCACTGACTATTACAAATAGAATAAGTGAAATCTTCAAGCAGATTTGATAATTCTTATCGCAAATGTAATATAATACTAGCAAGTCTGATTTACCATAATTGAAAATGATTATCTTGAAGCTGTTACAGTTCCCAAAAAAAAAATCTAGCAACCACATTGAACCATGCCAGTTTCGGCGATAAATGTCATCCCTTCAAGCAACGCTCTTCTTCTCTTTTTCTCTCTTATCTTCCTCACTTCTTCTCTATCTACAGTTTAATGGTTTTTATTATTGCCTTTCATAGGTTATGTCATCTGTGTCCACGTTAAAATCTCTGCTGTTCAGTTCTACAATGAACTCTTACTTCCTTGGCAGCTTCCTTTGCATTTTTATTGCGAAACGTTGCACTTTCATCCGCAGGCCTTCGTGAATTTTATACAACTTCAGGAACTCAAATACTTGGCCATTATTTCACTTACTACAGTTTCCTATTATTTTTACATTCCCAGTAGGACAGAAAAGCAATCAGCTGTTAATTTAACGCTCTTAAAACAGCTGTTAATTTAATTCCCGCGCTTTTCTCCTTGAATTCAAGTTATCAAGTGACGTTCACACTTTTCAAGTGTCCTTTCAAGTCAAGTAAAAAGTAGAAAGGGATCCAACTTCACTTGAAACTTGAATTCAAGCCGTTAATTGATTTCAAGTCAACTTGAAACATAGTTCACACTTTTCAAGTTCGTCTTTCAAGTGACGGACTTCAATGTCAACAAACTCCCGCTTCCAGTACGGAGGTACTGTCAGGTCTGCTATAAAAGTGGTTTCTGACTGAAGCAATATATTGATAGTATTGTGGTAGGTTGAAACACGTAATTTTATAGCATATATATATAATATAAATGAACATCAGCAATATATCAAATTTACTGTTCTGCTCTGTACATTATATTACAGTGTATGACTACTTACGTTCGAAGATTTTCGAACCCATAACTTCTTCGTCAGTAAGTTAAACATGATTTGAAACGAGAAAAAGTTATTTCCACGTCACATGAAATGACGGGAGCAAACTTAAAATAAATGTTTTAACTGTCACTGTTTTGTTCGATTTTCAGCAGTTGCTAGCTGATCTCTTATCTGAGAAAGATAAGTATAACCTAAATTTTTCTCGAAAATAGTTTTCAGTTTGTGTGTCACTACTAGGGCAGATCCCTCTAGACTTGATCCATGGCTATGGACAAATTTTCCACCAATTTAAGGGACTGCAATGTCTTTAAATGAATGCCGTTTCCAGCCTTCAGTTTGTGTGTGGCACAACTTACAAAATATAAACTCTCCATTCGTAGAAAATAATGTATCTCCTCCGAATTTCTCCACGAAATTCTGTACCTAAAATTTAAAAAATGTATCTTCAAACTTCTATAATACCCATTCGAATAACACGTATTTTCTAATTCCTCTAACAGGCCGTTTATTTTTAATTCTCTGATTGTCATTGGCTTCAACATGACACAGTTTCCTCGTGCGTAGATGTGACCACTTTCTTAGTACATACGACTGTCCTTGAGCGCTTACAGCGTGAGCTTTGTATACGTTGTACCTGTAACCTTACTCATGCACACGACACACAAGTCTCCAAGTTCTGAGCTTTGGTTATAACGACTGAAATATTTCAACTACAAAATTTAAGCTTATTACTGTAGTCTATTGTTTCAGTGGTTGGCAATTTATACGCAATAAAAAATCAATAAGAATAAAGGAAAATAAGAGCAAAATCACAACCGAATGAGTAATGTTTACGTTTGAGACTCGCATTCGAGAGGTCCCGAGTTCAAACCCCATGGTCAGCTGACTAGAATTTTTTTATGGTTTCCCTCAGTCACAAAAGCAAATGCCGGATTGGAAATTTACATACCATGATTCATCACCGCTTCAATCATCAATATCATAAACATTAATCAAAGTCTAAAACCAGTTACATGAATAGAAGTCATCTAACACACTACAATAGAAACAGAAACTCAACAATAGTGAAAACTGCCTACTGGTATACCAAAAGTTTCTACATAAATGTTCTTTACTAATTAAATATGTTTCTTGTTTTACAGAAAAATACAAATTCACTATTCCAATTTAGGAACAGAGTTTGCCTAATATAGAATATTACTCCGTATATTGCATTTATTAAATTTCATATATTTCCAATAAACTAAAGTAAAGTGGGTGCTCCTGTTATGGCCATGTTCCTGATATGGGCACCCCCCTATTGTGAGTTAGTTAACCAAAAAATCCGCTAAATTGCAGCAGCATCCAGTGAAAGGGCATCCTGGTATGTCACTTGATCGTTTTCCATCCAGTCAGGTTGAGCAATATGGCGTCAGTTGCCTGTTTTGCGGTTTTCATGTGACCTCTTCTTATTTTTCTCTGGTAAGTCTCCTTTATTTTATGCATGTTTTTCAAAGACTTGTTCGTGAAAACCATCGTACTCCATTCACCTTTTAATGTTCTGTTGATTGGTGTTGTAGTTGATGGAGTATCTTTTACGAGTTGTTCATAATCAAACGATTTTCGTGAAAGCTTACTTGCTCCTGATATGGCCATATTAAATGCACCATGGCCATATCAAGTTCATTTCACTTCTATTTTTTCACCTGACAAATTTACATGCCTTATAGCTAGGATTACTTACTTACTTACTTACTTACTTACTTACTTACTTACTTACTTACTTACTTACTTACTTACTGGCTTTTAAGGAACCCGGAGGTTCATTGCCGCCCTCACATAAGCCCGCCATTGGTCCCTATCCTGAGCAAGATTAATCCAGTCTCTACCATCATATCCCACCTCCCTCATATCCATTTTAATATTATCTTCCCATCTACGTCTCGGCCTCCCCAAAGGTCTTTTTCCCTCCGGCCTCCCAACTAACCCTCTATATGCATTTCTGGATTCGCCCATACGTGCTACATGCCCTGCCCATCTCAAACGTCTGGATTTAATGTTCCTAATTATGTCAGGTGAAGAATACAATGCGTGAAGCTCTCCGTTGTGTAACTTTCTCCATTCTCCTGTAACTTCATCCCTCTTAGCCCCAAATATTTTCCTAAGAACCTTATTCTCAAACACCCTTAATCTCTGTTCCTCTCTCAAAGTGAGAGTCCAAGTTTCACAACCATACACAACAACCGGTATGAATCCTAACTTTCAGATTTTTTGACAGCAGACTAGATGACAAAAGCTCCTCAACCGAATAATAACACGCATTTCCCATATTTATTCTGCGTTTAATTTCCTCCCGAATGTCATTTATATTTGTTACTGTTGCTCCAAGATATCTGAATTTTTCGACCTCTTCGAAAGATAAATCTCCAATTTTTATAGTTCCATTTCGTACAATATTCTGGTCACGAGACATAATCATATACTTAGTCTTTTCGGGATTTACTTCCAACTCTATCGCCTTATAGCTAGGATTACGCAAAAATTTTGTATTCTAAGAAAAACAACTTAATTTTTTATGGAAAAACCTGTTTTGACTACACTTTTGAATTACAAAAAAGATTATTAACCTAAGTGTCATGTTTATTCATTTTTCACTAAAATTATTTAATTTTAGCACAACTGCGCTATCAAATTGAAAACAATCACGATTTGTAGAACATGGAACAAGGGTGGCTATTTTTATAGCGAAACGAAATTGTTTTAAGAAAGTCCATTAGACTGAGAACGAGTAAGAAAAAAGTGGTTTACATTTTTTTTTCAAAATGGCGGCTAGAAATATTCTCAAAACCTTAGCATGGCCATATCAGGGACACCTACCTTAGATGAAACAATTACTCTCTGCTAAGGAAGGCTCAATCAATATCATAATCAATTTTGATACGACAATTACATATATTATTGGAGTTAATGAGAAAAATGTAAAAAGTATTTCATATTAGGGCATATTACTCTAACTGCATTGTCAAATTATCAAGGGAGATGAAAATTGATAGGTTAAGTTTTATTTACACACGTTTTCCATATTTTAGAGTTTCATTATGAATTCTTGAAATTAAACTAAATTTTATTCGAACATGTTTCCGTTGTAATCTCACAAGCAACCCTTTGACTGCGCGGTCTCAAGTGCAATCTCTAGTAAGGCTCATTTGAAAGTGTTGTGTTAACAATTATGACAGGAAAAATATTAGCTGCTAATGACCCACCATGTGCATCAGGAGGGCTACAGAAAATGAGTGTCCGAGAGGTGCAGAGATCAACCTTCTATGGGATGTGTGTATTACACTTCACAAAATGGACATCGTCGACATTCAAGAAATGTTCAAAACAAACTATTAATTTGCACCATGAACACCGAATGAAAAATGACGCGTGGAAATTTGCATGCATCTTTGAGGAACTGTCACTGCCTATCTTATGAAGTTAGAATTCCCGTAGAATATACTGTTGTAGGGCCTAGTCGGCCTTGGTAGCGTAGTTGGTATAGCGCTGGTCTTTTATGCTCGAGGTTGCGGGTTCTATCCCGGGTCAGGTCAATGGCATTTAAATGCGACAGGCTCATGTCAGTAGATTTATTTGGATGTAAAAGAATTCCTGCGGGACAAAATTCCGCACACCGGCGACGCTGATATAACCTCTGTAGTTGCGAACGTCGTTAAATAAACCATAATTTAGGGCCTACCTGATCCTCTCGGATCTTTCTGGCGTCCCTCGACTTCTTGGCCGCTTGGTTGTTCCTCTTCCGCCTCTCGTAATATTTCTCGTCCTTCTGATCATCCGGTATCGGCTTCTTCTCCCCGCGGGGTCTCTTCGAGCTGCTGCAGGTGCCCATCCCGGTTAACGCTCGTGTCAGGAGGGGATCTGCTAGTAAACACAATATTTATACAGACTACATTAATACAGAAGAAAAATAATGCCAAGATGTGTAACTATGTAGTTCAGGACTGACAGCCTGATATCGTATACAACTACTGTTCTCCCGCGAATACTGAATTGGCGTTTATATTCTAAGATCGAAGGACAGTTGGAAGAAAATCAGTTTTGCTTCAGGAAGGGAAAAATACAGGCGTTTATATTGTAAGATGGAAGGACAGTTCGAAGAAAAACAGTTTGTAAGATGGAAGGACAGTTTAAAGAAAAGCAGTTTGGCTTCAGGAAGAGAAAAATACAGTCGTTCATATTGTAAGATGGAAGGACAGTTCGAAGAAAAACAGTTTGTGAGATGGAAGGACAGTTTAAAGAAAAACAGTTTGGCTTCAGGAAGAGAAAAATACAGTCGTTCATATTGTAAGATGGAAGGACAGTTCGAAGAAAAACAGTTTGTAAGATGGAAGGACAGTTTAAAGAAAAACAGTTTGGCTTCAGGAAGAGAAAAATACAGTCGTTCATATTGTAAGATGGAAGGACAGTTCGAAGGAAAAGATAGAAGGACAGTTTAAACAAAAACAGTTTGGCTTCAGGAAGAGAAAAATACAGTCGTTCATATTGTAAGATGGAAGGACAGTTCGAAGAAAAACAGTTTGTAAGATGGAAGGACAGTTTAAAGAAAAACAGTTTGGCTTCAGGAAGAGAAAAACACAGTCGTTCATATTGTAAGATGGAAGGACAGTTCGAAGAAAAACAGTTTGTAAGATGGAAGGACAGTTTAAAGAAAAACAATTTGGTTTCAGGAAGAGAAAAACACAGTCGTTCATATTGTAAGATGGAAGGACAGTTGGTAGAAAAACAGTTTGTAAGATGGAAGGACAGTTTAAAGAAAAACAATTTGGTTTCAGGAAGAGAAAAACACAGTCGTTCATATTGTAAGATGGAAGGACAGTTGGTAGAAAAACAGTTTGTAAGATGGAAGGACAGTTTAAAGAAAAACAGTTTGGCTTCAGGAAGAGAAAAACACAGTCGTTCATATTGTAAGATGGAAGGACAGTTCGAAGGAAAACGGTTTGTAAGATGGAAGGACAGTTTAAAGAAAAACAGTTTGGCTTCAGGAAGAGAAAAACACAGTCGTTCATATTGTAAGATGGAAGGACAGTTTAAAGAAAAACAATTTGGCTTCAGGAAGAGAAAAACACAGTCGTTCATATTGTAAGATGGAAGGACAGTTCGAAGAAAAACAGTTTGTAAGATGGAAGGACAGTTTAAAGAAAAACAATTTGGCTTCAGGAAGAGAAAAACACAGTCGTTCATATTGTAAGATGGAAGGACAGTTCGAAGAAAAACAGTTTGTAAGATGGAAGGACAGTTTAAAGAAAAACAATTTGGTTTCAGGAAGAGAAAAACACAGTCGTTCATATTGTAAGATGGAAGGACAGTTGGAAGAAAAACAGTTTGTAAGATGGAAGGACAGTTTAAAGAAAAACAGTTTGGCTTCAGGAAGAGAAAAACACAGTCGTTCATATTGTAAGATGGAAGGACAGTTCGAAGAAAAACAGTTTGTAAGATGGAAGGACAGTTTAAAGAAAAACAATTTGGCTTCAGGAAGAGAAAAACACAGTCGTTCATATTGTAAGATGGAAGGACAGTTCGAAGAAAAACAGTTTGTAAGATGGAAGGACAGTTTAAAGAAAAACAATTTGGTTTCAGGAAGAGAAAAACACAGTCGTTCATATTGTAAGATGGAAGGACAGTTGGAAGAAAAACAGTTTGTAAGATGGAAGGACAGTTTAAAGAAAAACAGTTTGGCTTCAGGAAGAGAAAAACACAGTCGTTCATATTGTAAGATGGAAGGACAGTTCGAAGAAAAACAGTTTGTAAGATGGAAGGACAGTTTAAAGAAAAACAATTTGGTTTCAGGAAGAGAAAAACACAGTCGTTCATATTGTAAGATGGAAGGACAGTTGGTAGAAAAACAGTTTGTAAGATGGAAGGACAGTTTAAAGAAAAACAGTTTGGCTTCAGGAAGAGAAAAATACAGTCGTTCATATTGTAAGATGGAAGGACAGTTCGAAGGAAAACGGTTTGTAAGATGGAAGGACAGTTTAAAGAAAAACAGTTTGGCTTCAGGAAGAGAAAAACACAGTCGTTCATATTGTAAGATGGAAGGACAGTTTAAAGAAATACAATTTGGCTTCAGGAAGAGAAAAACACAGTCGTTCATATTGTAAGATGGGACAGTTCGAAGAAAAACAGTTTGTAAGATGGAAGGACAGTTTAAAGAAAAACAGTTTGGCTTCAGGAAGAGAAAAATACAGTCGTTCATATTGTAAGATGGAAGGACAGTTCGAAAGAAAACAGTTTGTAAGATGGAAGGACAGTTTAAAGAAAAACAGTTTGGCTTCAGGAAGAGAAAAACACAGTCGTTCATATTGTAAGATGGAAGGACAGTTTGAAGAAAAACAGTTTGTAAGATGGAAGGACAGTTTAAAGAAAAACAATTTGGCTTCAGGAAGAGAAAAACACAGTCGTTCATATTGTAAGATGGAAGGACAGTTTGAAGAAAAACAGTTTGTCTTCAGGAAGGGAAAAAATACAGGCCTTTATATTCTAAGATGGAAGAACAGTTGGAAGAAAAGCAGTTTGACTTCCGCACGGAAAAACATACAAAAGATGCAATTGTACTGCTACGAAGAATCGGCGAAAGATACCTAGAGATGAATGAAGAAGTGTATATAGTATTTGTGGATCTAGAAAAGGTATTTGACGAGTATATTGGAATAAACTGATGGGGATCCTGAAGAAAATTTGTGTGGATTAGAAAGCGACGAGGCTGTTCTGTAAACTTTATATGAAACTAGTTAAATTCAGGATAGGATAATAAATGTCAGAAGGAATTGAAATAGGGAGAGGAGTACGACAAGGATGCCCTTCATCACCTATCCTTTTCAACATCTACTTGGAGGGTTTAGCGAAGAACTGTTTTCGTAAAATGGAAGGGGTGATAGTAGGAGTAAGAAGAATAATGATACATAAGATTTGTTAATGATGTGGCGTTGTTAGCAGAGAAAAAGACGATATTAAGGGATATGGGACTGGAGCTAAATGACAGTTAGAAGCACTCGAAATACTTATATGGAGCGTTTAAGTATATTATTGATAAAATTAGAAGGTAGCAGGTATCTTTATTTCTTACGTGTTTTGGAGTCCGCCATCATAGGTAGCAGAGGCGAGTAGGGCTGGAAAGCGCCCAGTATGTTGGGCGACGCCATGAAGGCCGCTGTGGGTGGTGGCAGAGCAAGGGACGATATCGGCCCGGACGGCGGCGTCTCGGCGTTGTGTCCCGGAGGGGACAGGTCCGTGAGCCTCGTCGACACATCGGAGAGTCGCGGCAGCTCGGAAAGACGCTGGGATAGCAGATAGGGGTGTCCAACCTCTGCTGCGACACACAGACACAACTGCAGTCAAAATACGTGTTACTATATTGACACTAATTTTCTCATCGCTAGAGACCGGATTTTAAAGGGAAAATTCTTCATCAATAAAGGACAAAAAGGGGAAAGTTATAGCCAAAAAAAGGTTTTGAAAAAGGACTATAATACTCCCCAAAACACACTTCAGTACATTCATGGAAATACATAGCACACACAATCTTACTTATCTCTTACAACACAAGGAAAGTGTTGTATTTGATATAGTCAAAAAAGGACTTCAAAAAGGACTATATTACTCCCTCAAAAGGGTGCTATTTTAATTGCAAACACACTTCAGCACATTCATGGATACACATAGCACACACAAGCTTATATTTATCGCTTCACAACATAAGAAAAGTGTTGTATTTGATATAGTTAAAAAAGGACTTCAAAAAGGACTATATTACTCCCTCAAAAGGGTGCTATTTTAATTGAAAACACACTTCAGCACATTCATGGGTACACATAGCACACACAAGCTTATGTTTATCTCTTCACAACATAAGGAAAGTGTTGTATTTGATATAGTCAAAAAAGGACTTCAAAAAGGACTATATTACTCCCTCAAAAGGGTGCTATTTTAATTGCAAACACACTTCAGCACATTCATGGATACACATAGCACACACAAGCTTATATTTATCGCTTCACAACATAAGAAAAGTGTTGTATTTGATATAGTTAAAAAAGGACTTCAAAAAGGACTATATTACTCCCTCAAAAGGGTGCTATTTTAATTGAAAACACACTTCAGCACATTCATGGATACAGATAGCACACACAAGCTTATGTTTATCTCTTCACAACGTAAGAAAAGTGTTGTATTTGATACAGTCGAAAAAGGACTTCAAAAAGGACTATATTACTCCCTCAAAAGGGTGCTATTTTAATTGAAAACACACTTCAGCACATTCATGGATACAGATAGCACACACAAGCTTACATTTATCTCTTCACAACATAAGGAAAGTGTTGTATTTGATATAGTCAAAAAAGGACTTCAAAAAGGACTATATTACTCCCTCAAAAGGGTGCTATTTTAATTGAAAACACACTTCAGCACATTCATGGATACAGATAGCACACACAAGCTTATATTTATCGCTTCACAACATAAGGAAAGTGTTGTATTTGATATAGTCAAAAAAAGGACTTCAAAAAGGACTATATTACTCCCTCAAAAGGGTGCTATTTTAATTGCAAACAAACTTCAGCACATTCATGGATACACATAGCACACACAAGCTTATATTTATCGCTTCACAACATAAGGAAAGTGTTGTATTTGATATAGTCAAAAAAAGGACTTCAAAAAGGACTATATTACTCCCTCAAAAGGGTGCTATTTTAATTGAAAACACACTTCAGCACATTCATGGATACAGATAGCACACACAAGCTTATGTTTATCTCTTCACAACGTAAGAAAAGTGTTGTATTTGATACAGTCGAAAAAAGACTTCAAAAAGGACTATATTACTCCCTCAAAAGGGTGTTATTTTAATTGCAAACACACTTCAGCACATTCATGGATACAGATAGCACACACAAGCTTATGTTTATCTCTTCACAACGTAAGAAAAGTGTTGTATTTGATACAGTCGAAAAAAGACTTCAAAAAGGACTATATTACTCCCTCAAAAGGGTGTTATTTTAATTGCAAACACACTTCAGCACATTCATGGATACAGATAGCACACACAAGCTTATATTTATCGCTTCACAACACAAGGAAAGTGTTGTATTTGATATAGTTAAAAAAGGACTTCAAAAAGGACTATATTACTCCCTCAAAAGGGTGCTATTTTAATTGAAAACATACTTCAGCACATTCATGGATACAGATAGCACACACAAGCTTATATTTATCGCTTCACAACATAAGAAAAGTGTTGTATTTGATATAGTTAAAAAAGGACTTCAAAAAGGACTATATTACTCCCTCAAAAGGGTGCTATTTTAATTGAAAACACACTTCAGCACATTCATGGATACAGATAGCACACACAAGCTTATGTTTATCTCTTCACAACGTAAGAAAAGTGTTGTATTTGATACAGTCAAAAAAGGACTTCAAAAAGGACTATATTACTCCCTCAAAAGGGTGCTATTTTAATTGCAAACACACTTCAGCACATTCATGGATACACATAGCACACACAATCTCACATTTATCTCTTCACAACATAAGGAAAGTGTTGTATTTGATATAGTCAAAAAGGACTTCAAAAAGGACTATATTACTCCCTCAAAAGGGTGCTATTTTAATTGAAAACACACTTCAGCACATTCATGGATACACATAGCACACACAATCTCACATTTATCTCTTCACAACATAAGGAAAGTGTTGTATTTGATATAGTCAAAAAAGGACTTCAAAAAGGACTACATTACTCCCTCAAAAGGGTGCTATTTTAATTGCAAACACACTTCAGCACATTCATGGATACACATAGCACACACAATCTCACATTTATCTCTTCACAACATAAGGAAAGTGTTGTATTTGATATAGTCAAAAAGGACTTCAAAAAGGACTATATTACTCCCTCAAAAGGGTGCTATTTTAATTGAAAACACACTTCAGCACATTCATGGATACACATAGCACACACAAGCTTATATTTATCTCTTCACAACATAAGGAAAGTGTTGTATTTGATATAGTCAAAAAAGGACTTCAAAAAGGACTATATTACTCCCTCAAAAGGGTGCTATTTTAATTGCAAACACACTTCAGCACATTCATGGATACACATAGCACACACAAGCTTATATTTATCGCTTCACAACATAAGAAAAGTGTTGTATTTGATATAGTTAAAAAAGGACTTCAAAAAGGACTATATTACTCCCTCAAAAGGGTGCTATTTTAATTGAAAACACACTTCAGCACATTCATGGATACAGATAGCACACACAAGCTTATGTTTATCTCTTCACAACGTAAGAAAAGTGTTGTATTTGATACAGTCGAAAAAGGACTTCAAAAAGGACTATATTACTCCCTCAAAAGGGTGCTATTTTAATTGCAAACACACTTCAGCACATTCATGGGTACACATAGCACACACAAGCTTATATTTATCGCTTCACAACATAAGGAAAATGTTGTATTTGATATAGTCAAAAAAGGACTTCAAAAAGGACTATATTACTCCCTCAAAAGGGTGCTATTTTAATTGCAAACACACTTCAGCACATTCATGGATACACATAGCACACACAAGCTTATATTTATCGCTTCACAACATAAGGAAAGTGTTGTATTTGATATAGTCACAAAAGGACTTCAAAAAGGACTATATTACTCCCTCAAAAGGGTGCTATTTTAATTGCAAACACACTTCAGCACATTCATGGATACACATAGCACACACAATCTCACATTTATCTCTTCACAACATAAGGAAAGTGTTGTATTTGATATAGTCGAAAAAGGACTTCAAAAAGGACTATATTACTCCCTCAAAAGGGTGCTATTTTAATTGAAAACACACTTCAGCACATTCATGGATACATATAGCACACACAATCTCACATTTATCTCTTCACAACATAAGGAAAGTGTTGTATTTGATATAGTCAAAAAAGGACTTCAAAAAGGACTATATTACTCCCTCAAAAGGATGCTATTTTAATTGAAAACACACTTCAGCACATTCATGGATACAGATAGCACACACAAGCTTATATTTATCGCTTCACAACATAAGGAAAGTGTTGTATTTGATATAGTCAAAAAAAGGACTTCAAAAAGGACTATATTACTCCCTCAAAAGGATGCTATTTTAATTGAAAACACACTTCAGTACATTCATGGATACAGATAGCACACACAAGCTTATATTTATCGCCTCACAACATAAGGAAAGTGTTGTATTTGATATAGTCAAAAAGGACTTCAAAAAGGACTATATTACTCCCTCAAAAGGGTGCTATTTTAATTGAAAACACACTTCAGCACATTCATGGATACAGATAGCACACACAAGCTTATATTTATCGCTTCACAACATAAGGAAAGTGTTGTATTTGATATAGTCAAAAAGGACTTCAAAAAGGACTATATTACTCCCTCAAAAGGGTGCTATTTTAATTGAAAACACACTTCAGCACATTCATGGATACAGATAGCACACACAAGCTTATATTTATCGCTTCACAACATAAGGAAAGTGTTGTATTTGATATAGTCAAAAAGGACTTCAAAAAGGACTATATTACTCCCTCAAAAGGGTGCTATTTTAATTGAAAACACACTTCAGCACATTCATGGATACAGATAGCACACACAAGCTTATATTTATCGCTTCACAACATAAGGAAAGTGTTGTATTTGATATAGTCAAAAAAAGGACTTCAAAAAGGACTATATTACTCCCTCAAAAGGGTGCTATTTTAATTGAAAACACACTTCAGCACATTCATGGATACAGATAGCACACACAAGCTTATATTTATCGCTTCACAACATAAGGAAAGTGTTGTATTTGATATAGTCAAAAAAAGGACTTCAAAAAGGACTATATTACTCCCTCAAAAGGGTGCTATTTTAATTGAAAACACACTTCAGCACATTCATGGATACAGATAGCACACACAAGCTTATATTTATCGCTTCACAACATAAGGAAAGTGTTGTATTTGATATAGTCAAAAAAGGACTTCAAAAAGGACTATATTACTCCCTCAAAAGGATGCTATTTTAATTGAAAACACACTTCAGCACATTCATGGATACAGATAGCACACACAAGCTTATATTTATCGCTTCAAAACATAAGGAAAGTGTTGTATTTGATATAGTCACAAAAGGACTTCAAAAAGGACTATATTACTCCCTCAAAAGGGTGTTATTTTAATTGCAAACACACTTCAGCACATTCATGGATACAGATAGCACACACAAGCTTATATTTATCGCTTCACAACATAAGGAAAGTGTTGTATTTGATATAGTCAAAAAAAGGACTTCAAAAAGGACTATATTACTCCCTCAAAAGGGTGCTATTTTAATTGCAAACACACTTCAGCACATTCATGGATACACATAGCACACACAATCTCACATTTATCTCTTCACAACATAAGGAAAGTGTTGTATTTGATATAGTCAAAAAAAGGACTTCAAAAAGGACTATATTACTCCCTCAAAAGGGTGCTATTTTAATTGAAAACACACTTCAGCACATTCATGGATACAGATAGCACACACAAGCTTATATTTATCGCTTCACAACATAAGGAAAGTGTTGTATTTGATATAGTCAAAAAAAGGACTTCAAAAAGGACTATATTACTCCCTCAAAAGGGTGCTATTTTAATTGAAAACACACTTCAGCACATTCATGGATACACATAGCACACACAAGCTTACATTTATCTCTTCACAACGTAAGAAAAGTGTTGTATTTGATATAGTCAAAAAAGGACTTCAAAAAGGACTATATTACTCCCTCAAAAGGGTGCTATTTTAATTGAAAACACACTTCAGCACATTCATGGGTACACATAGCACACACAATCTCACATTTATCTCTTCACAACATAAGGAAAGTGTTGTATTTGATATAGTCACAAAAGGACTTCAAAAAGGACTATATTACTCCCTCAAAAGGGTGCTATTTTAGTTGAAAACACACTTCAGCACATTCATGGATACACATAGCACACACAATCTTACTTATCTCTTGACAACATAAGGAAAGTGTTGTATTTGATCACATTCAACATTTCAATATAACTCTATCTCTTTGAATGCAGAATGTCTTTATAAACAGAAACTGATCGCTCAGCATCAACTAAAATCAGAGGTGAAAATTTTCTTTTTATCCTGAACTCTAAATCAGCACACTTTATTAGTTTTTCAATGTCTGGAATCAGAAGAAGAACGATATTTATTTTCGTTTGCTCAGGAAGTTATAGGCCTATAAAAAAAACAGGAAAATTTTCTAAATGATTGTGATATTCTGTCAAAAAAAGGAACAAAATAAGAGATATTTAAAAAAAGGGGGGAAAAAGGGGAATATGGACTAAAAGGGGGGGGAATGGAAGTCAAAACCACATAATTTGGTCAGTGAAAGATAGTTTTGAACATCGTAATTAATTATTTCATGTTTCGTGTTGAAATAAAAATGGGATTCCTTTTAAAATCCGGTCTCTACTCATCGCATAAATAGTCACTATATTAAGTAACGTTTTGTCGTATCCAATGTCACATTCTTATGGATCTTCGTTTGCAACGTCACTGTATTTCCACAGCCGAAGGTCTCCTCTACTCCAGTTCTTACCCTACTGAGCTTTAGAAACATTTTCTTGAACTTCACGGATTTAGTTCTGAAGCTTCTTTCCAAATGAACGTAAAACTATAAAATATTGTTCTTTAGTCAACTGTCCGAAGACAGGTCTTGACTCCACAAGTGACACTAACAAGGCATCGTTAATGAGGCAACTAAGCCAGGAGATAATGGGGTAGGATGGCCAGTTCCTTTCCCTTTCCATTTCATACATCGCTGACTTGAGCCGTGTGTGCCGGTTCAGTCAGCGAGGTCGGTTCATATCCATCAACGTCATCTTTTTCAACGTCCATTTCTTTCATATCCGTTACGTCGTAGCAGCGCAGATACATAGGTAAGTGAGAAGTATGGGAACAGTCTACTTGGATAGCTAAATTATAAGTTACAGTCACTCGGAATTTCTTCAGCAAGGGACACAGATACTCGGAAGGGAGAAGCAAGTTGGTCACTTCGAATGTTCCTGATTGGGACCATAAGTAAGGGATATCGTAGCTTGAGATTCGTTTAGTAGTAATGTATCGAGATTTGTATTATAATTTTGATAAGAACACTCCTTCTCTCGTTTACCTATTCAATATCTAAAACAGGGATGCAGAACTCACAGAGATAGGGGTGGGAGCATGGGGAAAGCATTGGTTCCTCTTCCACGGCGTTGAATGACTTCTCCGTGACTCGTCTATAAATCTTTTCCCTGTAAGAAAAATCCTAATATAAACAATAGCACGTGACTGAAGTGAGGCTTCATTGGCCGCTGTTTGGCGCCATAGATTCTCAGTACGTGTTCCCGCCTCCTGTTGTACATTCTGTTTCATGTTAAACATTTCCCGTTACTCGTCAAGTAGGCCTAACCTCACTACAATGCATTCGTTTGCTGAGGAAACATTTACTTTATAATTACTCTAATTGAAACTCACATAACTTATTATATACGTTTAAGACTATTTGTTTTTCTCCGCGTTTGAGAGAGTTTCTACTCTTATGTTTAATAACAAAACACACCGAGGATGCAGAAGCCATACTTCAGTACCACGTGCTTTTTTATTATTATTATTTATTTTTTATTTTATTTTTCAAGAAATTGGTTACAACCCGTGTTTCGCCTGAGGCATATCACGGGGGAAATTTACATTGCAGTATACAGTAATAATAAGATTATTCTTTCAGAGTGCGGAATACCACGTGCTTACGTAAACAACTACGAGCTCAAGTGGCGCCAGCTTCTTACAAGAACAGACTATCTCAGTATTACTGTTTGTATTCATCCGCGTTCATAGTACATTACAATAATAAGATTATTCTTTCAGAGTGCGGAATACCACGTGCTTACGTAAACAACTACGAGCTCAAGTGGCGCCAGCTTCTTACAAGAACAGACTATCTCGGTATTACTGTTTGTATTCATCCGCGTTCATAGTACATTACAAAATATAAAAGTAGTTTTTCTTTTACATATCGTTTTACATATGAGTGAAATGATATCTTTCATTGTATTTAGCAACTAGAATTCAAGTTTTATTTATTTTTTTATAGTTTCCAAATACGGACTATATTTTCCTGCGTCGTATGAGTGTTTCGACTGTGAGCGAATCACGGGTATGACAGCCACGTGCTTGTGTTTACATTAGGATTTTTCTTACAGCGAAAACAGTATACAACCATGTGGCGGATTACAACAAACACGTGGTCACTCAAAAAATGACGAAAGTATTTCCGACCGCAATAATTATAACAATAAACTGTTCACAAATGAGATAACGTGCTTTGTGATTATTTTGAATACAGAAGTATTCGTTTTCCTCATTGCTCTTTAAACTAGTACTTTCCAACCGATATTGCTTCGAATCCCACAGTGAATACAAATCTTCTGCACCTTATCTTGTGGATAACGCGTGGCCTTGAGAGAAGGGATGAATGACGTAGTCCGGCTCGTGACGCATGCTACAATTGGACCGCAGTTTCGCGTCGCTTACTGTGCAGGGTTATATAATGAATTGAATTTTTATGGTAGTTTCGAAAGTACATTGATAAACTCATCGTTTTTCCTTGAAAGGACGCCAATAACATTGTTCGTTGGTTTGTTAGAGGCAAATTAAAATCACAATTTGTTTTAATTGATCAATAGTCAATGACGTGCATCGTTTTAAAACTCAATTAGCACTGGTGACTGAGTACGAACAGTTGAAAACAAAAGAAATATTACAAAAATACTGCTGTTTCTGAAGAAAGAAAGAAAGAAAGAAAGAAAGAAAGAAAGAAAGAAAGAAAGAAAGAAGAAATTACTAATTTTTATATTGTAGATGATTTTTTAAGAAAGTAATGCTATGTTAGACCAATATCTTCAAATAAACCTATTATATTCTTACATATTTAATGGTGAATAAAATGAATTATTATTATTATTATTATTATTATTATTATTATTATTATTATTATTATTATTTATAAATGATATAAGTAAGAGAATAAGTTCTAGCTGTCTTTTATTTGCGGATGATCTCAAAATCTTTCGTAAAATTAATAGTTCGGCTGATTGTCAAATTCTTCAAAATGACATTAATTCAATTTTACAATGGTCTGTTGAAAATGGAATGAAAATTAATCAATCCAAAACTTTTGTTATTTCCTTCTCACGGAAAACTACTTCACAAAAATTTAATTATTCTCTTAGTAATGTCGTAATTACTAAGAAAGATTGTATTAGAGATCTTGGTGTCTTACTTGATTCAAAATTATATTTTCATGATCATGTGCAATATATTTATACCCATTCATTAAGAATGCTTGGTCTAATTAGGTCTATAACTTATTGTTTTTCTACTCCTATGTGTTTATTAATTTTATACTATACATTGGTTAGATCCAAGCTTGAATATGCATCTGTTGTATGGAACTCCATTACTTCCACTGACTCGGCTAAATTGGAGAATATTCAAAGAAAATTTATTTCCCTGTGTTCTTATAGATTTTTACCAAATTCCGATTATAACTATGAGACTAATTGCGAATATTTCAATTGCGGTAGTTTGTTTACCAGATGTCAGGATCTTGATTACTTATTTTTTTGTAAAGTCATTAAGGGTGATATTGATTGTGAATCATTCATAAGCAATATCAGTCTTCGTATTCCTGCTACGGGTTTAAGATTTCATAAATTGTTTTATAATAGAAATTCTAAATCTCTCTCTCCGGTCTGCAGATGTATTAAATATGCTAATTTGCATGGATTGAACTTGGATCCATTTAATGTGTAGTAATACTTTTCGAGTTTTATGTCAGTTTTATTATTTATGCCATTGTTAGATATGTATCATACTATTCTCATTTGCATAACTTTACAATATTAATTATATGATTCCTGTCTTCATTTATATGATTTCATTAATTCATTTGTAATACATTTTATTTAATAGCCATTATTTTAATTATCTCACTGACCTAATTTTAATAATATTATTTGTGCTATTTATTTTGTTGCATTTTGGTCAATTGAGTAATGTAGACTATTATATTGATTGTATTTTCATCTCATTGCCATTTTCTATCATTCATTCTCATCATCATTTGTTGTTTTGTTTGTTTTGTACCTGTGCTAAACTGTAATTGGCCTTGTGCTGTTGTTTAGCACATTAATATTCTAAATAAATAAAATAAAATAAATTATTATTATTACTATTATTTTTTTAACTCCTTTTCTAAATATTCTTCACAAGGCGTCTAAAATTATTGACATTATTACAATTTTCAATTCTTCAAGCAATAAATTGTCAAGTTTCACATCCAAGGAAATACAACTTCTCAAAGATTTCAATAAGCGACATGGAGAAATTACGAAGTTTCATGGGCCTTTGCAAGTCTTAATATACTACGTCACACGAAATGTTATTGCTATATCCTGCTAGTGTCGCTGTCTGATTCTATTATTAATTTAGTGACGGTTACTAATGCTGTAATATCTATAATAATTTGTATTACGAAATCCCTACTATTAAAAACCGCATGCCATAACCACCTTCCAAATAATGGCTACACTAACCTATGCATTGCATCTAGCACAGCATACTGAAGTGGCAAGAGTAAATTAGAACACTGTGTTCATTCTATTTGTTATTCATCTATACTAATAATAAATCTGTAGCCGAAATGTGTCTGGTAATTTTCGGTTTTCCAAAAATAATTGGTCCTAACATATATAATTAACCACCCTGAAACCGAAAATCGCTTTTTTGAAATTTTTGTTTGTATGTCTGTCTGTCTGTCTGTATGTATGTTTGTTACCTTTTCATGCGATAAAGGCTGAACGGATTTCGATGAAAATTGGAATATAAATTAACTTCGTTGTAACTTAGTTTTTAGGCTATATGGCATTCAAAATACATTATTTAAAAGGGGGGTTATAAGGGGGCCTGAATTAAATAAATCGAAATATCTCGCTTATTATTGATTTTTGTGAAAAATGTTACATAAAAGTTTCTTTAAAATTAATTTGCGATAAGTTTTATTCCTTGAAAAGTTTGATAGGACTGATATTTAATGAGATAAATGAGTTTTAAAATTAAAATAACTACCATCTAAGGCCGTGTAATGAATTAAAAAACAAATGACTTCGTCTATAAGGGGCCTTTGACAGCAACAATCGAAAGCTATTAAACATAGCCTACAGACAATGTTTCTGTGTTTGCATGAAGTAATATCAGAAGCTAAATTAACCGATTTGTATAATTAATTATTATTTCACCATTGGAAAGTGTAGTTTCTCTAGTTTGACATAATGCTATAATGTTATTACAGTAACGTCTGAGTAAATGGAGGACAGGTAAGATTAAAATAGCTTCTTATGCACAGAAAATTTGATAGGCTATTTTGTACATTCGTTTTCTGTATTTCTTAAAATAATATTTATGTACACTCATTTTAATCTCAGAGAATTAACGAACAACGAGAGTGTATTGATTTAGTATGGAGTAATAGTACGTTAGCTTAGCAATCCATTATTTTATAATTCAAATTTTAACTATGCTCAATTGAATCGTGTTAAAATACATAAAATATATACCGGTATCCAAGAAATGCAATGCAAAAAAAATTGGGTAATGAGCGAAGCAGATTATGTTGCGCTGTTGCAAAAGTTGTTCCCTGGATCAAACGTCCTATTTTAATTATGTAATTACTTTATATTTATTTCTAACAGGTGCAGCGGAGCGCACGGGTACGGCTAGTATAAAATAAAAACGTGAAATAATTGTAGATCTGCACTTAGTAATTCACTAGAAATTTCCTGGTTTTCAATAAAAGAAATTTGCTTTTCCCTCTAGGAATATGAATTTCCCATTTTTCGGGAAATTTCCCTCCATCTGACAACGCTGGTTAGCATTGATGGTAGGCATGGTAACAAACGATTACAAACGACGATAGAAAATCTATATTCATACAATCATATTCAAATGTACTGCATTTATAATGCTTTACTCAATAAGATCAGAATCAGAAACGACATATTATATACCGCTTACTTTACTGTATCTGATATAGCTTGTAATGTTCAATTATTGATATTAGCGATTGTAGTCTCCTACATACGATGTTAAATTGGTACAGTTCAGTTACGAATTGCTGAATGCGCCCCGCCTATCTCGTGGACATGTAATTTGTATGCAGAGTTCTTTAGATGAAGTACGCTCAATTTGCCTGTGAATGTCACGTGATATTACATGTGTTTTTTGACATTAAACTATCTGGTTAATAATACATGTGCTAGTTATATATTGTTATTACATGTTGACTCAATTTTCAACTACCGGCATATGCTTATCAAATAGTTTTTAATGTAAATGGACTAATATCCCACATACGAACTGATATGAATGTAGAATATTAATGGCCAGTTGCAGAAACGTCGATAAAATCAGGTTGTGATAGGAGTTTGCATGATGACTCTTAGACTATTATTAGGGGCTATGGAATTGCGTATTCCGCCTGATCTGGGAATCGATTAATATATTAGATTGTGATATTAATATGAATAAGTATATCTAGAGTATTATTATGGAATCAATCAAAGTAAGTACATTGGCGAAGGTGTTTATAGTATGCTATTAAATAAAAAAAAATTAAACTTAAATAGTATCAACTTAATGGCTAAACCAGTGATACCAATCGTACCCAGTGTGCAATTGTAGCAGAATTTGAGGTTTTGGGAAACTTAGCAGCGATAATCGAAATTAACCTGAAATTAACGGAATTTTAATACATTTATTTTAAAACCTTGAAGTTTTATATATTCTCTGAAAATTCTCAAATAAATTTTGTTGGTTTATAATTTATAAAATAAATCGGGCTGTACTATAGAAAATAATTCGGTCTAAACTATATAAAATAAATTGGGATGAATTATATAAAATAAGTAAGGATGAACTATATAAAATAATTCCGACTGAGATATACAAAATGAATCAGGATGAACTATAGAAAATAAATCGGAATGAACTATATAAAATAAATCGGGTTGAACTACTGTACATAAAATAAGTCGTGCTGAAGTATATAAAATAAATCGGGTTGAACTACTGTACATAAAATAAGTCGTGCTGAAGTATATAAAATAAATCGGGATGAACTATATTAAAAGAATCGGGATGAACTGTATAAAATAAATCGGGATGAACTATATAAAATAAATCGGGATGAACTATATAAAATAAATCGGGATGAACTATATTAAAAGAATCGGGATGAACTGTATAAAATAAATCGGGATGAACTATATAAAATAAATCGGGATGAACTATATAAAATAAATCGGGATGAACTATATAAAATAAATCGGGATTAACTATATTAAAAGAATCGGGATGAACTATATAAAATAAATCGGGATGAACTATATAAAATAAATCGGGATGAACTATATTAAAAGAATCGGGATGAACTGTATAAAATAAATCGGGATGAATTATATTAAAAGAATCGGGATGAACTGTATAAAATAAATCGGGATGAACTATATAAAATAAATCGGGATGAACTATATAAAATAAATCGGGATGAACTATATTAAAAGAATCGGGATGAACTATATAAAATAAATCGGGATGAACTATATAAAATAAATCGGGATGAACTATATTAAAAGAATCGGGATGAACTGTATAAAATAAATCGGGATGAACTATATAAAATAAATCGGGATGAACTATAAAAAATAAATCGGGATGAACTATATAAAATAATTCGGGATGAACTATATAAAATAAATCGGGATGAACTATATAAAATAAATCGGGATGAACTATATAAAATAATTCGTGCTTAAACTATACAAAATAAATTGCAAAGAATAATCGTGTCGCATTTCACGGTAGGTTTTACTTCCCTAGTCCCTTCTTAGTCTTTTAAACAAATTAAGTTCGAATATTGAAGTTAAAATTCTGACGCTAGGCAATGAATTTTCAATGTGGAAGCTTTCACAAGTGATATTGGGGGCTAATTAATCTGAATACAGAATGACATTTCCTCCTGTTGGACTAACCACTCACGCCGAATCCATAATCAATAATGTAGGAACATTGTTGTAGCCTTCGAAGTGGTCATGATTATTATGCATTGCATTTAACACAGAATAGTGATCCTAGTTAAACACGTTATCAAGTTGACGACTCATCAAGTATTGATGTACATTTTACAACCCATTGGGCGACCATGGCGTAGCGTGACAATCGCATTACTTTCTTTTTCCCTCGCGTATTGTAAAAGTCTACGTGGATTTGCTCAATCGTATACCTTGTGTGGGTGCAACACGGGTCTAAAAGCCTTTAAGTGAATCTCATTTTATCGTAGTCTCAATTTTATTCTTCCTTCTTATAAGTTGCTATGACAACAGCAGCATATAAATTGCTCGATTCCTTAAGTATGGTAGCTATTTCAACTGTTAGGGCGGAATTCATAGTCGTCACTTATAAATGAGTGAACCCTTAAGTGGTTACTTATACTCCTTTCTAATTAATAGTTGTCCCTCATTCACATAATGAGTGATTACTTAAGTGAGCTGATCTGTACCCTTAAGTGACCACTCATTTTCAAAATGGATACTGAGAATGATTTTGAGGATTTTGTGGAGTTTGTTGAACGAAATGAGGAAAATATACGTGTCCCAAAAAGGTAAATTATATTAGAGACAAGGGGAATCCTCTGGAAATGTATAGTGAACTGGAATTTAAAAAGCGATATCGTTTTCGCAAGACCACAGTTGTTGATATTTTAGTGCATTTAATAGACAATTGCCTGTTTTCTACGATGTCTTTATGCCTTAAAACAAGCTCTCGAAGTTGTTCTTCTTCAGAAAAATTCTTTCCTTTCGGCATACTTATTTTCAGCCAAATTGATCGTTACTTTTATTTATTTATTTATGTCTATAACAGGGCAAAACCTCAATTAGGCTACAATAGACAGTTCAGATATTTGTTTAAGAAAACATAGAATAGCATATAACGTGAAAAAGAGATAAAACAGATACAAGTGTAATTACAAATTAAAAATTAAAAATTAAAAAAAAACAAAGAGATACTACCTAAATAAAAGACACAGATATAGATATAAATGAAAAATACAAAATAAAAATCAATTAAAAAGAGTTAAGTATAGATGTCATAGCCAAAAATGTAAAATGTATCTGTAATTAGCACATTACAGAGTAAATATAACACTTTGTTAATAAATTCAATATACAGTATTATATAGTAGGCCTAATAGGCTTAATTAATTAATTTATTTAATAAATTCACTACTACAGAACGTGTGTTTCAATTAGTAGGATATCTGATTATAACTATAACTAACATGCAACTAGAATTTAACATTATAATGAAACTACTCCATATGTAGAGCTGCTTTCGATTACTTAGTTCAATGAGAGTCAGCTTTTGTTATGACGTCATGTCCGGCAGCTGTAAATGAGCACTCATTACGTGAAAATAAGTGTTGTCTGTGAATTCGGAATTGACTTAAGGGTTCCCTTATTATAAGCAAACACTTATTACTTAAGGGTTCACTCATTTTATAAGTGACGACTATGAATTCCACCCTTAGAGCCGAATTCATAGTCAACACTTATCGTAAGGAAACCCTTAAGCAGTTGCTTATAGTAATTTCCAATTCATAAATCCCACTGAAGTGAACACTTATTCAAATAAGGTAGCTTGTCAGCTTACTCAAGTGTTTCCTCATATGCATTGTAATCAGCTGATTCGGTATACAATGGATGATGATTATGATTTAATTTAATTTATTGAGTTCTGTAATTAAAATGAAAATAAGTTTCGGCAAGCAAAAGATATATCAGAGATATGGAAAGCCCTTTAGAGATGTATAATGATCAACAATTTAAGAGGAGATACCGTTTCGACAAGAACAATGTTGTGAATATTCTGTGTCTCTCATTTAAATTCACAATACAACCATGAGGCTTACCGATTTCGCCACTGCTGAAAGTACTGGTTGCTTTGAGATTTTATGATACAGCAGCATTTCAGGTAGATTTAAGTGGCATTTTTTTCGAAAAGTATTCACGTCCCAACAAAGTGTCATTTGCATTTTTGTTTGTATTCTACCCAAGGAATAAGCTGTTGAAATTTGCGTAATTATATCAGTTCCACTTTGTTTAGCATAAAAATAACTGAAAAATAAATTAAAATGATTTACTTACAGGAATATTTCCGGAGTTTGCATTAAACTCAACTGCAATTTTGTTCCATGTCAATTTCTTCTTTTGGTGAGAACAATTTCCATTTTTTTTTTTTCGACGATATCTCTATATTTCATAACTAGTTATCTTAGCTCACTTCTTTCTTTTCTGTAAAATGCTTTCTGGACATCTTGTATAATTTTTAGCTCTATAATATTTACTTCTATATTTGTGTTTGACAGTAATGCCGATTTAACAATTTGAAGGCGTTGGAAAACAATTGAATGTAGGAAAGCGTTCACGTCTAGCCATGTTGCCATATTTCTTTCTATGTCAAGGGAATGCTCAGGGCATATGAATGAGTAGCGTCTCTGCAATACGATCTGAAATAAGCGCTAAGGAAATGCTCATTACTTAAGTGTTTCCTCATTTTATAAGTGACGACTATGAATTCGGCCCTATGGAATTCATAGTCGTCACTTATAAAATGAGTGAACCCTTAAGTAATAAGTGTTTGCTTATAATAAGGGAACCGTTAAGTCAATTCCGAATTCATAGACAACACTTATTTTCACGTAATGAGTGCTGCCGGACATGACGTCATAACAAAAGCTGACTCTCATTGAACTAATCGAAAGCAGCCCTACATGTGGAGTTGCTATAACAACGAGTTATCAATATTATTGTACTGAATAAGTTATATACAGCAATAGTTTCATGATATGTTAAATTCTAGTTGCATGTTAGTTATAGTTATAATCAGATATCCTACTAATTGGAACACATGTTCTGTAGTAGTGAATTACTTAAATAAATAAATTAAGCCTATTAGGCCTACTACATAATACTGTATATTGAATTTATTAACATAGTGTTATATTTACTCTGTAATTTGCCAATTATAGCTACATTTTACATTTTTGGCTATGATATCTATACTTAACTCTTTTTTATTTATTTTATTTGATATTTTTCATTTATATCTAGATCTGTGTCTTTTATTTAGGTAGTATCTATTTGTTTTTTTTTATTTTTAATTTGTAATTAAACACTTGTACCGGTATCTGTTTTATCTCTTTTTCATGTTATATGCAATTCCATGTTTTTTTTTAACAAATATCTGTACTGTCTATTGTAATTGGGGCTTTGCCCTGTTATAGAAATAAATAAATAAATAAATAAATAAATAAATAAATAAATAAATAAGTAAATAAGTAAATTAAATAAATTAATTAATTAATTAACTAAACAAATGAAGAAACAAATAAAGTACCGGTAAGTAAGTAAGTAAGTAAGTAAATAAATCAATAACGATGAATTTGGCTAGAGCAACAACTTCGAATTGATCTGAAAACGATATCGCTTCTTAAATTCCAGTTCACTATACATTTCCAGAGGATTCTTCATGTCTCTAATATATCTTTTTGGGACACGTATATTTTCCTCATTTCGTTCAACAAACTTCACAAAATCCTCAAAATCATTCTCAGTATCCATTTTGTAAATGAGTGGTCACTTAAGGGTACAGATGAGCTCACTTAAGTAATCACTCATTATGTGAATGAGGGACAACTATGAATTAGAAATGAGTATAAGTAACCACTTAAGGGTTCACTCATTTATAAGTGACGACTATGAATTCGACCCTTAGTCTATGTTGAAGATAGGTATACGCTCACCTATCGGAACGGATTCGCTCGGAGCGTTCGGATTTTTTAGTATAGTATCGCTCATTTGTTCGCATTTCAAAATTTATCATCTAATAATATTATTTACCGCTGTAGAGGATTCCGGATTAAGGAAAATGCACTGGGCATATGGGGACTATTTCATCAAATGAATGATTACCTACAAAGATCTTCTGCAGTGTACTAGGCGAGGCACACAAAACCAATGGCTTTTCCTTAACCTGAAATCCTCTATAGAGCGATAGCATTATTTCCTTTCAGTGTTTTAGACTAAACTTGGAAATAAAATGAGAGCTCTGAGGAGGCTGTATATTTTTAAGGGATTAGGTACAGCTTACAGCAGTAAAATTTTTGGAAATATTCAACATTACTGTATCTTGTACAATAATGAAAATTGGTATGTGTAAAACACTGTCCTTCTGCTATGTGAAAAAAATATTTTTACGATAAAAATATTTATATATTTTTTTTCAAACTTCAAAATGGTGACAGTTCACTGTGCAGTGATAAAGCGTTTCCCTCATAACTCAAAAACTTGTTAACTTTTCATGTTCTCTCTCTTTTATTTTATTGCTGAAACTCATTTTACAATATCATGCTCTTTCAACTACATTCCTTAATAAATATTATTATTTTTATTTTGTGTTAGAAGAAAATACTGATATTTGACCATTTTTTTAAATGAATTTATTTTTCATCAGACAATCTATCAAATGTAGAGAAGTGATCTTGCACCATATTGTAGATATGACATGTATAAATACACACAAAAAATTTCATCACAGAATGTTGGATAGTTTTTTAGTTATGTGGGAAACGCTTCTTCACTGCACAGTGAACTGAATTTTGAAAAGAAAAAAAAATGTAAATATTTTTTTTAAATTGTAATTTTTTTCATGTAGCAGAAGGACAGTGTTTTACACATACTAATTTTTATTATTGTACAAGATACAGTAACGGAGGAACAAAATGTTGAATATTTTCAAAATTTTACTGCTGTAAGCTGTACCTAACCCCTTAATTGCGTTAGTTTTAGAAGAAAAAAAAACCAAATGAGTTTCGAATCTTCTGTTTCACTTATGCTTTCAATATTACCGCGATGGCGTCCATCAATATATTTTCATGACTTTCTTTATTTCTATCTTGGCCCGTACGGAAATCCGTCTAGAGTTCTCCGGCCAGAATTCTGCACAGAATCTGGTCATGCAGACAGAGGCGATAGGGCGATGCTCAATTTAAAATCTATACTAATAATAAATCTGTAGCCGAAATTTTTCTGGTAATTTTCGATTTTCCAAAAATAATTGGTCCTACCATATATAATTAACCACCCTGAAACCGAAAATCGCTTTTTTGACATTTTTGTTTGTATGTCTTGTCTGTCTGCCTGTATGTTTGTTACCTTTTCACGCGATAATGGCTGAACGGATTTCGATGAAAATTTGAATATAAATTAAGTTAGTTGTAACTTAGATTTTAGGCTATATGGCATTCAAAATACATTATTTAAAAGGTGGGTTATAAGGAGGCCTGAATTAAATAAATCGAAATATCTCGCTTATTATTGCTTTTTGTGAAAAATGTTACATAACAAAAGTTTCTTTAAAACAAATTTTTGATAAGTTTTATTCCTTGAAAAATTTTGATAGGGCTGATATTTAATGAGATAAATGAGTTTTAAAATTAAAATAATTGCCATCTAAGGCCGTGTAATGAATTAAAAAACAAATGGCTTCGTCTGTAAGGGGCCTTGGACAGCAACAATCGAAAACTATGAAAGATAGCCTACAGAGAATGTTTCTGTGTTTGTATGAAGTAATATCGGAAGCTAAATTAACCGATTTGTATAATTAATTATTATTTCACCATTGGAAAGTGTAGTTTCTCTAGATGGACGTACTGTCCATACTGTTATTACAGTAACTTCTGATATAATATAATATAATATAATATAATATAATATAATATAATATAATATAATATATAATATAATATAATATAATATAGTATAATATAATATAATATAATATAATATAATATAATATGTAATATTAGGCCTATATAATATAATTTAAGTTATTTGAAGGGTTCAGAACCATAGTGGGCCAAGCGCCATTTACTGAATACGTAGAAAACAAGGGTTAAAATTAAGTTATTACCATAATTCAATGGAAACCTATAACAAGTAAAATAAAATACACACATTAAATCTAAATGATATCAATCTTCATTAAACTATGTTTGCATGTAATAAAAATTAAGAAACATGTTAAAGGAATTGTCATTGCACCAAATGAGTGTCTCTGGACCAAAATGATCGCATTTTAATTATTTGGATCCAATTTAAATTAAGTAACATATTAAACGATTTATCCTTCTATCAAACACGAATGTTCCCTGGGTCAAATATCCTATTTTAATTATATTAATTATATTATTAATTATATTTATTTCTAACGGGTGCAGCGGAGCGCACGGGTACGGCTAGTAGTCCAAAGAATAAAAATCAGGACGCACCGAATTAATTCGTTCCGGTAAATGAGCGCTTGCCTTAAATTCTCATTACTACCCATAAAGCGTCTAAGTGGCAACAGTTTTTCCTTACCTTCTTTTTTTCTAAAACTCTATTTTTCTCTTCGTCCACTTCTTTCTCGTGCTATCTCGCTTCCTATCTTTGACTCTCTCTTCCTATATTATTTCTCTTCTACTCTCCATTTCTTGATATTTACCTTCCTTGTTAAATTTGTTTTTCATTTCCTTCTGTACTTCCATGTTTATATTTTCTCTGTAAATATGCTTCTATCTTCTCTTCCCTTACATTATTTCGTCTCCTTCAGTTTCTCCTAGCATCGTACATTACAGGCGCTATGTTCGGTTCAAGGTTATAGAGTAGTAGTGGCTTGTACAGCAAACGCTGCTGCAAACTAAGTTCGTTAGACGTTCAAATAAACATTTTTCGGATTTATTTTCAATGAAGAATACCAGACATTTTGAAAGTTATTTGCTTCCATAATAATGAAACATACTCCCTCTGAATGATTTTTTTATGCCAAATAATTTTCCTTGAACCTATTCACCTTCAGTTTTTGAGTTTCAACGTGAAAACGCAAGTATCAACGTCAGGACGATAGCAGTAGTTATTTCAGGTCATTGTGGATTGTAGGCAAAAGTAAAAAAAATATCAGGTTTCGAACAATAGACATATCATTTTGGTATAGCTGCTACATGTAGAGCTTGAAATGTAAAGCGTAAAATCATTTTATCCTGCTAAGAGATCATGCTGAAATGATCGGGAGATTACAAAATTTTCTAGGCCTCTTATTTTATCAGTAAGTAATACCTTTTGGTCTATCCTTAGGAACTGTAATTTTTCCGCTCTCTCGAGCCAACACTGAAGAGAATGACGCAAATAAATATCTACACCACACCCCCATTAAGTATATGAAAAAGACCCAACTTGATTAATAAGTATAAAAATATTTGATTTTTAATAACAATATTATTACCTTACATAAGTTCTGTAGTTATATATAGCCGTCACTCAGTAAATTATAGAAATGAAGATCTAAATTAAGATATTCTCTACATCTGCTTATATAACCTCAAAACGTTTCACTTTCATATCATCAATATAGCATTAATATTATGTATAATTAATGAAAAATAGACGCATCATGACATTAACTATAATAATACCTATTAATGTCATCAAACCACCTCAAGTTTTGTAGATTTTAATATCCAATACATAGCTGTACTCACAAAATTATACACTGCAGAATCAGACCTGTAAATAATTTTAGTAGGGGAGAGTCGGGTAGTATCGGACATCGGGTAATATCGGACAGTGAGTTTCTTTCATCTACCACACGATGATAGTACCTGATTGACATGGTTACGTTTCTGTGATGTCGCATAGAGAAACGTAACCATATCATTAAGGTACTACCATATGGTGGTAGATGAAAGAAACGCACTGTCCGATATTACCCGATGTCCGATACTACCCGACTCTCCCCTAAGTCTTGAAGTTTAATAACAAATTGAATTTGAGCTCTAAATATGTCGGGCAATCCTACAGGTCATGGCCTTCGTGTAATAGCCTATTGTTTATTGTAGTGTGTATTTTGTTTTATTCTGAAATTCAATTAGTTCTCAAAACTGACGAAAGATGGATTTTGGAAAATAGGAAAATTATGTAGGAAAACTAACGCTTCACTGAAAGCTACTATTTTTCTGAAAATCCTCGAATTCCAAGCTTCAAAATGACGGGTCATTCATTAAAATCCGTTCAGCCGTTTTCCCGTAATTTCCATTACCAGTTCAAATTATATATGTATATATATATATATATATATATATATATATACAGGGTGTTTAAAAATACGGGGCATAATTTCAGGTATGTATTTCCCACATGTAGACAATCAAAATAGTCCATTACAACATGTGTCCGAAAATGCTTCATTTCCGAGTTATGGCCTTCACAACATTGAAATTCACCGGAACGTTTTTCTTTCCGCAGATTGTTGTCATTACAGAATATGTTCAAAATGTACACCTCTTGCTTGAATACAGACCTCACATCGATGTCTTATTGACCTGCGAACACGATCCCAAACTCCAGGAGTATTGCGTATGTCCTCAGAACATGCCACAATTCGATTCCGAAGGGATTCCAAATCAGGCACCGGAGACGAATAAACCAATGATTTTAAATGGCTCCACAAGTAGAAATCGAGAGGGTTCAGATCAGGTGAGCGTGGAGGCCAAGCAATTGGGCCACCTCTACCTATCCATCGATCAGGAAATCTTCGATCCAAGTACCGGCGAGCCGTACGACTGAAGTGTGCAGGAGCGCCATCGTGCAAGAAGTGAATGTGTTGACGATTGATCAATGGAGTGTCTTCTAAAACATGAGGTATGGTGTTTTCCAGGAAGTTTGTGTACGCCTGCCCCGTAAGTCTGTTTGATTTGAATACATGTCGCACAGTCTAACGCCTACACAACACTGAAATAACCTTCGCCTCGGAATGAACTGTCGGAGTGCCCTCTTAATGTCTCCTTTGACGGCAACGACCTGCGGAAAGAAAAACGTTCCGGTGAATTTCAATGTTGTGAAGGCCATAACTCGGAAATAAAGCATTTCCGGACACATTTTGTAATCAACTATTTTGATTGTCTACATGTGGGAAATACATACCTGAAATTATGCCCCGTATTTTTAAACACCCTGTATATATATATATATATATGTATATATGTATATATATATATGTATATATATATATATGGTGAAGTTCGATATTCGCCGATGTTCGCTGTGCAGGAGGTGGTCTGTTGTGCAAGACATGGCCAACTATGAATACATCTCTTTTTAACCACAAAACAATACCGATTGTTAGCTCCGATTTTAGCCACGGGTAATTGGTAGACTAGCTTTGAAACAACGCAATGTTGCCATATCTTGATAACAATGCAGTATCGGCTATACGTTTATATGACAAAATATGTTTGTTTTGGTGTATAGAATACTATCCAATACTTTATAGTAAATAATTACGACTCATCCTGTATAGAATAATGAAGAATAAAATATAAAAGATGAATAAGAAAAATAGCAATGCATGATGAAGAAATAGTGACAGAATAAGTGAAAAATAGAATGAGAGATTGTGTTTAGTGGGTAATACGAAGAGATAATCAACCATATGAATGTAAATGATGTTGATTTCGGCGCAAAAGTTTTTTAATTTGTTACGTCATTTGCCTATTCTTTCTCTGAAACACACTAAAGACCTCGACTGTTCTTACCTCTGTGAGATATTACCAGATTATTTTGGGATATTTGTTCTCCGACATTAGCCGAGTGTTTTATTAATGTCTGCCAGTAGAGCTTATCTGCCCCAATGACGGACGTGTTGACAAAGTCGTTTTTGATACGACAGAAAAACATGACTTGAGTACACATTACTACATTTGATTTGTGGTTTCATGTCGCGTTTTATCTTAAGAGGTGATCTGACAAATCTACAGTCAACAGTGTGTATAATGTTTTGTCGCTGGAAGGTAACAGTCCTAACAACTCCAATATCAATATCTCCTGTTATTTCTAGCATTGACTACATTATCGACATCCAGCGTTGTCGAAGGCGGCATTAGTCTTCAATTAAGCGTTAACATAAAACTAGAAGACCTTTTCTTGTTCATTGTCATGTTTACTTTCAAGCAGGAAAACAGCTCTCAAGGAACGGTCATCCATTAAATTCTTACTTCATTTTTATCGAAATATTTCTTCCTCCTCACTGCAAAGTTGCTAAGCTACGACCCACAAGTAGGCCTACACATGCATGTCTTCTACAATCTGCTCCTTCAACGAACGAGTCCAATCGTAGAACTTAGCACAATAATTATCTCATTGTTCTCTTTAATGCCATGCTTCTAAGGTGCATTCATTACACAGGGTGTTTCATAAAACTGTGATGAATATTTGTGAGAATTTTTTATTAATATAATAATAATAATAATATTTATTTATTCATTTAATTAATTATTTATTTATTTGTTAGTTTATTTATTTATTTACTAATTTACTTATTTACTTACTTACTTATTTACTTAGCCTACTTATTTACTTACTTATTTGTTTATTTGTTTGTTTATTTATTTATTTATTTACTTATTTACTTACTTACTTATTTACTTGCTTACTTATTTACTTGCTTACTTATTTACTTACTTATTTACTTACTTACTTATTTACTTACTTATTTACTTACTTATTTACTTACTTATTTATTTACTTACTTACTTACTTACTTATTTACTTACTTATTTACTTACCTCCTTATTTACTTGCTTACTTACTTATTTACTTGCTTACTTATTTACTTGCTTACTTATTTACTTACTTACTTATTTACTTACTTACTTATTTACTTACTTACTTATTTACTTACTTACTTATTTACTTACTTACTTATTTACTTACTTATTTATTTACTTATTTACTTACTTACTTATTTACTTACTTATTTACTTACGTACTTATTTACTTGTTTACTTACTTATTTACTTACTTACTTATTTACTTACTTATTTACTTACTTACTTATTTACTTACTTATTTACTTACTTATTTACTTACTTATTTACTTATTTATTTACTTATTTACTTACTTACTTATTTACTTACTTATTTACTTACTTACTTATTTACTTACGTACTTATTTACTTGCTTACTTATTTACTTGCTTACTTATTTACTTACTTACTTATTTACTTACTTACTTATTTACTTACTTATTTATTTACTTATTTACTTACTTACTTATTTACTTACTTATTTACTTACGTACTTATTTACTTGCTTACTTACTTACTTATTTACTTACTTATTTACTTACGTACTTATTTACTTGCTTACTTACTTACTTATTTACTTGCTTACTTATTTACTTACTTACTTACTTATTTACTTACTTATTTACTTACGTACTTATTTACTTGCTTACTTACTTACTTATTTACTTACTTATTTACCTACGTACTTATTTACTTGCTTACTTACTTACTTACTTATTTACTTGCTTACTTATTTACTTATTTATTTACTACAGCCAAACTGTTCTTGTCACGAGCCGCACGTGACAAAACTTATTAATTTAATCATAAGATTTCATTTCATTATCCATGTACTAATTTATATCATGTTGTAATTATTAAATAATTTGTAATTTAATAATAAGGGGTTAGGTACAGCTTACATCAGTAAAATTTTGGAAACATTCAAAAATTTTTTCCTTCATTACTGTATCTTGTACAATAGTGAAAATTAGTAAGTGTAAAACATTCTCCTTCTGCTATATCAAAGAAAATATTTTTACAATTTAAAAAAATTATTAACATTTTTTTTTAATTCAGTTCACTGTGCAGTGATGAAGAGTTTCCCACATAACTAAAAAGCTATCCAACATTCTGTGATGAAATTTTTGTGTATATTTATTCATGTCATATCTACAATATGATCCAAGATCACTTCTCTACCTTTGATAGATTGTCTTATAAAAAATAAATTCATTTAAAAATGGTCAAATATCAGTATTTTCTTCTAACACAAAATTAAAAAATTATTTATTAAGGAATGTAGTTGAAAGAGCATGATATTGTAAACATGAGTTTCAGCAATAAAATAAAAGAAAGAGAACATGAAAAAATTAACAAGTTTATGAGTTATGAGGGAAACACTTCATCACTGCACTGCGAACTGCCAACATTTTTAATTAATTTTTTTTTACTCGTAAAAATATTTTTTCATATAGCAGAAGGACAATATTTTACACACACCAATTTACATTATTGTACAAGATATAGTAATGGAGGAAAAAAAATGTTGAATACTTCCAAACATTTTACTGCTGTAAGATGTACCTAACCCCTTAAACATAATTTTTTTCATTTAAATATTACTCATATTTATACAAAAATGTTATATGACGAGTTATTTTCTGTGGACCAAAAATAAAATGGCAACGCGGTCATAATTACGTAGTGAACGCTTTGGCGAACATTGACCGCAAATTAATTTTAGTTCATTTCAATGATAATCCCTGAACCGCACCACCTTTTCCCCTTTATTTCGTTCTGATAACCTACTTTAATATCTTACTACATTTGCATTAAGTCACCAAAGCACAAAATGTTGTCATTCTTTTACTGTGACCTTGTATATTTAGATCTTCTCAGCCAACGAATCAACAAAATTGTCTCGTCATAAATGTTCAGAAGGTCAATCTGCCCTTTTGTGATAAATCATCCCTTAACTGCAGGTTATCAAACATAGGATCTCTTGATTTGCAGCTACAAATACTCTCGCATGTATCACAGAGGACGTATAAAAGTCTGGGCTTTAATTTATTAATTTATTTTAACTTGATGGGCAATTTATAATCGCCGGAAAAGAAAAGTCTGATTAGAAACTAGTGAGACAAAACATAGGCATTCAACATTTGAATTATCGTCTTTCAACCCAACTACAGACAATTATGAAAACTGCTTGGCACTTGTCTATGATAAAATGCAGTAAGCAAACAAATGACAATCGTATTTTCCATACAGTTACAGGTATAAAAACATCCGGTCTGCTACATAATTTGTTGGGTCAAGTTCCCTGTTCAATATTAGACATTCATTTGTTACGTCCCCTTAACAACTACAGGAGGGAAAATGTATGGGAAAAACGTCATCAGGCATTCACGTGTTCCCGAAAGATAGAAGCACCGAAAAGGACAAAACAAAGAGGGGAGAAACAAAAGAGGAAAAGATCATGATGCGTGTTCATTATTGAAGTACACGACTACAAAAAGAGGAATCATGTACCCATATTAACATGCAACAAGAAATCTCGGGAAGTTAAACTTTCAAATGAAAAATGTGATACTGTAAATGTGGCACGCCTGAAAGTGAGCAAAGAGATGATCATCGGGTATCATTATCTTTTTCCTACGATTGCGTTCTCTGGTTGCGAGCACGAAATATAATATTATGCGCTACATTGACACGAATATCGTTTCGAAATAACTGACTATGTACTGTGAAAGCAAAAAGGACGTATTTTCCAGGAGAATATTGCGCAATTTTATTCACGATATTAATGTTTAATGTACCGGCTTGGAACAACGTTATACGGAAGCTTCAAATCATTATTGTGAGATTTTAAGTATTAAAATACCAACAATAGCTTAGGCTATCGTATTTAAAGTTTATAAATTTTCGATAAGGTTAAGATTATTTATGAATATTGCGAATAAAAACCGGTCATTTCCACCGAAAACAAAAAAAGAGTTGTTTTTACGATTTCGGTATGTTTAGAGAGGGATCTGTCTGAATATTTTACTGATTTTTATTCTAACTCGGTGATTTGCATGAGAAACAGTATGGTAAATCAGTATTTTCAATCAAAACCGGTTAATTCCATATCATACTAATTACAATATTTTCATTGTCTTGTTTCGTATCGAAAACGGACATTTTTAACATGCTGTATGTGTTGCAATTAGGGTAGAGTAGTATAAATCGCACCGCTTCCTAAATGGCACCACTGCTAGTTTAAAACAAGTTACTGTAGTAGTGTGGCATCTAATGGTATTGTTACAATCTACCATATGAACTTCCACCATGTCACTTGATTTCTGCCACTTCTTTGTGTCAGCAGCGTGGTGATAGAGTATTTAATATAATCGCTCGGGTGGATTTATATTTAACTAACATTTTGTATATATTATTTTAATGTACCGAAGTACATATGATATTTCCATGCAGATATTCTGCGTCATCATACGATGAAAGAGTAATGGAACGGAGAAAAATTCTCTCCGGCGCCGGGATTTGAACCCGAGTTTTCAGCTCTACGTGCTGATGCTTTATCCACTAAGCCACACCGGATACAACCCCGACGCCGGTTAGAATCGTCTCAGATTAAGCTCCAACTCTTGGGTTCACTCTAGTGGCCGCCCTCTGCACTACGTCATAGATGTCTATGAACACAGGACCGAAGTCCACACATGTGCTGAGGTGCACTCGATATGAGTGACTAGTTGGCCGGGATCCGACGGAATAAGTGCCGTCTTAAATCACGAAGTGATTTACGCATATCATATATATTATTTTAATGTACCGAAGTACATATGATATTTCCATGCAGATATTCTGCGTCATCATACGATGAAGGAGTAATGGAACGGAGAAAAATTCTCTCCGGCGCCGGGATTTGAACCCGGGTTTTCAGCTCTACGTGCTGATGCTTTATCCACTAAGCCACACCGGATACAACCCCGACGCCGGTTAGAATCGTCTCAGATTAAGCTCCAACTCTTGGGTTCCCTCTAGTGGCCGCCCTCTGCACTACGTCATAGATGTCTATGAACGCAGGACCGAAGTCCACACATGTGCTGAGGTGCACTCGATATGAGTGACTAGTTGGCCGGGATCCGACGGAATAAGCGCCGTCTTAAATCACGAAGTGATTTACGCATATCATATATATTATTTTAATGTACCGAAGTACATCAAATCCCGGCGCCGGAGAGAATTTTTCTCCGTTCCATTACTCTTTCATCGTAACATTTTATAGCTAAATAACGGATTTATATGCAAAGGAGTCCACAATCGTAAGATGTTATTAGTTTAAAGAAATGTTAAAGAACATTTAACTTAGTAGGATTTTCGAACATGTGGTAGTTATAGGCTAGAATGAAGGAAATAATAACTTATGACGTAGTTTCTCAATTCGCACCACTTTGTAGGTGCCTAATTCGCACCGGTGCGATATGAGCAACTATAGCAATTCTAGCCTTACTAAAGAAGGCCCCAAAATCTGAACGAGGAATGCATCAGGTGGCTGCAATATCAAGTAGTAAGAAGGGCGTTAATACAACAAGTGTGTGTCGTACAAGCGCACCAAGTATTTTGTCCCACCCATGATCATTTTTAATCGTCAAACAGTGCATCCTTCATTATCAGCTGGTGCTCCTCCAGGATCGTTATTTGTTTGCTCTGAGTGAGGTTACATCAACAGTGAACTGTTTGTCGAACAGTCAAACATTTTATTTGCCACTCAAACCTACCATAGATAAAGGTACTGCTTCTGTATGTCCACCTATACGACCCACTCCAAAAATTTAGAAGCCAGATTATCTCGGGAAAATGATGTGCTTCTGTTTCAGTTTATTCTTCATAATAGTCATAGGCCCAGCCTTTAGATGTTTCTATCTTCAAATCATTTCAGACAGCTAAATCATGAAGCAGTTCTTAGGTGGCTTCGAGATAATCACGGAGAAAAGGTGACACAATTTACAGTCTGAACTGCCTGGTGAAGCACATGGCAAATGTGTAACAATAAAAAACGCATTCAGAAATTTTAAATGTTAGGTAATTTATGCTCTATTTTTTCAATTTCATTTGAAGATGCGTTACTCTCTTTCATTAATTTCAATAAACTTGTAATTTGGATTATTATTACATTATTCATATTAAATACTGTTCAATATGTTCAATATTAAAAGCTTTCCTTCATCCTGTTCCCTGCAGATAAAGAGGTGCGATTTAAGAAACCGCAGGTGCTATTTAGGAAACTAGTTGCCTAAATGGCACCACTGACAAGTGTTTCGAAAATGTCATTCTAATTAAAACATATTAAATCAAATTCAAGGATTCTTTTTTACATGAAAGGTAAAAGTTCTGGGAATTTATCTCTGTAAAGGAATGCAGAAAATAAGAACTGTATTGTTCAATAAAAATTATAAATGCTAAAGTGGTGCGATATAGGCAACCTTACCCTACAATCCATTAAAAATTGGCCATTTCCACGTTCATGTGCAACAGTAATAATATCTGATTGCATATTTAAATTATTTTAAAAGTGGTACACAGTTTTTCAGCGAAGTGATTTCTGGTATTCTTTTGCGGAAAACCTTATCGGTGTCGTTTATACGGACTGATTTCAACCCTTATTCGTTCATTGATTACATTTTATAATTATAAGAAAAAATACGGTATAATAAAATGTCACCAGGGATGATAGATCAAGATAATCTCTGGTGTTGTCTGTTACCCCGTAAGAACATTAAACACACTTCCACTGGTTTCATTCACCGCATATGGTCATGCTGATATTATCAGGCGGCGCACAGAACGGCATGGAAAGGCCATAAACTGTCACGAAATGTAAGTAAGTACAATTCTGTGGAAAACGCCTTTGTGGGTAGGCATTTCTCGCAACTTGAACGAAATCCTATCCCTCGTTTATTACTGTCAAACAGTGAATTCTTTATTAAGGCCCCGATCTTATTCGTCACTTAGCCTACAGAATATCCGGAATATTATGTGTCGTATTGCACGCGCGCAGGCACGATAATTATTATGGATTTAGACTCCTATATCGTCCTCGGTGGTCCTTGTGTTATGGAAGCAGTTTTATTGATGAATTTTATTAACATAAAATTAGATGTTCTTAAAAGAAAATGAGAGAATTGAGATTTACATAGTGGGTCAAAAGTCGCTTTCCCCAAACACTTCCTTACATTAATTACATTCAATTTACATTTGACTACACATTCCTTTACAGTTTTTGTTCAAAATGAAGGTCTCGTTTCTCGATACGCAATTCACAACGTTTAGGCACTGATTTACAGATGGCAGAACATAACTCGCGATTTTAATCGATTTTCACGAATGACTGTTCGATCATCTGTCGCAAATGATGCAGATCCTGCGGTTTCTGAGCAAAAACATAATTTTTCAGGATACCCCACAGTGAAAGATCACATGACGTCAGGTCGCATGATCTGGATGACCATTCTGTTGTGCCACGGTGATTAATCCATTCATGAAATTGCTGGTTCAAGACGTCCCTCACTTCTGTACCAAAATGAGGTGGTGCTCCATGCTGTTGCCATTAGCGTCGTGCACTACAAGCGCTATTTTCGCTTCAAGTCAAGAAATTTTGTTTTTCATCGTTTTTCGATAGTTTAATATGTGTAAAATGATAATATGATTTTATTTCTTCTAATTGTCAGTTTTTAGCCCTATGTTCAGCAAAAATACTGTAGTAATTCTTAATGCAAAAAATGTTATCAATAAAAATTTTTTTTCTTGTCAACCGCTCAGTGGAATTTTAAATTTATTTAGCCGATTGTATATATAAAATTATTTTAAATATGGTCTATTTTTCCTACATTTGTATCTTTTATCACTTCTGAGAAAAATGCTCCCAAAATTGAGGAATTTAACATTGCAAGATACGGAAATTTAGACATCAGTTTTCTGCACTTTCTTATTTTTGTGACATTGGTGCACTTTTCTCAGAAAGTATTGTACCCAGAAGGCTGAAATTAATAGACAATATCGATGTGATAGCATTTTACACACAGCATGTTAAAAATTAAGTTCATTTCTATCTTCAGCAAAAATAAAAAATAATTTGCAGTCATTCTTAATGCAAAAAATATTATCAATTATTTTTTTTGCCAACCGCTCAGTCGAATTTTAAATTTATTTAGCCGATTGTATACATAAAAGTATGTTACACATGTCCTATTTTTTCTACATCTGTGTCTATTAAAACTTCTAAGAAAAGTGCACCCAAAATTGAGGAATTTAACATTGTAAGATATGGAAATTTAGACATCATTTTTCTGCACTTTCTTATTTTTTGTGACATTGGTACACTTTTCTCAGAAAGTAATGTCCCACCCAGAAGACTGAAATTAATATACAGTATCAATGTGATGACATTATACACAGTAGGTTAAAAAAATTATGTTTATTTCTATCTTCAGCAAAAAAAAAATAATAATAATAATTTGCAGTCATTCTTAATGCAAAAAATATTATCAATAATTTTTTTGCCAACCGCTCAATGAAATTTTAAATTTATTTAAACGATTGTATACATAAAGGTATGTTACATATGCCATATTTTTCTACATTTGTATCTTTTATAACTTCTGAGAAAAGTGTACCCAAAATTGAGGAATTTAACATTGTAAGATATGGAAGTACAGTCTCCCCCTAATTCTTAATTTCATTTGCATAATTTCAGATGAAGCCTAAAGTTACCCGAAATGAGCTATAATCGTAAAAAATATTTTGTTTGTGTAAAAATATTCCTTTCTAATATAAGGTTCAATGTGTCTTGAGCGTTTAGTCCAAAATCCCTTTTAATTGCAGTTAGGTCCATGGGCTACTTTTTAAAAACATTGTCTAACCCTGAGTCCAGACATGAACTAATTGTAGCCATAATGTAATTGAGGTGCTGGGTGCAATAACAGCTTAAGTTTGAAAACCCGTGTTTTGAGAAAAACAAAATCAAAGTTTTAGAACAATGTAGAAATTTTAATAATACATATACTGACATCATTTGTTTTGTATAATATTTTAGACTATATAAATTATTCAAATCCAATATCTGTTATAATTTAAACACAATCCATTTAAAAATATTTGTAAATAAATTATGGAAAATTTAAGCCGTTATTGCATAGAAAATCTGAGACTTCTTAATTGGATTATCTAGGCATTAAAACCAGTAAAAAAGTGTTATTTCACTAACATACATGAACTTTATTGAATTAATAATAAGTAATAGTACATTGAGACTTCAGCTTATCAAAATAATACAAAATAAGAATTTTTAGCCTATAATCCCTTAGCCTACTGGATAAAGCACGTAGAGCTGAAAACCCGGGTTCGGGTCTCAATGTCGGAGAGAATTTTTCTTTGTTCTATCCATCCTTTATCATATGCTACAGGTGAAAACTTCTCTACTATAGTGTCAAATATTCTTTTTCATGTTCACTGATTTTACTTTCAGGACGATTTTCATCCAACACTGGTTCAGAATCCAGAATATTTTGAAGAGAACATGCATTTTCTGGTTTTAAGAATTTCAATAGTGAAATAATATAATTTTTCTTTAATAATTTTAAACGAGGACGAGGAGAATTTTTTAGATTAAGCTCTTCCCTTGGATGGTATATTACGTCCTACTGAAAAACTCAATGTCTGGAAAACGGTATTGTAAGTACATGATACTGTGAAAGACCATGATTTATAAAACATGAGTATAACATATTTTTATTATTACGAATTTTGAACCTTTTGATTAAGCACAGCACTTCAAATAATGAACTCTCCTGTCATTTAGGATCGACGAAATGAAATAAAATTTTTACAGTCGATAAAGAAGACATGGAAGATTATAAAAATGTATCGCCGGAATAACGACTTAAGTGGACTTAAGTTGTTATTGCACCCAGCGCCTCAATTAATATTCTAGCTCTTATGAAGAACGCATAGCAAATGTTTAACTTCTCCCATGGCTGCAAGTTGCTCTAACTTCCTTTTTAATTGTTCTCCACGTCAGAGTTAGGAAGTACAGTACATCACTTTGTATGTGACTAGTTCAGCAATTAATAAAGGCTTGTTGGTGTTAGTTTGATTTGCACTGTCTCTGTGTCAACTGATAATTGAAATTTTACATTCTCACCTCGTCCCTGTGCCTCTCTCTAAATCTGTTTTAAACTTCTCAATGTTGCAGTATTATGAAATGACAAGCGTTTATTTTCTGCTGTCAAAGCATAAAACGAATGTATTTCACTTATATTTCGACCGAATTCTATTTTATGAGAAGCCTAGTTTCAAAGACGGACAAGAATCATTTTCATTATTGGTCATTAGATCCATACAGTATAGTGTTTCTGTTAACTTCTTGTATAAGATATGAAAATATTTGTGTGTCATATTGGTAACTTTATTAACAAATTAATTCAGATCTCTACTTAAAAGTAGGGTAGAGTAGCATAAATCGTACCGCTTTCTAAATGGCACCATTGCTAGTTTAGAACAAATTAGTATAGTAGTGTAGCATCTAGTGGTATTGTTACAATCTACCACATGAACTATCATCATGTCACTAGATTTCTGCCACTTCTTTGTGCTATCAACGTGGTGATAGAGTATTTAATATAATCGCTCAGGTGGTTGTATATTTAGCTAACATTTTGTAACTAAATAACGGATTTGTATGCAAAGGAATCCATAATTTTAAGATGTTATTGATTAAAAGAAATATTAAAGAACATTTAACTTAGTACGATTTTCGAGCATGTGTTGATTATAGGCTAGAATGAAGGAAATAATAACTTACGACGTAGTTTCTCAATTCGCACCACTTTGTAGGTGCCTAATTCGCACCGGTGCGATATGAGCAACTGTAGCAATTCTGGCCATACAAAAGAAGGCCAAAAAATTTTAACTGAACGAGGAATGCATTGGGTGGGTGCAATATCAAGTGGTGAAAAGGGCGTTAATACAACAAGTGTGTGTTGTACAAGCGCACCAGATATTTTGTGCCACCTATGAAAATTTTTAAACGTCAAACAGTGCATCCTACATTATCAGATGGTGTTCTTCCAGGATCGTTATTTGTTTGCTCTGATTCATGTTACATCAACAGTGAACTATTTGTCGAATAGCTCAAACATTTTATTTGCCACTCAAACCTGCCATGGAAAAAAGTGCTGCTTCTGTATGTCCACCTATACGAACCATTCCAAAAATTTAGAAGCTAGATTATCTCGGGAAAATGATGTGCTCCTATTTCAGCTTCCTCGTCATAATACTCAGAGGCCCAGCCTTTAGTTGTTTCTATCTTCAAACTATTTCAGACAGCTAAATCATGAAGCAGTTCTTAGGTGGCTTCGAGATAATCGTGGAGAAAAGGTGACGCAGTTTACAGTTTGAACTGCCTTGTGAAGCACATGGCAAATGTGTAACAATAAAAAACGCATTCAGGAAGTTTAAATGTTAGGTAATTTATGCTCTATTTTTTTTCAATTTCATTTGAAGATGCGTTACTCTCTTTCATTAATTTCAATAAACTTGTAATTTGCATTTATTACATTATTCATATTAAATACTGTTCAATATGTTCAATATTAAAAGCTTTCCTTCATCCTGTTCCCTGCAGTTAAAGAGGTGCGATTTAAGAAAAAACAGGTGCTATTTAGGAAACTAGTTGCCTAAATGGCACCATTGACAAGTGTTTCGAAAATGTCATTCTTCTCCAAAAATGTAATGTATTTCTGTACAGGAATGCAGAAAATAAAAACTGTATTGTTCAATAAAAATTATAAATGATAAAGTGGTGCGATATACGTAACCTTATCCTATTATTTTAAAGCACTTTAAAACATACCTAAAATAACATTGTCCACTTTTCAAACTAAGGTTGACTTTCGTCCGTTTTTTAAACAAACGAAGGTGCAAGTGTCCATTTTTGAAACTCACAATCCAAAATAAGGAATATATTATGGAAGTTATAATTTTATTCTAAACTAATATTTAACTGGAAAACTTATAAAATTAAATTTAGAACGTTATTTCCATTCAAGTCCTTAGTTCTTATTTAACTGCAATTCTACACAGAGAACTTGTGGTTCATTGAAAGGGGTTTTTAAAACAATCACATTCATTATGAGTGTCTCAGAACTCTGGATTACAGTACTATACCAATGAAGACAGGGGTTTTCCTTCCACTCACTTCCGAAGAGTTTACTTAATAACTTCTGAACATCCGCAAGTTTCTCTGGGTTTACCTTGACCCCTATTTTAATTGGGGAAGGATTCATTTACAATTGCTTTTCTTTAGCACGTTTCCATTGCTCAGGATTAAATTTAAGTTTTATAATTAGTAAGGTGTACTACTCTCCACGTATTGTGCTCCATATTGAATTCAAGCTGCCCTTAGATCCTTATATTTTAATAAAATTTTGATATAGAGGGGAATGTAATCGTTAAAACTTTCAAACTCGTCAGAATATAAATATTATTTGATCGTCATGACAGTTTCAAGCCATTTCGAGTAATATGATTGGCTGAAATGGTCATGTTCGCATTTGAAACAGACTATGCATGGAGGTGTCCGATTATAATAATAATAATAATAATAATAATAATAATAATAATGGTTTATTAAGGCCATTCGGCCTTCTCTTCCACTCAACCAGTATGATAGAAAATTACTACAATGCTATGAATATAACATAATTAATACAATACAATTCAAAGCAATACAATACTACAATACAAGACAATATAATTCATAATTAATATAATACAATGACAATTCTTTTCATCTTCACAACACCAATAAAATAATTATGTAATAATAATAACGATAATAATAGCAATAATAATAATAATAATAATAATAATAATAATAGTAATAATAATAGTAATAATAGTCATACCTAAATTAAATTAAATTATTAAACTCGATCACAATTATAACTTCAATTTGACTGCGCCCGTAAGAAATCGTTTAGCCTTTTCTTGAAAGTGGTTATTGTCTGGCAGCCCCTAATCTTCTGAGGTAGAGAATTCCATTCACGGGGGACTAAGTCAGTAAAAGAGGATGAATAGTGGGATGTTCTATGGGCAGGAATTGCTAGGATTTGGCTCTCATGTGACCTGGTGTTTAGATTGTGATTGGAGGATAAGTAGTTAAACCGGGAACGAAGATAATTTGGAGTAGAATTGTGGAGAACTCGAAACAGAAGAGACAGCGAATGAAGTGTTCTACGGTTACTAAGTTGCAGCCAGGATAAAGACTTGAACGAGGGTGTAATGTGGTCAAATTTGTGAGCATTGCTGATGAATCTGACACACATATTGTGCACACGCTGCAGCTTGTTCGAAAGATCAGTTGTCAGGTCTGTAAGTATTACGTCTCAGTAGTCAAACAGTGGTAGTACGGGGGTTTGCACTAAATTCTGTTTTAATTCTGGTGGGAGGAAGTTTCTGAATGGGTTAAGAGAATGCATGGTATAGCACACTCTCTTGGATATTTCCTTTATTTGGCATTCCCAATTTAAATTTTCCAAGAAAATGCCGAGGTTTCTGACGACAGAATGGTACGGAATAGTGGCATTATTATGGATTATTATGGATTATGGAAGTAACAACATATTTTAACGTTCAAAAAAGCATGTAAATATCAGTTTCTGAAATAAACGGACTTCAGATTTGGAAAGGGCGCTATTCTTAACTAAATTTCGATAAAAATGGCGTATGTCCGTCTTTGATACTAAGCTTCTCATATATGCTCAAATATAACGACCATCATTTTCTATTTATGTTTCAAGTTGCGTTCATCGGATCAATTTTAGAATAAAGCCGCAGATGACACAAAAATGCCTAGGTTGTTTTATATCCAATAGCTAAGAATTCTCAATAGATAGGCTACAACCTTCGGCATTCTCTGTAAAGAAAATTACACCCTCATTTGTCTATTTGTGACAGTATTCATATAATAAAGTGTAATATCTCTCTGTTTTTGACACACAAATGGAAATAAACTCACAACGATAAGCTAAATTGTGTAAATAGTAAATTGGAATGCCAAGTACTAACATCGTTCCCATTTTCCCTTGAAAAAACTTTACATAAAATTAAACTGGAAAAATCATATTAAAGAAATTACCCCCAAACTAAATTCAGCTTGTTTTGCTATTAGATCTATGCAAAAGATAGTAAATATCAATACCTTAAAAACAATATACTTTGCATACTTTCACTCGGTAATGAGTTTTGGAATAATATTCTGGGGAAATTCCACAGATAGTAACAGTATATTTCTATTACAAAAAAGAGTAATTAGAATATTGTAGGTGCCAAATCTAGGAAATCGTGTAGGACCATTTAAAAAAAACTACAAATAATGCCCATGGCTTGTCAGTATATCTTTTCATTAATAATCTTCCTCGTATATAATCGTGAAAACTTTGTAACTAATTCAACAGTTCATAGCATAAATATACGTCAAAAAAATGACTTTCATACTCCATCGGCAAGTCTATCGTGCTATCAAAAATGAGTGCGTTATATGGCAGTAAAATTGTTTAATAGCCTTCCTATCGATATAAAAAATGAAACTCAAAACATAAAATTATTTAGGGCCAAATTAAAGAAGTACCTAATTTCTCACGCTATCTATTCTGTAGGTGAATTCATGACATTCAATAACACTTCATGAAATTGATACTAAAACTTTGTGTTGTACTAGTAGACTATATTGTAAATCTCGCCTGTATATATTTCATCTAGACTGTGACTATAAATTAAGATTTTATAATAGTATTGAGTTTTTTGACTTGTTCCAGCTAGAAAGCTGTAAGCATGCATGAATACCATGGAATGTTAATAAATACAATACAATACAATAAAATTAAAAATAGAAATTTTTTAACTTACTATATGCATACGTTTTAGCGTCTGTTTTCCATGCATAAGACCTGGCTTCAAATTCTGGTGAATCCAAGTGGAGTTTATAATGGATAATTTCTTACATACAGGCTTAGGTAGATTTTCATAGAGTCTTCCCATTTTCTCTCTCATTTCTTAAAAATTTCCAAAACTTCATATTCTTATAAAAAAGAATTGAATCACATTGACACTTTTCAAGTATCTTACGTTTGTCCCTAATAGCTAAGCCCCAATCTTCCCAATGTGTCTACCTATTTTAGGTGTCCCATTAAGTAGACAACGTACCTTCGGGTAAAATACAGGGTTGTTTCCGATCTCTGATGACGAATTTGAATGACATCATATGCGTCAGGAGTCACACGACAGCTGAACTGTGGCGCGAGGTGACAGACCAGTAGTGAGTGATCTCATAGTCAGAGTTCACGGCGACTCACAGCAGAAATTCCCAAGAAAATCGAGCCTTTTGGGAGGGGTACACTAGAGCTGGGGACGGAGCGAGTAGAACTGTTGAGTTACTCGGTTCTATCGGTTTATGTGCTTGGCAGCGGAGCACCGAAGTTACTCGGTTAACCGTAGCCGTTACCGGTCAGTTCAAACGTTCAAACAGAGTTCACGTGTTTTACTTAATTCTAGTAGACAACAACGTAGGACTGTTGTATTTAAATATTTGAAAGTGCATCCGCTATATTTTAAGAGACCAAAACAAAATGGACTTGATGATAAGTAGAAAGTAGAATCGAGTAATTTGTCATATTTTTTATTGGGTTATTTTACGATCCTGTATCAACATCTCAGGTTGTTTAGCGTCTGAATGAAATGAAGGTGATAATGCCTGTGAAATGAGTCCGGGTTCAGCACCGAAAGTTACCCATCATTTGCTCATATTGGGTAAGGGAAAACCCCGCAAAACCTCAACCAGGTAACTTGCCCCGACCGGGATTCGAACCCGGACCACCTAGTTTCGCTGTCAGACGCACTAACCGTTACTCCACAGGTGTGGACAGTTTGTCATATTTCATCCACATAAATCAGATCAAGCAAACTGGGAAAAAAAACCTGATGATTAGTCAACAAGTGGACTTGTGTGCTAGTAACGTAATCTAAAATACAGAAATTTTGTGTTAGATTTAATAGTCTGAGGCTAACGCTAAATTTAAAACACATGAGCTATTTCTAGAAGGAAAACTTAAGAATTTTTAACAACCAATAAATAAGGTACAAGAAAATATTTTTATCAGTTTATCTTGCGTAAGATTGGAAACCCTGAAAAAGATCGTTGAAGACAATTTTGAGTAATTCGCTATTTTGTACTTTTAAAATATAAATTAAAAAAAAAATAAAAAAATAATGGGCTATCGAAGGAGAGAAGTTAGTAAACTATGAGAGAGAAAGAGAAAGAGGGAGGGAAGGTTAGAAGATGATGACTGGGAAGGCAGAGAAAAATGCAGAAAGCTTACTAAGAATTTTTAGCATTTCTGAAATACATTAATAGCTTCAATATTTTGGTTAGACCAAAACTCAACGATGTTCATTTTTCAATTTATTTTATTTTGTTAGTTGATTTATCATTAGGGGAAAGTACCCTAAATCGTACCTGCGCAGAAATCGTACCACTATTAATATTGAGGAAAGTATTGCATGCAGGGACCATCTGAGGAATTTTTCATGAAATACAAATAGAAACTGACACTCGTTCAGTTTCACGCCTTTCACCCAAGACAACAGCTGTATTAAATAGCGCTTAATAGTAAGTTCTGATTTCTCATATAAGATTTTGTTACTCTTTCGTAAGCTATTATTGAAACATTGAGTTAGTTTAATGAATGTGTTTTATTACACCTAGTATACAGGATGTTTAAAAAATACGGGGCATAATTTCACATATGTATTTCCCACATGTAGACAATCAAAATATTTCATTACAACATGTGTCCGGAAATGCTTCATTTCCGAGTTATGGCCTTCACAACATTGAAATTCACCGGAACGTTTTTCTTTGCGCAGGTCGTTGTCATTACAGAAGATGTTCAAAATGTCCACCTCCTGCTTGAATACAGACCTCACATCGATGTCTCATTCACCTGCGAACACGATCCCAAACTCCAGGAGTATTGCGTATGTCCTCAGAACATGCCACAATTCGATTCCGAAGGGATTCCAAATCAGGCACCGGGGACGAATAAACCAATGATTTTAAATGGCCCCACAAGTAGAAATCGAGAGAGTTCAGATCAGGTGAGCGTGGAGGCCAAGCAATTGGGCCACCTCTACCTATCCATCGATCAGGAAACCTTCGATCCAAGTACCTACATAACACTGAATGTAACCTTCGCCTCGGAATGAACTGTCAGAGTGCCCTCTTAATGTCACCTTTGACGGTAACGACCTGCGGAAAGAAAAACGTTCCGGTGAATTTCAATGTTGTGAAGGCCATAACTCGGAAATAAAGCATTTCCGGACACATGTTGTAATGAACTATTTTGATTGTCTACATGTGGGAAATACATACCTGAAATTATGCCCCGTATTTTTGAAACACACTGTATTAGATTGTTTGCATTATTTAAACGGTAAAAATGGTCACTGCAACAGCTTTGTTTAGATTATAATCTGAATAGTTTGCTTTGAGCGCTAGTTTCCTGAATCGTACCTTTAAAAGGTTGCTCATATCGTACCTGTACGATTTTGTCAACGTGAACAAATAACGTTAGGTGCATAATATTTTAAAATTCCAGAATAGGTAATGACCAAACGAGAATACGGAAAATCGAAATCAAGTGCTTTACTTAAGGCACTGGATGAATTTCGACCCGGAGCAGTGGGATTGAATGAATGTTGCCGTAAGTACAAAATCCCAAAATCGATTTTCAAGCGATATTTGATGGGCAAAATGAAGAGAGGTCTCGATCGTCCTGCAAACGGATCCATCAACGGGAGGAATATAGCTATTAACTATGATTTAATCTTGAGTGACCCTTCGTGTTTTCGTTTTATTAGATCTTGATAATAGCCTATTTAAGATTTATATATTACACAAATCATTTTATCTTAAAACATCTTTGTTTCTCATTTGTATTAATAAAATTTCATAGTAAATGACAATAATATAATGAAATGTTATTTTTATGTAGGGCCTACCGGTAGTTCTTATTTTGAAAATTGTGAATTTTACAAATGGGTACGATTTAAGCAACCTCTAGGTACGATTTAGGAAACTAGGCGCAAAAATCTTACTACCTGCAGAGTTTTAAATTATATATTTTTAAAACATTGATAATTATTTAAAAATTCTGAAAAAAAAATATATTTTGTGTCCCAAGGTCCTGTCTCAATGTTTAACAGTATATGCAATTAAAATTCCTTCCCATTTAGAAATAACTAAAGAAAAACTGAAAACTGGTACGATATAGGCAACCTTCCCCTATATATTTTTGCGATATTTGGCAACCGAAAGAATGTATCAAACATTTGTTAAGCCGGAAATAAATAAAGCAAATACCCATTACTTTTCAAAAATTCATTTTTGTAATTGTCCGGTTACAGGTTTTAATAACATTGCGTTAAACCAAAATTGAATTATAGTCATTTTTTAAATTTGTTTTAGTTCCTGAATTTATTTATCATTTTATTATTTTGTAATGTTTGGCAACATTAGAAATGTATCAAACATTTTTAAGCCAAAAATAAATAAACTAATTGCCCATTACTTTGTAAATAATTATTTCTTGTATTGCCCGGTAGATCAAATCGAATTTATTTATTATACTCCAATTTTACAGAGAACCCTATTTTACCTGAGATAGGTATGTTAGGTTTATAAATACATAATAATAATAATAATAATAATAATAATAATAATAATAATAATAATAATAATAATAATAATTATATGATATTGATTAATGAAGTCTCCTATTGAATTAATCTTACGTTTCAATTATGAAATTAATAAAATTTAAAAAATATATAAATTCAGCAAACCTCTACAAAGTTTTATAATTTATACACATGAATGAATGATATGCAATGAGATGAAATTAATACTAAAATACAATCTTATATTTCAATTAACAAGTTTCATGAAATGTAGGCTATACTATATTATAACCTAAGCAAATAACTAATCCTAATATTCACTAGAGTGTAGTTTAAATTTCTGTGGGTTGAAATATCTGAAGACGTTACACAGTTTTCCGTTAAACAATGTTGTTACAAGCAGTTTATAAATTTTATACAACACATTTATCGTGAATCTATTTTAAATTATTATCCTGATTTATTTGTATCAACTGTTAATTTAATTATTTATAGCAAAATATATAAAAACTATAGAAAAAAATAATAATTCAGTGGATATATATAGAAATTTTATCATGTGTTCAGATTACAACTTTTGTGAACGTAATTTACATATATCATAAAATCTTGAGATCAAATCGAATGGATGTGAACAAAATCTGTCCGGTAGTTTCGAAGATTTCATTTAAAAACAGATAGACGGATGGAACGACAAAAACTGTAGCAGGGGTGCAGAATATTGATAAACACAATATAATATTTGTTACTCAGTCAAATGACAAATCAATGTAAAATAATGACTTATATTATATGGTCATTAAGTTTTATATACATGAATTACAAATTGCAAACGTTTTCGCCCATTCAGGCATCTTCAGGCACAATTATACAATATCTCAATATCAAACTGTGTAGCCATTACATTGGTGGTAGATAAACTGTTTAAGATTAATGATGTACAAAACATCTCCATAATTAAAATGTAATATTACAGGTCATAAAATTAAAATAATGTTAAAAACCACGTAGTGTTGTAATTAAACTTCATAATATTCTGTGGAACTCTTGTTCAGTAGAGTCCAATGAGTGATGAATTATGTCTGAAGTATATAAATAATACGAAATAGAAATAGGAATTATTAAATGTAAAAGTGTAATCAGATTGGATAATTGAAAACATCTCCATAATTAAAATGTTTGAACGTGGCAAGTGTATAGATCTGGCAACTGGCAACTGTATAGATCACTATAAAACATCCTATGTTTGAAATAGTTATCTGTAATGAAATAATAAATAAATAAAAATTTTGAAGAATTTGAAAAACTAATTGGAAGACTAAATTATGGACGTACTTATGTAGACGTGAGACGACCTGCTGCTGTCGGAACTGTAGCTAGTATGACGTGGGGGAAGTGTGTGTTCGTGTAAACAATTAACGCGGAAGGATATTGCGTAGTGATGGGGTTAGAGGTTGTACAGGGGATTCCGGATTTGAGTTAAATTTTAATTAAGAATGCTGTGATCTATACAGTTGCCAGTTGCAGGATCTATACAGTTGCCACGTTCAAACGACGTGAGTACTTTCAATTATCCAATCCGATTACACTTTTACATTTGATAATTCCTATTTCTATTTCGTATTATTTATATATTTCAGACATAATTCATCACTCATTGGATTCTACTGAACAAGAGTTCCACAGAATATTATGAAGTTTAATTACAACACTACGTGGTTTTTAACATTATTTTAATTTTATGACCTGTAATATTACATTTTAATTATGGAGATGTTTTGTACATCATTAATCTTAAACAGTTTATCTACCACCAATGTAATGGCTACACAGTTTGATATTGAGATATTGTATAATTGTGCCTGAAGATGCTTGAATGGGCGAAAATGTTTGAAATTTGTAATTCATGTATATAAAACTTAATGACCATATAATATAAGTCATTATTTTACATTGATTTGTCATTTGACTGAGTAACAAATATTATATTGTGTTTATCTATATTAATTGACAATCTGAATATTTCCATCATGCTTTCTAAGTGCAGAATATTGTTTTTCTGTGAAAGTATAAAAAAATATGTTATCGTCTATAGCAGAGCTTTCCAAACTAGTTTCGCCTGAAGGTTTATAGGGTGTCGCGAATTATCTGGTAGGCTATATTTTATTATTTTGAGGCATTAACTCATGATAACTGAAATGAAGTATTAAAATCGCTGGTCACCCCTTGCTTACCTAGCTCCCTTGTAGATACGTGTCCTTGACAGACGCATAGATGTGCTTATAGTTGTAGTATACAAGTGTAAGTCTAGTCTGCAAGATAAGGATGAGAATATCTTAACTGCAGCAGACAAAATATCTGCCTTATGAGACAAGATAGCAATTTGGTCTTGGAAAGTGAAAGACGGCAGCTATGAAATATTCCCAGATAAGGCACACGTACCAAATAACACCACCTTAACACTTCAGTCGCTTTTGCTCTGGAAATAAGTTATGTACAAACACGAAAATCATGAAATAGAAACTGTAATCTTATCTTTACAAAATAGCACAATGAAAATGGATATATTATATACCGAACAGGAATTAGAACTCAAATAGGAAAACTTTGTAAACTGGCGTTATTAGGAACAGCTTGTCCAATTAACGCCGTCTATTTTCTAATAACCTATACACTTATAATTCTTAATGAATTATTTTTCCTAAGCAACACAAATTGAACTAAGCGACTAAATTTGAGTTTCTGTTAATAAAAGATACAAAATCACTCAATACTAATGAAAGATTCTTGATCTGAAACTGAAACACCAGATGGATTAGGAAAATATGTTTTCCAGTGACTCCTTACTTTAAAAAAAAAAGAGACAATGTGACACAGTAGAAAGTTATTAAACACAAAAGCATTTACCTTAGTTTAATATTAATGTTTTCCAATAAGTAAAACAAAAAAATTAAATTATGTAAAATAAAAAAAAATAAGAGTTCTATAATCAATTGAACCAATATCATCACTGCACACTCTGAACATTTGTAAGTTGAAAGCTTAGTGATTTTCCTGATGTTTTCACACTGATGCTGTACTGTCAGCCTTAATACTAACATAACCTAAAATTTTGTCTGTAGATCTTTAACGCCAGATGGCGTTAAAGCGTTACTGAGTACTTGATAACATGACATGCCTGTTTCTCTAACATTTTCAAATTTTATAGATAGAAAATACTTTCTATACATAGAAGAATGTTTAAGGATCACGAAAATATATAGTTTAATATAGTTATTATTTGCTCAACACACAAAATAAAATATTGCCTTTTGCCTTGATATAAGAACAACCATTCACTATCAACACACAACTGGAAAATGATGGAATATAATGTCACTCGTAAATGTCAGCGGACAGCTAGTAACTCATTTCATCACTAGATTGCAAGCGAATGCAGGCTATAGTAGTGCACTACCGAAAACTTGTGTCGTTAAAAAATTTTAATAGGGTGGCGTTAAAGGTATACATGGCGTTATTTGGCTCAGGGACCTTACATCTCACTGTGATTCGAAGAACGAAATAAAAGATTCAATTTACAACTATCTGACATTACTCACAGATACACTCGAAAGTTACTTCCCAGATCTGAACAAAAATGCTTTATGACTGGATAAGAAATCCATTTTTGTCATCTGAAGTTAGTGGACTTTCCTTAGCAGAAGAAGAAAAAGAATTGGCAGAGATTAAAAATGATAGGAATATGAAGTTGAAACACCAAAGAGATGATTTGGACAGATTCTGGATTTCACTTGAAGAAGATTTTCCGCATCTTGCTAAACGGACTCTTGTGATTTTGTTGCAGTTTTCAACCACATATTATTGCGAAGCAAAATTTTCTGTGATGATCAATATCAAAACAATGAAACATGGCAGTTTAAAAATGCTGCATGGAGAAATACGAGTGAATTTATCCCATATTCGTCCAAACATAAAATACATTTGTAAGATTCGCCCAGCACATATGAGCCACAAAAAAATTAAAACCAAGGGTGAAAATAAGTGTGATTCTTTTCCTCATCTTAGAACTCCATGTAAATGTTTTTTTCGCCTCATAGAACATTATGTTAACAATACTAGAAATAAGAAATATGTGTGTTTATTTTATTCATTTTATGAAGGGTGCACTAGGAGCCTATTAATGTGTGGAATATTTTCATTTGAGGGATGATAATAGTAATCATAATAATAATAATAATAATAATAATAATAATAATGACTTTATTTAACCTGGCAGAGTTAAGGCCGTAAGGATTAAAACTTGATTACACAGCTGAACATAAAACTGGATCGGAATTAAGTAATTACATACTGATACAATTTAGGTACATAATGAGATCAAAAAAACAAAATCGATCAGCACAGCTGTGGACCTGTTCCGGATAAAGATATTACCCGTCCTGACGTATGGCCTAGAATCAGTGGGAGAATACCTCACATACAAACAGATGGAAGAACTAGAGCGGGTGAAAGCTAGGTATTTGAAGAGAGCTCTAGGACTACCACAGAACGCAAGATCGAAACTAGTGTACGAACTAACAAGAGAGACCTTTTTGATAGAGGACCTAAGGTGCGAAATAATGCTCCCAGCGAACGACGTCTACAAACGGCTCCTACAAGATCTGCGCGAGAAGAATACCAGCATACCGGAGGAATTCTACGCAACGTGTGCGATGCAAGATAGGACATGGACGGAAGCTAATCATGAAATGAGACACGTGACGACAAGATTGGCAACCCATGGCTTCCACCACAAGGTGTGCGGCAACAAGACTTACCACGAACCAAATGATAAGTGTGTGTGTGTGTTTTATGCTCAGAACTATGTGACAGATATCATATTATCAAGTGTAAGAAGAGACAGAAATCCATCGCAGCTTATAGCAAAGACAAGTAATGTTTCTTGCCCCATGCACGGTGTGTGCGCATTTCAACTTATTATATAATGAGATCAAAAGAGGTAGTTACATAAAATTTACCTCATAAAATAAAAATAAACATAGTGGAATACATATTAATGTTGTTGGAATCAAATACAAATCACATAAAAACAGAAGCCGATAATTGAATAAAATGTACACAGAAAATAGATTAATAGTAAAAAAACAACACAGTGATAAGGTGATGCATTAAATTTCTATAGTTTGCTAGGGTGTCGCCATATAACAAATTTTGGAAAGCACTGGTCTATACAGTAAAACTTGTCAGAAAAACCACCCCTATTGAGAGACCACTCCTCCTAAAGAGCGATTTTTAAAGAACCGAATTAAACGTCCATAAAACCAATGTAAATCACATCCCTCTTCCCCAACTACCGACCAGTGATTGAATAGCCATTTTCTTAATTTTACCCTTTTTAAAAGACCATACTGTATTTTTAAAATTTACAATTTAATATTTTATGACATTGCTGTAGCCTAAATACTGTGGCCGGGAGGAAAAAGGCCTTAAGTCAATCTTTTGTGAAAATGAGATTTTTATACCGGGACATCACTTTATTTTTACTTGCATTTTTATTGTACCTGCGTTTCTGAATGTACTTGACTCCCATCCCTTTCACTAATGTCCTTGCTAACGTCAGCCACACAAACTTACGGCCGCTGTTGCTAGCAGTGAAGTAAACAGTGTGTTTCAGAAATATGTTGCATTTTCTATGGAAGAGAGAACTTATATTATTGAAGTTTATTTTCACACAGGTACGGTGTGTAGTATAACTGAATTTATCTGTCTGGACTGAGTACAAGTGAAGATTAGTGCCACCGAAAGTACGGTAGCCTATAATATGGTACGTTAGGCCTACTTAACAACACTATTTAAACAAGAGTTTTGTTTTACTGTTTGTAGGTATGAAGGACAATGTTGGAAACTGGAATTACATTATAACCGAATATGAACAACAGTTTTTTCACGCTTTCCTGATTACATCATTACGGAATATTTTCGTAGAAATGTCATTAATCTGGTAGATAAATTTAGAGCAACAGGGTGTACAAATAGGAAGAAAAATGTAAGACTGCCAACAAAGGTGACAGAAGATGCTGTAGAAGATGATAGAGAAAAGATGCAGCGTATTCCTAATAATTCGGTCAAGTTAGATGTAGAAATTGGGATTTCTTACAGAAGTATTCACAAAATTCTCAGAAAGAAATTACGTTAGTAATATGGTGAATAAAGTAGACATTACGTAATGAATATAACCCCTGAAGAATTGAGTTTGTGAAAAAAAAATTGTTACTACTCTACTGTTTTTTTATAAAATACCGTAAAAGTAATGATCAAACTGAAAATCGTAATACTGTATTTCCATTTAACATAAATGATACACTACTTTTCCCTCCTCCTATAGCTAGTAAAATAATTTGTTTACATATTGCACTAGTAACACCAAACTCCTGTAACAGTGTTTCTAAGTATAGCCAGGTTAATGTTAAAAATGTTAGTAAAAATAAAATGATGTCCCTGTATATTCTGAAAGCGGAAACAATTCTCTACAATCTGGTAAAACGGCTAAAGTCAAATAAGACTCCTGACTGGATTTATAGAGCGCTACCAAATGTCCTAAGTACTTTTTGAATCGAGCACACACAGAATAAGGGATTTAAGAATATTTAATACTTTATTCCTTACAAACCATCACATGTTTACTTTCCATGCTTCCCTATTAAAAAGGTCTAACTTGTATTTTAGCCATTTTGTCACATACTGATGCCCTTTCCTTTTAAAACTTTAAGCACCAGGTAAATAGTCCTATAATTGTTTAAGACCCATTTTGCATTCCTAATAATTTATATTTCTCATTTATTTTGACGTGAAAAAGGTCTTATGTTTAATAGCCCCTTCTCCTCAGTTTGCCTTCTAGTCTTAAAAGGGCTTAAGTGCGGCTATTTTTGGAAATAATCAAGAAAATTGTTGAATGAGCAACATTACCTATTTTAGAAGAAATATAAACAAATAATATCCAGGAAAAAACCTCTTAATTAAAAAAATTACATAATTGACACCAATTTCAATCTTTCTACTGCTTTCCTGAAAAGTATAACATTTTTACTTAAGACCTTTTTCCTCCCGGGCACAGAATAGATTCCAACAAATTCGTTACAGTACTAAAAGTTAAAATGATGTTTGGTAAAGTTATTAAGTGGTACCGTATTCACGTTGAATGCTCATCTCTGTCTTAATCCCTTAAGGAATATTGGGTATTGCTAGGAAAAAGGCACAATGACCGTTTGCAAACGGCTTCCGATGTATGACAAAGGGTTATTTGCACCGCTGTTTAACAGTTTCTTGGGAGGAAAGATTTCTCATGCCGTATGATGCTTTACTTTTCGTTTTGTACATTAAAATCAAGTCGTTACTTGTTAATTACAGTACAACAATTTATTTTTTCTTCCTCCTACCTATTAGAAAAATACGGTGATGAACCCGCCGATAGCGAGGTTAAAGTCAAGAGAGAATTTCAGTTCTAAAAAATTGTCACTAGAAGAAGTCTTATGTAATATTCAGCTAATTAAACAATCGGCACTACTGAAGGACTGTATGAATCGAAAACATATAAATGAACTTTTTTAACATGTTAAAAGATAGTTTTGAAAATTACATTGTAGGCTAAAAACGAAATCTACAAAAAATTGAGCAGAGTTCAATTTATGATTTTGTGAAGCAGAGTATGTAATGAATCAAAGAAGAAAATAGTAAAAATAACGTAAATTAAGAAATAAAGTTCTTATCTCAAGCCTTTATTGTTAGCAATATTCCCCGTGTTTTTTATTTGATTAACATAGAAACGTTTTAACCCATTATTTGTGTAAAAAAACTCCCCCTATTGAGATACCATCCTTCTGAAAGACCAATTTTTCATGGAACCAGCAGTGGTCGTTTAATAGGGTAAAGGTGATACCCCTAATCTTACTTACTTACTTACAAATGGCTTTTAAGGAACCCGGAGGTTCATTGCCGCCCTCACATAAGCCCGCCATTGGTCCCTATCCTGAGCAAGATTAATCCAGTCTTTATCATCATATCCCACCTCCCTCAAATCCATTTTTAATATTATCTTCCCACCTACGTCTCGGCTTCCCCAAAGGTCTTTTTCCCTCCGGCCTCCCAACTATACGCATTTCTGGATTCGCCCATACGTGCTACATATCCTGCCCATCTCAAACGTCAGGATTTATGTTCCTAATTATGTCAGGTGAAGAATACAATGCGTGCAGCTCTGCGTTGTGTAACTTTCTCCATTCTCCTGTAACTTCATCCCGCTTAGCCCCAAATATTTTCCTAAGAACCTTATTCTCAAACACTCTTAATCTCTGTTCCTCTCTCAAAGTGAGAGTCCAAGTTTCACAACCATACAGAACAACCGGTAACATAACTGTTTTATAAATTCTAACTTTCAGATTTTTTGACAGAAGACTAGATGACAAAAGCTTCTCAACCGAATAATAACACGCATTTCCCATATTTATTCTTCGTTTAATTTCCTCCCGAGTGTCATTTATATTTGTTACTGTTGCTCCAAGATATTTGAATTTTTCCACCTCTTCGAAAGATAAATCTCCAATTTTTATAGTTCCATTTCGTACAATATTCTGGTCACGAGACATAATCATATACTTAGTCTTTTCGGGATTTACTACCAACCCTATCGCTTTACTTGCTTCAACTAGAATTTCCGCGTTTTCCCTAATCGTTTGTGGATTTTCTCCTAACATATTCAAGTCATTCGCATAGACAAGAAACTGATGTAACCCATTCAACTCCAAACCCTGTCTATTATCCTGAACTTTACTGTTAGGTTTCGTAACAAGCTGTTTTTTACGGTGATGGGTTGTTAGCCCTTCGCCCAACCCCCCAAGCTGGAGGATCACCCCTTATCGGCTGTCCACGACTGCTTATTCAATATATTCGCAGCTCTAATCCCGTGATAAACTTTCAATTGACTGCCATGGAGTTGTGGTCTCTGACTTAAGTTTCTGAAATACCTAACAGATGCCAGGAGATGTCTTCTTTTCAATTCTATTAACTACCCGCCTTTTGAATAGAAGCAGTCGACTGCAGAAGCTTTTGTTCAGTGAAAGGTGGTTGACCCGTAAGTTTTTCTTTCTCTTGTGACGGCTCCTGAAGAAACATTTTATATTTGAGGTAAGAATTAATATAGCATTATAAAAATGACATATCACTGTACTGTATATTATAGTCAGCTGAATCAATGTGTATGATTATTTAAACATTGTCAGACAATAACAATGCTACAGGAGCTTTCCCATTTTCCGATTTATTTTCATATTTCTCCTTCCTGGCTCACTCGACCAGTGATGCCAACGCTAAATTGTGAAAATTAATGTATATGAAAGAAAATAGTTCGTGGAAATAATAATAGAAATAAGTTATAGAAAACATCAATTATTATAATTATAATAAAATAATAGGCATATATTTAACTTAATTACTGCTGTTGTTAGGAATATAAATAATGAGAAATAATTGTGTTATAATTCATTTTATTCAAATTTAATTTTGTATTGAATTTAACTTTCAGTTTATTTTGTTTATAATATATTAATATGTAATACGTATTCTTGTAGTTACACAAGTATTTTCTGTGGCATTTGTCACTTACGCCCTTTTTCTATGTTGTATTTTCTTGCTTAATTCATATTAAAACAATATACCATGACTTTAATGTGTTTTTCTAAATACACGTTTGCTTTCCGAGCAGTTAATGAGGATTATTTTAATATCACGGAATTAGGAAACCACTATCACGGAATTTGGATCCCTGTCACGGATTTAGGAGCCACTGTATAACAATGAAGAATCATATATTATATACCAAACTTGTGGAACTGTTGACACTGAATGTTGTAAAAACTTCAGCTAAAGGACCAAATAACGTCATATAGGTGTTATTTGAACAATTTTAGTACAAATTTGGCATAAATATAGACTTTATTAAATATGTCACGGAATTAGGCAACCTTACCCTACAGGTTTTACTGTAGTTATATTTTTCAGGACTAGGGCTTATATTTTTTTATAACTAACCTAGTATGAAACAAAAGTAAAATTTAAGATGTCTTGAGTTATTAGGTTTAGAATCTTCTCGTTGTACAAATAAATGAAACATTTCAACTTTAAAATTAATAGGCTAAATACGTTTGATTTACTACCTAAAGCGTCAAATATTCACCATAGATCAACGGTGACCAAAGCGGGTGTCGTGGTTACATCGTGTAATCACAGACATTCAAACGGGTACGAGGAGTTTCCTGTACATTGCTGTGTGTTTCATTCACGTACTGAAGACAAGCAGTGGCGGTATCATGTCGCTCTACAAACTCTGTCTCTACAAGCAGTAAGAAGTGGTTTCATAAAGAATTAGGATAACTTTTTTGTTGTTCTGTCGGACAAAATGTAATATGTTACCTTTGCTCAACGGTTCAATTAGAAGTTTATAGAAACACGGATTGCTACGCTGAATAATGTATTATTATTATTATTATTATTATTATTATTATTATTATTATAATATTATAGAATATTAAAAAAAGATTTATTTTCTTGTGTTCTTATAGATTTTTACCAAATTCCGATTATAACTATGAGATTAAATGCAATTATTTCAATTGTGGTAGTTTGTTCACCACACGTCAGGATCTTGATTATTTATTTTTTTGTAAAGTCATTAAGGGTGATATTGATTGTGAATCTTTCATAAGCAATATCAGTCTTCGTATTCCTGCTAATGGTTTAAGATTTCATAAATTGTTTTATAATAAGAATCCTAAATCTCTCTCTCCGGTCTGCAGATGCATTAAATATGCTAATTTGCATGGATTCAACTTGGATCCGTTTAATGTGTAGTATATCTTTGAGTTTTTAACTACTGATCTAATTTTATAATTGTTTGTCCATTTTATTTCTTGCATTTGGTCAATTGATTAATGTAGACTATTCCATTATTTCAATTATCTCATTGTACTAAATTTATAATTTTATAATTATTATTTGATCAATGATTGATGTAGACTATTATATTGTTTGTATTTCATCTCATTGCCATTTTCTATCATTCATTCTCATCATCATTTGTTGTTTTGTTCTGTTTTGTATCGTGCTAAACTGTAATTGGCCTTGTGCTGTTGGTTTTGCACATTAATATTCTGAATAAATAAATAAATTATTATTATTATTATTATTATTATTATTATTATTATTATTATTATTACTGACCGCTAAGTATGTGTTTTATAATTCTTCAGTACGTGTATGAATATTTATATCTTTAGATCTTCTTTCTAGAAGGATAAAATTATTAGGTTTTATCTCAATTTTAATCTCCTTAATTTTTAGATGAGGGTAACTATTTATTAGTTGTTCATTTAATAATAATATTGTAGAAAAACTGATTCAATATTATGTGCCAACGAACTGTTAAACGCCAGGAATTGACATGTCTTAAATCATAGCCAGGAAGAGAAAGATGAGATAAATAAATGTAAGGAAGTCAGCTACCTAATGGGGGTTTGAAATATCTCGTCTTTTAATAGAACAGAATTCCTCTAAATAGTAATGATTAAAATACCTTAAATAACTTGTCCATAAGAAGTTTTTAATTTTGAAAAATTACGAATTTCTCGACCAAGTATCGAGAGAAGAATTTAGAAAATTCCTGATTATATTCAAGAGGAAGTTTTAAAAATGAAGCAAGAAAAATCGTATATTATTCACTGGCTCTTGATGACAGCAGTGACATTACTGATACAGCAAAGCTTGAGATTTTTATCCGCGGAATAGATCAAGATGTTAGTACAGGAACCGCCACTGGTTGTAGTTTTCATGCCAACTACCTTTCCTCCGTCTCCTTACTTCATAGGCTGTCTGTCGCATGTAATCACTGCAGCTCGAGTTTTGGTCACCGCTGCCATAGATCTACATCGTATGTTTTTTTTTAATATGCGGAATCATAATCTACTGTGGAGGGAAGTACCCTCTCTTCCAGTGACCAACAATTCAATTAAATAAATTGACCTTTGACCCATGAAGTTTTCTTACCTGATGGTCCCAGCAGGTGGTTGTAGCTCCTCAGGAGATGAAGTGCGGAAAACGCGGACATGGCACCGTTACAGTGGACATGAGTTCCCATTGCGACGGCTACAGACGACCATTAGAGTATCAGCTGTGTAAACAGAAACTTGACGCTCACAAACAATCAGTTCCACAATGAAGTCTTTACACAGGCTTGTCAGTGTTCACTTTTCTTACACTTCGCATGTCGCATGCGGCACATATCGGCACATAAAACAAAACAAAGTGGTGCACGGGGAGGACGGATACGTGTGGTCGCTCGTGGAAAACACGTTCTTTGTAATAGTGATTAAAACAAGCTTAGGCGTCCTCAGAGCAAGAAGGGCGCAACGCGCCACGTTACTCCGGTTCCTGCGCAGGTGTCGAGGGGGGGGGGGTTGTTTCAGTAGGAAGGTAGTCAGCGTGTATTTGCTGTGTTCGATATTTTAAGGGAACATGATTGTGAGAGCGCGGGAAAAAATTATTGATAAATTTTATTTGTTTATAAAATCTGTAAATGCACAAAATTTGCAGCCATTATTTGATGTAATTTTTACAGCGTTAATGGATTATTTAGTAGTGAAACGTATCTTTCAGTTGCATACCCATAGACCTACATCTTTCTTTACTCACTATTACAGTATATAGGCCTACAATGTGAAAAAAAAAATTGCATATTTGAATTTGAGTACGTCAATCTCGTAAATAAATTATGTTAGAAGGCTGAAATTTGTTGTAGGCTTTCAGAACTCAAATATCATAGAGTAAATTAGGGTCTGTTGGACAATTGGGCATTTTTTTTTTTCTTTCCGGTTTAATTATCACCATGTCCCATGACGCGTAGTCATATTACATGGTTTATTGAAACTTGTTTATCAATTTTGTGTTCATAGGTTTCCCATTGTCTTTTGCTTCACTGTTTCGTGGTTTTGTTGATATTCATTATTGTGTTGTATTATTTTATGTTATTTACTGTTGAATGTTTTCTATCACTATCACTATTTTTTAGTTAATTATACTTGTTCTATTTACGCTGTATATATATATATATATATATATATATATATATATATATATATACACTTTAGGTAATTGGATCTTCACTATCACTCTCTTTCACTTAATGAAACTAATATCTTCACTATCATTCTCTTTCACTTATTGAAACTAGGTATTTTATTGTAGATTACTGGTATGTGATCTTCTTCTGTTGCTTGCTTAGCTAATTTATCAGCTATTTCATTTCCATTGATGCCAACATGTGCTTTTATCCATTTAAAGTTAATCTTCCAATGCTGACTAAAGAGGATTTTAAGATTTTGCCTAATTTGCTCTATTATGTATCCATGTTTGTCGTTGTTCCTCAGTAAATCTATTGTGACTTTGCTGTCTGTGTAAATTGCCACTGTTCGTTTAATATTTGGTATGTCCATTTCCGTTATTATCTTTAGAGCTTGTAGGATTGCTATCTGTTCCGCTTGATTATTTGAGCATTTATTGTTTAGCCTGAATTTTTGTTGTTGGACTACTGTTTTGTTTCTAAATATGATTGCTGCTGCTCCTACTTTTCCATTAATTTTGCTGCCATCTGTGAACACTTCTATTTCGTATTGTTCATTTGTAGCTTCACAGATCTCTATTATTTCTGCAGGATGCATCCATTGTGTTGTATCTACTGGTTCGTCGTACTCCTGTAACAATCCGTGTGTGGCCTTATATATGTTTATCTTCTCTTCTATTATAATCTTTATTCGCTCGACTCCAGCTATGATACAAGATGCATCGTAAGATAGGGTCCTGTATGCTTTCGCCATTTTGATGTTGATTAGTCTTTGGACCCTTTGGTATTTCTTGATGTTATTTCCTTTTGTTAGTGCCTTTTCCCAGACGGGTGCTCCGTACACTAACACAGGAATGATAGCACCTCGATAGATAGTTTTGAGGGCTCGGGCATGTTGGACACTTTGTACTTTAAAGTGTTACCTCGCCACTTGTGGGCACCACATTCTGCTAGAAGCCAATGACGGAAGTAGCCCCACTCGCATGTCCAACATGCCCGACTGTCCAACAGACCCTAATTTACCCTATGTTAAAAATATTATTATAAGAATTTCAACTGTTCATACATAAATCAAAATTCATTTCCATTACCTTCCATTAGAGTGATTTTTGAAAACCGAATATTCTTTACGTGTGCCGAAGTAGTGACAAGAACATTTATTACGATGGCCTAGTTTAGAAATTGTCCTATTAGTAACTACCAGTAATATTTTTATTAAACGTTCAACATGTTTTCTTCATATTGCACGATCATACAAGCATATTCCTAGAGATGGGAACGATATATCGGTTTTTACGAAATACCGATATTTTCGTTTCGATATAGCGATATATCGATATCTAAATTTTGATTCAATATATCGTGTAATATATCCGTTTCCTCACAAATTTATAGATTTTTTTTTTTTTTTGGAATTATTATCATTATCAACAACAACAACAACAAAATCCATATTAGACAGCTCCGATAATTCCCGAGAGATGGCGCTACTGAAGGTGGACAGTTACATAATTGTGCAACCTTACTCAATACCTTGTTCTAATTGGACGGACTAGAATTCGAATTCAAACTGTTTAATTTGCAGCACCAAATTCAAAACGCAGCGTGTGCGAACGTGAGACAGACGGGAGGTTTATCTACTACTGTTTTAATGTTATCCAAGGCAGGAGCAACTCACACCCTGAAAGGGAACCGTCTGACCTCAAAACGGGTATCAAAATTTTTATTTCTATATTCTGAAATGGAAAGAGAAACAAGAATTTAATACCGATGTGACATTTGTTTACGTCTATGATTTCTATGCACAATCTAGTGCTGACGCTATTTTCTTATTATATCTTTTAGTGCATAAAAATTCTATCCCTATAAGCATCACCATTGTTGTTTGAATGTTATAGTGTAACAATAACTTGCAACGGGAACTTACTGTAGAAGGATTGTATCAAATCAACTCTGAAGTTTGTTAAAACTTGGAACAATCCAAGTACGGTTTACTTGCATTTAGAAATAATTACTAGATCAGTTTACAGTACTTACATTTAAAAATGATTACGTTGTTAGGTAGAAAAGAGCATTATATCTGTGTCCTGAATTGAAACTATATAACATTAGAATAATTGAAATCGTGTTCCAATATCAAATACTCAACCATGTAGAGTTCACTTAACTCTTTCCCACTATATGATTTAATTTCCCTTGCTTCCACTATAATTTTGATTTAGGTTAGGACCTACATCATATATGGCATTGAAAATGTATTGTTTATTGTTACAATTTTACATTTATGTTTTTGACTGTTATGATGTTAATTTCAATGGTAAAAAGGAATATTAAAATCTAAGTAATTTAATTGTAATACAGTAAATGTACGCCTGAAAATGCAATTTGCTTACGGAATAGCGATATATCGATAATCGTTCGATATATCTTCTGCGATATATATCGTTTATCGAAATTAGGTTTGCAATATCAATATAATGGGTATTTAATTTACTTCCTTCTCAGTACACATGCCATTGTGGTCATAGTTTATCAAGGAAACAACCATGCATCCTAAGAAGTACTAGCTCATCTTTTAAAATATTTCTAAAATGATCCATTAGGGAGCCGTAATAGCAATATCAATTGTATCTAAAACTTCATGTGCATGTACAATTTAAATATTAGCACATTTATGTAACATATATTTTTTTCCATGTGTTGACGTATTTCTCCTTAAAGGAATGCATTTTATTTTCATTAACATTTAATTTCTTTACTTTTCGATTGCAGTTTATTTCGAATCATAAATGACGTCACGGCAAATCGTTTGACGATTTTTGTGTAGCCACAGTATAAAGAAGATAATATGTTCTCTATACTGTGGTGTAGCCTTATTCTTTCTTATTTTTCACATAGGAGCTAATATATTTGAGTTTTATGTGCTAAAACATAATAGGCTCTAACCTCACTTCAGTAAATCACCAGTACTTTTACAAAACAGATAGGGCTTAACATTCAAATTACAGGAAATGTCACAGCTAAAACCCTAATATGGGTAAAATTACTACGGAAAATATTTATTGTTCTACATATAGGCCTGTGTTATAGTTTATTATTATTATTATTATTATTATTATTATTATTATTATGATTATTATTATTATTATTATTATCATTACCATTACTACATTTAATTCTATTTTACGTGTAGATAAATTAATGTCGATCAATGCAATCGTCATGGTTCGCCGTGGTGGATTAATGGCAACTTCTGGCCAGGGGGCCCGGGTTTGATTCTCGGCATGGTTAATGATGAATTATATCTTCACACCATGCAATAAGTTCTGTGTATCTTGTCTTTGATTGCCCTGTGTTGTCTCAGCGGTGGTCCTCCTGCGTCATGCTGACCCCCGTCCAGGGTAACCCACATTGTGTAACTAAGTCTAATTTTAAGTTACAGCAACTTATTAGGTAATAGGCCATGGCCCCATAAAGACTGGAGAGCTTTCAATAACGTCATAGCGTATTAAGTTTATGACAACGGTACCGGTAATCTAAGTCTTGTAAATTATTATTTCAATTAACTTATGTAACTATTTCTCTTTAAGATAAGAAATTTTATTGTCTTTGCTAGAGACTTAGCATCGTGGATGTACCACGAAGCGAGATTTCTTATAACCTATGGTCTGTCCCAGGAATCTGTGAAGTAGAAAGATGAAATAAGACCTGTGCGCAAATGGTATGTGAGAGGCAGTGGCGGATGGTGGGTTTGAAAGTTGAGGAGGCCAAGACGTGACTGATGAGAGTTTGCATTACTTGTATTAAAAATATAAGGCATGTGACGTACCTTATTACCAAGCGCAGAATTTATAGGTTTTAAGAAACTAAAATTAGGTTTCCCAATCTATATTTTAGGATCTTTTTGGGATTTTAAGTCTTATGTTTAGGAATGTATATGATTTTACTTGGAAAATAAATAAAAATAAACAACATAGCCTATTGCTAATATATTACAATACTCTTATTAGAGTTACGTGGGCGGCCGGGTAGCTCAGTTGGTAGAGCAGCTGGCTACGGACTGGAAGGTCCGGGGTTCGATCCCAGGTGGTGAAAGGATTTTTTTCTCGTTGCCAAACTTTCAGAACGGCCCCGACGTTAACTCAGCCTCCTATAAAATTGAGTACCGGATCCTTCCCGGGGGTAAAAGGCGGTCAGAGCGTGATGCCGACCACACTACCTCATTCTAGTGCCGAGGTCATGGAAAACATGGGGATCTACCTCCATACCCCCCCCAAGTGCCTTCACGGCATGTTACGGGGATACCTTTACCTTTACCTTTTACCTTAGAGTTACGTTCAAATATCCGTTCTTATAGACCTAACATAAATACACAAAGCAGCCTGCTGATTCACGTGGTGATGAATGAATGTTTTACGGAACTGTTTACCAATATTAATAGTCTATTATGTTTACAACATTGTAGCTTTATTGAACCACTCATTTAAGTAGTGCTCCTGATACGAATTAGGTATCTTTAGCAGTACAGCAGTCAGCGGTGGGTAGGACGTCTCCAAATTCGGCTCCTCCAACGCGTTCTAGTTAAGTTTAAACACTCCGCTAACCAGCTATCTTATTGGTTGAACTGCTGTTGTCATGGTTACCGGGGAGCAGAGTGATGTAGCTGTCTCCTCTCTCCCTCACTCGCATAGACACTGCAGGCTGCTAGATGCCGACTATACAGCTTACAGTGCTATCTGTTATTTTTCTGTACGAATTATTTGTTCTATCTACAGTTTAGCGATCGGAAATCAGCAACTGGATGTGGTCGACTTGACGTAACTTACATCTTAGTCGTATTGAACAGTAAAATTAATATAAAAGGAAAAATATTCGTCATTTTCTGTAACTTGCGTGTGATCTTGATTCAGCTGGAATTAATACTGTTATATTGTGTTCTGGTAAAATATTAGGGGAGGCACGGCCTCCCTTGCCTCCCCTGTAAATCCGCCGCTGGTGAGAGGGCTAGATCCAATGACCGCTCTGGGGGGAAGCATTGGTTGAACGAAACCACCAATCCCTTGCAGAGAGGGGATCATTTCTATCAGAACACTCTACCACGAGCATCTTAACCCTTAGCGACCTCGAGTTGATGCTGCTCGCAATACGCTCCGGCACAGATAGCCTCTGCCCCCACATGCGTCAAGTCACTCTACAGATTTTTGGGACGGACCATACTTGTCTAATTTATAGTATAAAGTTGAATCCAATACTTTCTGAAAGGATAAAAGTAAAATTCATATAAAAGGTAAAATACAAAACAAAATAGCCTTTCTGTTTTTAGTATTTTAATTACTTCTTTCATTTTCAAATTATTTTAAATCTGAAGGTTTTCTAGAACTTAATTTCTGTATAGGCCTATGGTTGAAATGGCGCGTGTTTACATGGTGACGACGAGTATGTTTTCTGGGCAAATCGCAATATAGCGAACGTAGAAGCTCCGCCCACGACCCCTTCCACTTTTCCCCTACTAGCTCACCAGACACTCTACGTGATAGGCGAGTGTTGTGTCGAATGCACATTTCTTGTGGGTGGGGATAACTTCCCCTACTGGTGTTCGCTATATTGCGATTTATCCTGCTTTTTTTTTTCACTAAAATGTTATTTTACTTTTCCTTAAGTAGACCTAAAATTTTGTCACGGCAGCCGGGTAGTTCAGTTGTTACGGGATGATAAGTACTGGTTCGATCCTGGGCGATGACAGAATTTTCCCCATTGCCAGAACTTTCAAAATAGCCCTTTGGTCCAGTCAGCCTCCTGTCAAATTGCATATTGGGTCTTTTCCGATTGTAAAAGGCGGCCGGAGTGTAGTGCCAACCACACCACCTCATCCTAGTGCCGAGGTCAAGAAAGTAGATAGGGAGCTCTGTCACCATTTCCATCGACTCCTAAATAACGCACTAGTTGGCACAACACAGCATCGTTAAATAACCGATTACAGTAGAATAATTTTAGCATTTGATTTTCTTTTAATGCTGGCAAAAGATTAAAAATATTTACGAAAAAGTTTCACAGTGTTCCAAAGATTGTATCTACACACCAGGATCGACCTGGATGGCGCAGTCGGTAGAGTGCTGGCCTTCTGTGCCCGAGGTTGCGAGTTCGATCCCGGGCTAGGTCGATGGCATTTAGGCCCCTAAGTGTGCTTAAATGCGACAGGATCGTGTCAGTAGATTTACTGGCATATAAAAGGACTCCTGCGGGACAAAATTCCGGCACACCAGCAACGCTAATATAACCTCGGCAGTTGCGAGCGTCGTTAAATAAAACATAATTCAATTTAATTTTTACACACCAGGTCCGTCACCTGTAGGCCGCTTAGGCATTAATAACGACACTAAGAAGTGGAACAACTTCTTTTTCTCACCCTGTTTAGGCCTAATTCACGTTAAGGCAAAGGTAGAGATAGTCTACTACAAATTTTTCTCAAATAGTAGTAAAATTCGTCTTCAAACGTCTTGTAGGCTACTGTAGAGGTTTTACAAGAAACAATAGAATTTTCAGAAATTATTCATTAAACTTAACAGTCAAAAATATTAATTAGCTCTACTTTTTTTTAATGACTTCAACAAATAGGCTTAAGTCAATACATAATAGACTATACGCTATAATTATTTAGGCTTTCTTTTGTCTAGCTATAGCAACTACGAGTGCAATAAGGTAATTTTAGAGTTTAAATAGTCCGTCCGTAGCTCTTTTTCTAGTTTTGTTTACAAAACCTAGCCTATAACAGTTTATTTTGGTTTCCTGATGTATTCGTCTGTAATCTTTAACCTATTATCTTGTCATTTGTTTCATACGTTTAGTGCTTTGTTTGATTTTGATATTTAATTTTGCACGATAGTGTGTTTTTTTCATCGTTACAGCAAACGGCCGCCAGGATTGAAAGTTGATTTTACTGAATTCAGAGTTGCCAACCTAGATTAGTATTTTGAAATTATAACAACTAACTGCAGTAGAGGTGTAATGAAAACCATTACCTTCTATATATGCTACAATCTTGCAATGCATGTAAAATTATTACGTAAAAGGCATACATATTATACGAAACAAATCACTGCATTTGATAATATTATTATTATTATTATTATTATTATTATTATTATTATTATTATTATTATTATTATTATTATTATTATATGATATTTATTATATTATAGTTCACAGACAAAGTTCATACAAGTAATCATTTAAACCCTTACATTAGACACTTTATAATTTTACACAAAGATATACTATTATTTAAATATAATTTCTACAATTTAAATATTTAATATACAAAAAAAGTTTTGTTTTATCTTGCACTTGCGTTTAGTTTTGTGCAAGACTCAACTCATTCTAGTATGTTGTTACAATCAGTATTTGTTCCCTTCCTAAGTTGTACTTCACGTTTCAATCTGCAGTGTGCAGCTGGCATATCTAAATCTTCTTTTATTCTAGTATTTTCCATCCCTCTTTCGCTACAGAAATACTTATATAGTCCGTATAAGCTCTCTCTCGTTGGTAAGTCTTCGTTTCTTAATTTTATTTCATAGTATTCCTTTGTCGTACCATTAAATTTAGAAATAGAAAATATAGCTAAGTAGTTTCTAACCAAGTCAAATATGTTATTATCGGTGAGTCTAGAAAATGCATACTTGCCAAAACTGAATTTACTTGTCAACTCAGTAACTTTACTTTCCTTTAATAATTCCTCCCTTTTATTTTTTATTTTAGCAATCTTCTCCGGTATTTTATTTTCAGCGTATTTGTTCATTATTAAGAGATGCTGGCTTTCTTCGTATTTCTCCATACAGCAACACTTGCTACTTTCTTCTATGCATAATTTTACATCTATAACACAAAAAATAAGCGTTAAACATATTTGTTTGATAATAATTATTCTTATTTTTTTACTTATTTATTTACGTATTTATTTATTTTTTCATTCAATTCTAGCTATTTCCTTTATTCTTTCCATTCTAATTTTTTAGTCAAGAAAAGATATAAACCTAATTTTATTGCTTTTGTAACTTTGTGTTATTATGATTAATCAGTTTTCTTATAGCTATTTATTTATTTGTGGGAACTTTTCTTTTATAAATTTCATCCATATATCTTTTGTATTTTGACATTCAAGAACAATGTGAATGTCATCTTCTCTCCTCCACATAATAGGCACGTGCCTTGAGGTATATTACCTCTATTACTTCCTAATTTCCAAATACCTAGTCACAGCATTTGAAATGTATTTTAGTAGGTTATTTTACGACGCTTTATCAACATCTTAGGTTATTTAGCGTCTGAATGAGATGAAGGTGATAGTGCCAGTGAAATGAGTCCGGGGTCCAACACCGAAAGTTACCCAGCATTTGCTCGTATTGGGTTGAGGGAAACCCCGGAAGAAACCTCAACCAGGTAACTTGCCCCGACCGGGAATCGAACCCGGGCCGCCTGGTTTCGCGGCTAGATGCGCTAACCGTTACTCCACAGCTGTGGACTTGAAATGTATTGAACTTTATTTAAACACTATACAGTTGTTAATTTAAAAAAAACAAAAACACTATAATAATAAACTCTGTACGATTTATAACATTTGTCTTCATAGTCAGAAAATTATCATTTATTTATTCAAAATTATTTGTAAACATGATCTTATTTATTAAACATTTTGAACTTGTTATAATTTAATTTCAATAAGAAATCTTCCTTCATAATATAAATAAAGTTGATTCTTAAAATAAGCATATTACTCTTACAGCTACAGCTCGTACGTGTATTTCAACGACACTTAATCCCTTCTTACTCGCAACAGCTGAGAGATTGGACGTAATAGTAAACGATGCCACTTTATGACGGCCAATAGTATTACCTGCTTGGTTTCATGTCCCCGCCCTCAAGAGCACGCGCAGTTGAAGCCCGTTCCTATTGGTTTAGGTTGACAAAAAGGCATTATGTGTGTATTGTGACATTATGTAGCCAGTCTGTAGGGTGTATAAACTCCCTCTCCGTCCCTAACCCCTCCTCGATCAGCCGACTTTCTCGCCGCGTTCTCTTTACACAGCGAGTCGGACATAATAATGATTGATGGATATCCCGACTCGTATCTCGGACGCACCACGCTTGGAAAGGGGGGGGGGTCAATTGGTCAAGGGGCTCTGTGGGGTGGCGGGGGTTAATGTGAGATCGGATAAACCTGTTCATACAGAACATTACGTGACTTCACAAACACACCCTCGCACTACATCAAATACCATTGATATAAAAGCAATACAACTGAATTGTGCTGTATTGGAAATGTGATCATATAGATTCTTAATGATAAATTAATTGGTCTTATACACCATGCTTGTATTTGTGGACATAAGACCTGCCAGGGTTATCTGTGATTAGGCTTGTACAGCAAGAAGTTTGTTAGATCATTCCTATGCGTGCTGTATAGACAATTATGTCGGTAATACAGGTCTCTGTCTCTACCTCATTAGATTAATAACTAATCGTTAGATGTTTGTTATTAATAGAACCAAAAAATGTGCATTTAGCTTTCGTCAATCTGGTAAGCAAACATGCTATTATTATCGACATTAGTTCAAAACGTAGTTAGCCTACTTTTTATTCTGTCGTCATTACCTAGGTAAAGGAAGAGATTGTATTTTTTCCTGTGAATAATTTATATTTTATATTTTAATCAAATCCTCTACATTTTCAGTATTCATGTCAACGTAAATTTGAGGAGGTGACGAACAAAACGAGTTTAGTCACATAAATACAGTAAAAATAACAAGAGGGTGGAAGAACATTATCTAGTGAAATTTGTAAACTTGTACTTGCAATTTGGGAAAAGGAATTTGTACCAGAACAATGGAAGGAAACTAACTGTAGTAACTTTAGAGGAATATCACTTTTGTTGACGTCGTACAAAATTTTGTCAAATATCCTTTTGAGAAGATTAACTTCATATGTAGATGAAATTATTGGGGATCATCAGTGTGGTTTTAGGCGTAATAGATCGACTATTGATCAGATTTTTTGTATTCGACAGACATTGGAAAAAAAATGGGAGTATAAGGGTACAGTACATCAGTTGTTCATAGATTTAAAAAAGGCATATGACTCGGTTAAGAGAGAAGTTTTATATAATATTCTTATTGAATTTGGTATCCCCAAGAAGCTAGTTCGATTAATTAAAATGTGCCTTAGGGAAACTTACAGCAGAGTCCGTATAGGCCAGTTTCTATTTGATGCTTTTCCAATTCACTGCGGGCTAAAGCAGGGAGATGCACTATCACCTTTACTTTTTAACTTTGCTCTAGAATATGCCATTAGGAAAGTTCAGGATAACACAGAGGGTTTGGAATTGAACGGGTTACATCAGCTGCTTGTCTATGCGCATGACGTGAATATGTTAGGAGAAAATCCATAAACGATTAGGGGAAAACGCGGAAATTCTACTGGAAGCAAGTAAAACGATAGGGTTGGAAGTAAATCCCGAAAAGACTAAGTATATGATTATGTCTCGTGACCAGAATATTACACGAGATGGAACTATAAAAATTGGAGATTTATCCTTCGAAGAGGTGGAAAAATTCAAATATCTTGGAGCAACAGTAACAAATACTGTATAAATGACACTCGGGAGGAAATTAAACGCAGAATAAATAGGCCTATGGGAAATGCCTGTTATTATTCGGTTGAGAAGCTTTTGTCATCTAGTCTGCTGTCAAAAAAACTGAAAGTTAGAATTTATAAAACAATTACATTACCAGTTGTTCTATATGGCTGTGAAACTTGGACTCTCACTTTGAGAGAGGAACAGAGATTAAGGGTGTTTGAATAAGGTTCTTAGGAAATATTTGGGGCTAAGAGGGATGAAGTTACAGGAGAATGGAGAAAGTTACACAACGCAGAGCTGCACGCATTGTATTCTTCACCTGACATAATTAGGAACATTAAATCCAGACGTTTGAGATGGGCAGGGCATGTAGCACATATGGGCGAATCCAGAAATGCATATAGTTGGGAGGCCGAAGGGAAAAAGACCTTTGAGGAGGCCGAGACATAGATAGGAGGATAATATTAAAATGGATTTGAGGGAGGTGGGATATGATAGTAGAGACTGGATTAATCTTGCTCAGGATAGGGACCAATTGCGGGCTTATGTGAGGGCGGCAATGAACTTCCGGGTTCCTTAAAAGCCAGTAAGTAAGTGAATAAGAATTTTCAGGACAGACAAACACTGTTATCTTTAATAGGGTAATTAAGTGAAGGTATTAACGCCATCAATTAAAAAGAAATGGGTTACAGTTGACCAGAAATACGGACAATAATATTGATCATTTAGATATTCTATTTTATTTTAAGATATTGACATAACACGCCAGCCAATTACAATGTTCACTAATAGGCCTAACTAAGATATTAATTATTGAATACAAAAATTATATATCTACAAAGTTAAGGTGACAAAGAGAATCTAATGATACAAATACTAGAAACATAAAAAAATATATAAAGATACATAGGAACAAGAAACTCAAAATGAAGTACTCCTAAATATAAATCTTAAAACAAAGTTAATATGAATTCAGTAATAATCTTAATACAATTATATTCTTAACTAGCCGTATCCTTGCGCTCCGCTGCACCCGTTAGAAATAAATATAAAGTAATTACATAATTAAAATAGCACATTTGATCCAGGGAACATTCGTGTTTGATAGAAGGATAAATCGTTTAATATGTTACTTAATTTAAATTGCATCCAAATAATTAAAATGCGATCATTTTGTGCAGAGACACTCATTTGGTGCAATTACAATGTTTCTTAATTTTTATTACATGCAACCATAGTTTAATGAAGATTGACATCATTTAGATTTAATGTGTATATTTTATTTTACTTGTAGGTTTCCATTGAATTATGATAATAACTTAATTTTAACCCTTGTTTCCTACGTATTCAGTAAATGGCGCTTGGCCCACTATGGTTCTGAACCCTTCAAATAACTTAAATTATATTATATAGGCCTAATATTACATATTATATTATATTATATTATATTATATTATATTATATTATATTATATTATATTATATTATATTATATTATATTATATTATATTATATTATATTATATTATATTATATTATATTATATTATATCAGAAGTTACTGTAATAACATTATAGCATTATGTCCATCTAGAGAAACTACACTTTCCAATGGTGAAATAATAATTAATTATACAAATCGGTTAATTTAGCTTCCGATATTACTTCATACAAACACAGAAACATTATCTGTAGGCTATCTTTCATAGCTTTCGATTGTTGCTGTCCAAGGCCCCTTATAGACGAAGTCATTTGTTTTTTATTTCATTATACGGCCTTAGATGGCATTTATTTTAATTTTAAAACTCATTTATCTCATTAAATATCAGTCCTATCAAAATTTTTCAAGGAATAAAACTTATCGAAAATTATTTTTAAATAAACTTTTGTTATGTAACATGTTTCACAAAAATCAATAATAAGCGAAATATTTCGATTTATTTAATTCAGGCCCCCTTATAACCCCCCTTTTAAATAACGTATTTTGAATGCCGTATAGCCTAAAATCTAAGTTACAACGAACATAATTTATACTCCAATTTTCATCGAAATCTGTTCATCCATTATCGCGTGAAAAGGTAACAAACAGACAGACAGACAGACAGACATACAAACAAAAATTTCAAAAAAGCGATTTTCGGCTTCAGGGTGGTTAATTATATATGTTAGGACCAATTATTTTTGGAAAATCGAAAATTACCAGAAAAATTTCGGCTACAGATTTATTATTAGTATAGATAATCTTAATATAATGATAATCTTAATACAAAAATAATCTTAATTTACCTGAACCTAAATGTAAAACCAATGCAGCTTTTTATCATAGCATGAGTTAAGGTCTTAGATGATTAAACAAATTTTATTCTAATATTATTTTAACCACTAATCCTCTCCAAATTAATAAAAAAAAATTGAAATAAATTTTATTGGATTTGCAGTTTGAGTTTAAAAATAGTTAACACTATTTAACCTGTAATTTATTCATTCTCAATTTTATTTTTGTTTGTGTTGGAATTCCCTCCTGAGCACGAGTCTCAGCCTACTCATTTAGGAGAGGGCTAGTTTATATTATATTATATTAATCTGTATTCATTTGAAATTTACTAGCAATCAAATAAATAAATAGAGAGAGAGAAAAAAACTCATCCGGCCTTAATTAAGGATGACCACGAGGATCCGGAAATGAATAGCAAACAAAAACAATTAATTAAATATGAATAGTGTTATAAAAATAAAATGTAATAATTAAGCACCATTGATTATCAATTGTAAAATAAAATCTTAGAAGATGACTAAATTATACTGACTATTACACTCTTACTACGTCATACTACTTTTGACCAATAAAACGGTACGAAAGGACGTATTTCAACCAATCATGGCTGCTTATCGCACAATTTTATCGTGTCCCTAGCATTTGTTTAATTTTATCGCGTCCCTAGCATTTGTTTAATTTTATCGCGTCCCTAGCATTTGTTTCTTTGTTTGCCAACATATATATATATATATATATATATATATATATATATATATATAATTACAAACCACTCCAGTCGATGCACAGCAGTTTCAAATATGACTCGCACTGGCATTCAAGAACAAGAATTAATAAAAATCACTGATCATACCTATGCATCTTCTGAAATCCGATTTACAAATAAATGAAGAGCACCATTCGGAAATCCTGAATAAGTTGAATACACCATGTAGGCCTAAATCAACGAGTTCCACTTCTATTACGCACACGTCCAATATAACATCAATTGAACCACCAACAACATTCAAATTTGAAAATTGTACATTCAATAATTATTCCTTTTAAAATTATTCATGTTTATTTTTTTATGTCATCGTCGTTAATTAAAACTTTTCTAACACTTGTGTATATTACTTAGGTTATGTTATAGCTTCTGCTATATGATATTATGGATAGTCACGTATCAGAGATTGTTTAATATTAAGATTTATTGAAAATCATCTGTCAAGTGACGTTGATTACTGGGATTCGGATAATTGAAGTGGAATGTTGCATTTTAATAAAAATGAAACTGAATCAACAAAGCCTTCTTGACTAGTAACATTGCCATCGTGTATAATAGACCGAGAACTTCTCGACGAGAAGGCATTGCTCAATACTGCCATCTAGCATGCATCTAGCGTACCGTAATATTTGTAATGTTGAGATGGTACAATAATACATTTGAAGACAGTTGTATTTTCGTAAGTCAATTAATATTTTATTGTATTGGAGTACTTCGTTACTTCTAATCTTTATATACTTTCTTCTAATCGTGTAATAGCCAATTAAATCCCACTCGAGTTTTGATTTTCTCTAGATAAATCAAAACGTCTAGTGAGATTACTGTTGATAATCTTAATACAACAATAATCTTAATACAACAATAATTTTAATATCATGATAATCTTAATATAATAATAATAGTTATAATAATAATAATACAACAATAATCTCAATACAATAATCTTAATACAATAATAATCTTAATACAAAACAACAGAATGTAATGTATGCTATATTATTTTCAGAAATTTATTACAAGTGTATTTGAATTGTTAAGATTCGTATACAATATATCTATTTCTCCTAAGCTATGGATTTTCTCGTAACATATTCACGTCATCCGCCTAGACAAGAAGCTGATGTAACCCGTTCAATTCTAAACCCTCTGTGTTATCCTGAATCTTCCTAATGGCATATTCTAGAGCGAAGTTAAAAAGTAAATACTAAATATTAACTAAATTATATATTTCTCCACCATATTAATACAATCTCGACATCGCCAGGTTTTGAACTCGGGTGTACGGTTGTCTTAAGCCAGCACTCGCCAACAATTGGGCTACGAAGCTGGCTACCGTGCAAGCCATTCTGCTGTTAATTTTAGTGACAGTTCCTTTTACTCAACGATCAAAGGCAAGTTTATCGTCTGCATAACGGTTACGTGAGAACGGCTGGGATCGATAAAATTATGATGCATTATGTATGTTGAGGTAATATTATTAGTTAGGAGAACTGGCAGTAACGAAATTTAATTTGCTTTGCGACAACACCGTGCTAGGCACTGGCTCATACATCACAATAGGTCTTCCATCAGGATTGTAAAACGTATCATAAGCTCACATAAACACTGTTCGTAACATGAGGCAACACGACTGCGCTTAATTGCTGAATACAGGACATCTTGCTCTGCTGCCACACACGCCCATATCTGCCCTGAAATTCGTTGTCGAATGCATATAGCGTGTGAACGAAACAAGGTGCCAACCTTGTAAAGGTAGTAATGTCGTGCAATGTTGGAATATGAGAGGGGGTATCAAGATACTACGAACTTCGCCCTACTCACTAGGCATCCAATAGTACGTAGAAGCGAAGCATGTAAACTAAAATAACCGAATTCGTTGAAAACCGGTCAAAGACCTTACGTTCAGTTCAAATTTGCCAAGTCTCTGTAGAACCGAAACTCGCTTTGCCTTTGTTGAATCTTTCTCCTTCCTTATATGATATGTTCAGTGTCTTTCTTCTTAGTTCCTTCTCTCCTTGGGAATTAATTCTTTAGCTGCATAAAGCTGTTAGGCACATATCTTGCGAAGTTAGGTATAGTAATGAGTAGTATTAATTATTGTTTTTATATGACTAAACATGCACAAAAATATACGTATAAATAAATCAAACAAAATATGTAAAAAAAACTGCACATGTTCATACGAGGCGCATCCAGAAAGTAAGTTTCCCAACTTAAAAAAAAAAGAACACACGCTTTCAGGAAAACATTTATTGGCAACAGGTACAGCAATGTGTCAGCTATTTCTCAACATAGCCACCATCAGAATTGAGACACTTGTATCGTGGGATAAACTTTTGTATCCCTCTGTCGTAGAACTCTGCCGCCTGTCAATGGAACCAGCGTGTGACAGACGTCTTCAGCTCTTCGTCGTTGCCAAAACGCTCACCGGAGGACAGGAATTTCTTGAGGTGCAAGAAAACGTGAAAATCGCTGAGAGCAAGATCAGGACTGTAGGGTGGATGATCAAACAACTCCCAGCCAAATTCCGTCAAAACAGCTGCTGTGCGCCGAGCCGTATGTGGACGAGCATTGTCATGGAGGAGCACAACACCTGCAGTAAGCATTCCACGCCTCTTGTTTTGAATGACACGTCGCAATTTTCGCAGTGTTTCACAGTAACGGTCAGCGTTCACTGTTTCACCTCTTGGAAGGAAGTCAATGGACAGAATGCCCTTCCTGTCCCAGAACACCGTGCACATCACTTTCCCTACCGACAGCGTCTGTTTGAATTTCGTCCTGACCGGAGATCCACTATGCCGCCAATGCATTGACTACTGCTTGGTTTCCGGGTGAAGTGCAAAATCCAAGTCTCATCGCCCGTGACGATCCTGTCGAGGAACTCGTCGCCGTCACCGTGATACCGTTGCAGAAATGTCAGTGCTGCTCCTAAACGTTGCATTTTGTGTTCGGGTATCAGGTTTTTCGGCACCCACCTGGCACACACTTTTTTGAATAGCAGGTGCTTAGTGACAATCTCATGCAACAAGGATCGCGATATCTGCGGAAAATGGCTGCTCAGCTCCGTAATCGTGAAGCGACGGTTCTCCATGATGCACTGCCGCACCAGCTCAACACGATCATCATTGATGAGGGATGGTCGCCCACTGCGCTCATCATGGACACTTTGACGACCTTCGTAAAACTGTCTACACCAGCGACGCACCATCTGCTTACTCATGATGTTCGGCTCATAGACCTGACAGAGCTGCTGATGAATTTCAATTGGCGCAATGCTTTGTGCATTAAAGAACTTTATCACCGACCGAACCTCGCAGGCGGCGGGAGAAGGAATAAGAGCTTCCATTTCGGACCACTACTGCCACGCTACTGGCATCAGGCGGGACCTGTCCGGCTGGCATATGATTGATACGTCATAGATCTGTTACGCATGCGCAATTGACACGGCTAATTACGTTTACTTTCAAGGGGAAAAAATCGGGAAACTTACTTTCTGGATGCGCCTCGTAATACTGACTAGTAATGTTTAATGTTCAAACATCAGAGAAGAAAACAGGACATTACAAACTACGTCTTATTCCATATGAAAGACTAATCGGAAGAAATGTGTTCAAATTCTTAAGCAGTTTAAAATAGTGTCCTGCAATTCTCGAATATTATAAAGGCAACTTGGACTTATTCCATATGAAAAACTAATCCCAAGATCTCTGTAAAACATTAAGCATTGGGAGTGGAGGATAGCAAATATTTTTATAACAAGATGGAACAAACACAAGTCCACACCTGTGGAGTAACGGTTAGCACGTCTGGCCGCGAAACCAGGTGGCCCGGGTTCGATTCCCGGTGGGGGCAAGTTACCTGGTTGAGGTTTTTTCCGGGGTTTTCCCTCAACCCAATATGAGCAAATGCTGGATAACTTTCGGTGCTGGACCCCGGACTCATTTCACCGGCATTATCACCTTCATCTCATTCAGACGCTAAATAACCTAAGCTGTTGATAAAGCGTCGTAAAATAACCTACTAAAAAAACACACAACAGGCCTTTCTTGCAGAGCGAACATCGGTGAATGTCGAACTTCGTCATACTCTACTAACTTGAATCGAACATAGTGCCTGTAATACTTCCATCATCCGTATAGTCACACAAATATTGTTACCGAGCAACTGTGATTTATTTGAATACTATGTGAAGAATTATAATAATAATAGTTTTATTTTCCCTGGCAGAGTTAAGACCATCAGGCCTTCTCTTCCACTCAACCAGGATCAAATCACATACAGAAAAATACATACCGGTATACAAATAAGTTATTAACTTAAAAATAATAATTAACATAATTAAGTAAAAAAGAGAGATTGAATACATATACACAATCAGTATTAACTTTGACATAATAATAAAAAATATATAATAAAAAAGAGACTGAATACATATACACAAACAGGAAAATACATTCTAGTATACAGTATTAACTTAAAAAAAAGAATTAATACATATGAATATAATCTCACAACTAAAGGAATAGTAGAATTAGTATGATCAGCACAGCACGTGTTACGTTGAGACAATGACAATTACCTAGATATAAGTGTTAATGGAAAAATAAAGTAATGACTGTGTAAAATAATAATAATAATAATAAATAAAAATTATACCTAAAAAACTAATTCTTTGCATTTAAAATATGTCTAAGCAACCTAATTTTAAACAACTGAGGACTAAGACCACCCCTGATTTCCAGCGGCAGCGAATTCCATGAGCGGGCCATGGCTATTGAGAAAGAACTTTAGTACAGAGATGTCTGATGACGTGGTATTGATAGCAACAGATTGTGCTGTGAACGTGTATTACGATTATGATGTGAAGCTAGGAGAGTAAACCGAGAGGCAAGGTAGTTGGGTGTGGAATCTGTCGGTAAATGGTATAGTAACAACTGTCATGTATTTTTTAAATATAATGTGATGAAGGCCTATCTATATATTATAGGCCTGTAGGCTTACGTATATAATTTCGTCGGTGTTTAATCCTTGAGCGATCGACAACATGAAGAGATGGGAGAGGACAGCAAATATTTTCATAACATTGACAAAGCGAACATCGGCGAATATCGAACTTCGCCATTCTCGACAAAATGAACCGAACATAGCGCCTGTCATGCACGATGATAATGTGTATGCCTAGTATGAAAATGAAATAATTTATTTTACATTTATTAAGAGGTTGAGTAGCCTATAATGTAATCTAAAGTAATATGTAGCTAGAATGAAAATGAATACTTTATTTATAAACAGGTTGCATATTGTAAATTATATGAAAATGACACATATTTTTATGCAATTCATTACTTACAAATGGTTCTTACAGAACTCGCAGTTTCATTGCCGCCCTCACATAAGCGCACCATCGGTCCTTATCCTGAGCGACATTAGGTTTATCCAGTACCTACCATCATGTACCACCGCCCTCAAATTCATTTTTATATTATCCCCCCATCTATGTCCTGGCCTCCCCAAAGGTCTTTTTTCCTCCGGTCTGCCGCCTAACACTCTATATGCATTTTTGTATTCACCCATATGTGCTACATGCCCTGCCCAGTCAAACATCTGGATTTAATGTTCCTAATTATGTCAGGTGAAGAAAACAATACGTGCAGTTCTGCGTTGTGTAACTTTTTCCATTCTCCTATGACTTAATCTCTATTAGCCTCAAATATTTTTCTAAGCATCTTATTCTTGAACAACCTTAACCTCTGTTCCTCTTTCAGAGTGAGAGCCCAAGTTTCACAACCATACAGAACAACCGGTAATATAACTGTTTTATAAATGCTAACTTTCAGATTCTGTGAGAGCAGACTGGATGACAAAAGCTTCTCATCCGAATAATAACAGGTATTTCCCATATTTATTCTGCGTTTAATTTCCTCCCGAGTGTCATTTACATTTGCTACTGTTGCTCCAAGATATTTGAATTTTTCTACCTCTTCAAAGGATAAATTTCCTATTCTTATATTTCCATTTCATATTATGTTCTGGTCACGAGACATAATCATATACTTTGTCTTTTCGGGATTAATTTCAAGTCTATCTCTTTACTTGCTTCAAGTAAAATAATAGTTTGTGGATTTTCTCCTAACATATTCACGTCATCCGCATAGACAAGCAGCTCATGTAACCCGTTCAATCCCAAACCCTCTCTGTTATCCTGGACTTTCCTAATGGCATATTCTAGAGCAAAGTTAAAAAATAAAGATGATAGTGCATTGTTATTATTATTATTATTATTATTATTATTATTATTATTATTATTGAATGAATGTATGTATGTTAGCCATGATGTCCCATGTTGGGCACAGGCCTCCTGTGATGGGGTTAGAGCCCCCTCGACAGGGATGGCTCAAGTGTACTCACCTGGTGAGCCAATCCAGGCGAGCTTGTCATGTACACTACTTTGTGACATGGTTAATAACCCTGTTCAACTTTAACTAGTCTCAGCACTGTTCTTTGTTCATTTTTTTGCAGTACCCACATTATACTAACACCAGCACTTTGACAAACACTGATTGCTATTTACACTATTTACCTGACACTTTCTCAACACTGACTTTACTATTAACCAAACTTATCTTACACTTTCACTAGTACTGACTTTACTATTTACAATATCTTAACACTGATTACGTTATCTATTTACAGTGACCTTCCCTAGTTCTTTCCACAAAACTCTGTTCTTTGCTGTCCTCGACCATTGTTTCCCCACCTCTTTGGTAAACATGTCAGACCATCTGAGCCGTGGTCTTCCCTGTCCTCTCTTTCCGACGTAGGGGTCCCACATCGTGGCTGCATGGGTCCATCTTGTCTGATGTAGTCTCGCCACATGTCCCCCCAGGTCCACTTCGTTGCAGTGGCTCGTTCTGCTGCGTCAGTAGTGTTCGTCAGTCTTTGTAGTGTTTCGTTTGTCATTATGTCTGGTAGCGTGATGCCCAGTATTTTTATTTGTATTTTATTATTATTATTATTATTATTATTATTATTATTATTATTATTAAATTGTTACTGTTCCCAGTAGCGTTCACTTTTTTCCTCTAAGCAGCGATCTTTTACATTCAATTCAGCAAAGTGTGGCAATTGCTCCTCCACCCAGCTGACGATCATAATTCTTACTCGCTTCTCCTGCGCGCGCATCTAGCTAATCTTTTTTCTCAAACCGAGTCGTTAAGCTAGGTATTGGGAATGTTGGTGGCAGTCGGTGTGCAATGAAAACATTTTCGAGAAATACGTGAGACAAGAGGGGAAATCTGAAGTATAGAAGTGAAGGTCGGGAGGAGGAAGATTAAGAAGGTGTATTTATAACAGATGATAATGTGTGTGCCATTAAAATGGGATTAACGTCAGAATCATGATAAATGCAGCTAAAAACCCTTGTTACATAATTGTCTCGTGGAATGCAGGTGAATTTCGCCCACCTTATCTCAGTGCTCGACTAACCTATTGACATATTTGCAGGTATATAACAAGGAAAGGAAAAAAAATGACGAAAGTCAACAGTGAGCGATATTTTTCAGGGGTAATTGCTGTTTGTGCTTTTATGCAATGTCCTTAATTTCATTTCCGATACGAAGGCCGCTTGATGCGATCTTATCGACACGTAATCCAGCTTGCTGTTGGTTTTCTGGATTCAGCATTCGCGCATGAGTGGCTGAAGTGACAGAACTTCAACCTTAGGCCTGTCTCTCTATCTCCATCCATCCAAGTCCGTCATACACAGAGGAGCATTATATTCGTGCACTTTCCAGATTCTCCATCCTTGCAAATTTCCTGATTTTCAAGCCAAGTATAATAATAGAGTGAAACCTGTTCAAATCGGAACCTGAATAATCCGGAATCTTGTCTATTTCGGAACAATTTATTAGTCTCGGCGAAATTCATATGTATTATGTGTAATTTTTCCTGAATAAAACGGAAACTGTCCAACGCGGAAACGGAAACTGTCTGCTACTGTTCAAAACGGAAATAATATTTTGGACACACTACTTTAATGTAATTAATAAACTTTACAGTGTTTGATGAGTGAGTTACGATACAATTTATACAGGAAATGAGATTTTCATCAAGATCATTCATCAATTAAATAAGTGACAGGAAGCTAATTTTATGTCAGTAGTGTTAAACTGAATATTTTGTAATTCCTACAATTTGCGGCATGCCATTGGCAAATGATAAAACATTCCATTTTAACTTCACGCCTGAATAACACGGAAACCTGTCCACAACGGAAAAAAAATTACGACCATGTCACTTCCGTCTTGAACAGGTTTCACTGTAATAATAATAATAATAATAATAATAATAATAATGGTTTATTTTAACTGGCAGAGTTAAGGCCATACGGCCTTCTCTTCCACTCAACTAGTATGATAGAAAAGTACTACAATGCTATGAATATAACATAATTAATACAATACAATACAAAGCAATACAATACTACCATACAAGACAATATAATACATAATTAATATAATACAATGACAATTCTTTTCATCTTCACAACACCAATAAAATAATTATGTAATAATAATAATAATAATAATAATAATAATAATAATAATAATAATAATAATAGTAATGATAGTCATACCTAAATTAAATTAAATTATTAAGCTCGATCACAATTTATTTGTGTAGGCCTATATATTATTGTGCTCTCCTATATGCAGTTTTTGAGTATTAGTTTAAAAGTACAGTTTTAATTTAAAAGTGTTATATAAAATCACGTATTGGTATATTTCTATAGTAGGAATAACGATTAAAATGCAAAAATATTATGTGAATGGTGACAGTAATGTAGTAATTACACACAAAAACATCGTTATCATTGTAATTATTAGCATTTAGTTTGTTTTCAAATATTACATTAGCACAAAATTGCAAATTATTATTATTTTTTCCCTTTATATTTAACAATTCATTGCAGAAAGGGGATAAGTCATGGTTCGATTAAACAACTTTAAACAAAAGTGTTTGAGATGTCAGATGTCTAACATGATGTATTATACTTCACTACTCAAAAACAAGGTAAGAAAAAATATTTATGAGGATTGCTCCAGTATTGGAAGAGGAAAACAGTTTTTATTTATTATCTCAAAAGTAAGATTTTATGACTTATCCCCTTTCTGCAATGACCGATTCAATTATAACTTCAATTTGACTGCGCCCGTAAGAAATCGTTTAGCCTTTTCTTGAAAGTGGTTATTGTCTGGCAGCCCCTAATCTTCTGAGGTAGAGAATTCCAGTCACGGTGGACTGAGACAGTAAAAGAGGATGAATAGTGGAATGTTCTATAGGCAGGAATTGATAGGATTTGGCTCTCCTGTGACCTGGTGTTTAGATTGTGATTGGAGGATAAGTAGTGAAGTGAACTAGAAGGAAATCGCCGATTAATAATTAAGTTACTTATGGTATTATGAATCGTAGAGATTGTTTGACAGAGATGCATCTATGTAAGTAAAGTACGACTTAACGGACTAGCACATTTTATTTTACATTTAACGGGCTACACAAGCGTTTCATTTAACATCTCACTCACCGCCTTCTTTTTTCGCCATTCATTAAATAGTGAGAGCTCCTTATGATATCGATCTCGTGATTTTCCTGGTATAGTTCTTCGGCTTACTTCTTCTACTTCTACCAATATTTCGTTAGGAATTTCAATACAATCCATTTCTACAAATTAATCTCGAATAAAATCATTTGTAGTAAACACTTTTGTTTTATTTTCCTACCATAGTAACCGTGAATATGTGAATATGTTAGGAGAAAATCGACAAACGATTAGGGAAAACGCAGAAATTCTACTTGAAGCAAGTAAAGCCATAGGTTTGGAAGTAAATCCCGAAAAGACTAAGTATATGATTATGTCTCGTGACCAGAATATTGTACGAAATGGAACTATAAAAATTGGAGATTTATCCTTCGAAGAGGTGGAAAATTCAAATATCTTGGAGCAACAGTAACAAATCTAAATGACACTCGGGAGGAAATTAAACGCAGAATAAATATGGGAAATGCCTGTTATTATTCGGTTGAGAAGCTTTTGTCATCTAGGCTGCTGTCAACAAATCTGAAAGTTAGAATTTATAAAACAGTTATATTACCGGTTGTTCTGTATGGTTGTGAAACTTGGACTCTCACTTTGAGAGAGGAACAGAGATTAAGTGTGTTTGAGAATAAGGTTCTTAGGAAAATATTTGGGGGTAAAAGGGATGAAGTTACAGGAGAATGGAGAAAGTTACACAACACAGAACTGCACGCATTGTATTCTTCACCTGACATAATTAGGAACACTAATCCAGACGTTTGAGATGGTCAGGCCATGTAGCACGTGTGGGCGAATCCAGAAATACATATAGAGTGTTAGTTGGGATGCCGGAGGGAAAAAGACCTTTGGCGAGGCCGAGACGTAGATGGGAAGATAATATTCAAATGGATTTGAGGGAGATGGGGTATGATGGTAGAGACTGGGTTAATCTTGCTCAGGATAGGGACCAATGGCGGGCTTGTGTGAGGGCTGCAATGAACCTCCGGGTTCCTTAAAAACCAGTAAGTAAGTAACCAATTATGATGTTTTCCCTATCATAGTAACTGATTAAGACGTTTCTCAATTGTTATTTTATCTACAAATTCTCAATAATTTCTGTTTCAACAACATGCAAAACACAATTTTTATTAATTTATTTTCTCTTAAGATATACGTTTCAAAATACCATAAAACTTGTACAATACACGACCGTTATAAGAACTCAACTTTCTCACATGGATAACTAAACGCTCTGTCGCTCGTTTAGTTAAATTCCATGCTTGAATGTTAAGTTCTACATAACGGTCTTGTAATGTAAATAAATATTAAAGTAATAAATAACGACTTCATTGTGTTAACATTTTAATTATGATGATATTGTACCTGATTGACTAGTTTCGATTTTTTTTCATCATCTGCCGAATCCTACTGAGTTCCCGCTCTGTCTACCGGTTTCCTGTTATGGTTAGGTGTGTTCATGATTTTATCGAACAGTGTGTGTGTTCTGAAATTCAATTCAGTGTTTAGGATATGTTGTGGGTGTGTTTTTGTGTGTTAATAAATTTCGTATTGTTCTAGAGTATCGAGTTTCTGATTTTCTGGTTGAATGTGTAGTATTTTCATGTCTATCATAGTAAAATATGGGAAATGCCTGCTATTATTCGGTTCAGAAGCTTTTGTCTCTCAAAAAACCTGAAAGTTAGGATTTATAAAACAGATATATTACCGGTTGTTCTGTATGGTTCTGAAGCTTGGACTCTCACTTTGAGAGAGGAACAGAGGCTAAGTGTGTTCGAGAATAAGGTGCTTAGGAAAATATTTGGAATTAAGAGGGATGAAGTTACAGGAGAATGGAGAAAGTTACATAACGCAGAACTGCAAGCATTCTATTCTTCACCTGACATAGGCCTAATTAGGAATATTAAATCCAGACGTTTGGGATGGGCAGGGCATGTAGCATGTATGAGCGAATCCAGAAATGCATATAGAGTGTTGGTTGGAAGGCCGAAAGGAGAAAAGATCTTTGGGGAGGCCGAGACGTAGATGGGAGGATAATATAGAAATGGATTTGAGGGAGGTGGAATATGATGGTACAGACTGATTAATCTTATTCATGATAGGGACCGATAGCAGGCTTATGTGAGAGTGGCAACGAACCTCCGGGTTCCTTAAAAGCCATAAGTAAGTCATCACTCATAAAGTACAAGAACATCATTATTTCTGTTGCCGGGAGGAAGAAAGTCTTAAGTAAAAATTTTATACTTTTCTGTAGAAAGATTGAAATTGGTGTCAATTATAGAGTTCATTTAATTAAAAGGTTTTTTCCTGGATAGGGTAAACTAGGGTCTGTTGGACAGTTGGGCATGTTGGACACTCCGTACTTTAACGTGTTACCACGCCACTTGTGGGGACCACATTCTGCTAGAAGTCAATGACGGAAGTAGCCCCACTCGTGGCTGGATATTATTTGTTTATATTTCTTCTAAAATAGGTAATGTTGCTCATTTAACAGTTTTCTTGATTATTTCCAAAAATAGCCGCACTTAAACCCTTTTAAGACTAGAACCCAAACTGAGAAGAAGAGACTATTTAAACATAAGATCTTTTTCATGTCAAAATAAATGGGAAATGTAAATTATTAGGAATGCAAAACAGGACTTAAACAATATAGTACCTGGTGCTTAACGTTTTAAAAGGAAAGAGCATCAGTATGTGATAAAATAGCTAAAATACAAGTTAGACCTTTTTAATAGAGAAACCTGGAAAATAAACATGTAGTGTCTGTAAGGAATAAAGTAGTAAATATTCTTAAGTCCCTTATTCTGTGTGTGCTCGATTCAAAAAGTGCTTAGGACATTTGGTAACGCTCTATAAATCCAGTCAGGAGTCTTATTTGACTTTAGCCGTTTTACCAGATTGTAGAGAATTGTTACCGCTTTCAGAATATACAAAAATCTCATTTTCACAAAAAATTGACCTTTTTCCTCCTGGCCACAGATTTAAATTGTTAACACAATAAAGTCGTTGTTTATTTATTTATAGGATAAATCGCAATATAGCGAAAGCCAGTAGGGGCAGTTATCCCCACCCACATGAAATGTGCATTTAACGCAACACTCGCCTATCACGTAGAGTGTCTGGTGAGCTAGTAGGGGAAAAGTGGAATGGGTCGTGGGCGGAGTTTCTACGTTCCCTATATTGCGATTTGCCCTATTTATGTAACATAACTTATATGACTTAACATTCTCCTTTTCGTTATCAGATCATTTACTTGTCCTTTTCTCTTTTTGTAGGCCTGTATCCTCCTTTCCTTTGCTTAGGTATATTTTTCTATCCTTTTTCCGTGTTACGTTTTCCTATTTTCCATTCCTTTTCACTGTCTCCCTCTCTTCATTTCTTTCATTGTCTTTATCTTTTTATTTGGTTATTTAACGGCACTGTATCAACTACTGGGTTATTTAGCGTCGATGGGTTTGATGATAGCGAAATGGTAGGCTATTTGGCGATATGAGGCCGAAGATTCACCACAGATTACATAACATTTTTCTTACGATTGGGAAAAACCTCGAAAAAATCCAAACCAGGTATTCAGCCCAAGCGGGACTCGAACCCACGCCCGATCGCAACTCCTCAGCAAGGGTCTCAGCCGACTGAGCAACGCCGGTAGCTGTTTTTATCTTCTTTTTCTCTGTTATTCTTGTCCTTTAACGATTTTCGTTTTCTCTCATCGTATTCCCTTTTTCAGTTCCTTTTTCTTCCTTTACATTTGTCTTCCTTTTGTTTCTCTTTTTTATCTGTTTTACCGTTTTATCATCTCCATCCATTTCTTTTCCTTTTCTGTTCCTTTTTACTTATAATCCCCGGTATTGCTCCTTAAACGCAAGTTCCTCATTTGCTTGCGCTGTGCAGCCCGACGCCCAGTGCACAGCAGTTTGACTCTGCTAATGATGATGAGTAGTAAAATAATTTGCTTTGTACCAAATATCTCTGAAGCCTAATGAAGTGCAATCCACGCATCAGTGAGCTATGTCCATTCCCGTCTCGAGACAGACCTGTCTCGCTGACTTCATTCTTCTCCTTCCAACACACATTCTATTGCTTGCTTATAGGCCTACTTTTTATTTTCGTACTTGATTATTAAATTATTTTTTACCTTTTTTGAACTTATTTTATCCTCTCTTTTCTCCTAATCTTGCATTAAGCTCAGGCCTATTTGATGTTATCTTCCCCTCTTTCTTTTCATCATTTTTTCCACATCTTGTTTCTTTGTTTTTTTCTTACTCTTGTTTAACTCTTTTTTTCCTTTCTTCGTCTTGTTTTTCTCTTCTTCTTCTTCTTCTCCTCCTCCTGCTTCTTCTTCTCCTCCTCCTCCTCCTCCTCTTGAAGTATGCTTCTGAATACAATTTAAAAATCAGGGAGTACAAAATTTAGAATAGGCCTAACTCTTTCGTAATAGTAATATACGTTACAAGAGCGGTATGTTGACGTTTTCATGGTCGAGGAAAATATTGAAAAAGCGAAACGTAGTTGAGCTTTTTTAATTTCCGAGAACATGAAAACAAACATACCGCTCGTGTATCGTACATTATTTTGTGCGAAGATCGTTTATTACATACATGAAAGACGAATTTCTAATTAGTTGCAATGAAATCTCCATGTTGGTTTCTGTTTAATGACGGCAACTTCGGAAAACCAAAATATCTTTCTTCAACATTGTTGCTATAAAATGTTTTCTGTGTTTACTATACTCCAGCGGGCCGTGATATACGTCTGTCTTTCCCCCCCCCCCCCAGTCTATAAATGCGAACTTCAAACAAACGGTAAGGTTATGTAATGATTTATTTTTCATTTTAATATTCTAACAATATTATTTATATAACATATTGCAGTAATAACATCCGCATCTGGAATCTTGTTGATTTTTTCACGGCTTGCTTAATGTTACTTGTATCAGGAATGCAATAAGTTTCGTGGAGTAGTAGACTTTACTTAATTTTTGCAAGTATTTAAAAACAATAATTAACATTGCAATTTAGGTGAAATTGCAGTGGTAAGTTTCCAATTTATAATTATTACTATGTTAAACGTCTCTAAAAATAATATGTTAAAAGCCTAAAGCAGTAAAATGAATGTCGCGCTTAAGCGGTAAGAAGAGGGAAATTGTTATGTGTGTTACGTTGGGAATACTGAATGTGGTATTTCACACTTACCGCGTATTGGTTCTGTGCGGAAAACAAGCAAATACGCACGATCTCGCACAAAGGTATTTGCTCCTTTCCACACGCTATTCTCAGCTGTAAAGATATTGTAAAATTGTAGATTACTACCGGTGTATACAAGGATATCATTTTAACAATGCTTCCAAATTTCAAGATGACAAGAAATTTTAAGGTGTAATAATAATAATAATAATAATAATAATAATAATAATAATAATAATAATTGTTTATTTTAACTGGCAAAGTTAAGGCCATTCGGCCCTCTCTTCCACTCAACCAGTATAATAGAAAATTACTACAATGCTATGAATAAACATAATTAATACAATACAATACAATTCAAAGCAATACAATACTACAATACAAGACAATATAATACACAATTAATATAATACAATGACAATTCTTTTCATCTTCACAACACCAAACAAAGCCTTGAAAGAACATTAAATCCAGAATTTTGAAATTTACAGGGCGTGTAGCACTTATGGGTGAATTCAGTCCACCGCTGTGGAGTAATGTTCAGCACGTCTGACTATGAAACGAGTGGACCCGGGTTAAAATCCTGGTTGGCACAAATTACCTGGTTGAAATTTTCTCTGGGGTTTTCCCTCAACCAATTGAAGCAGAATTCCTCGGTATCGTCATCATCCATACAATAATCCGGGTTAAGCTCACGGGGCGGCGTGCTGTACTTGTGCAAGATCGCGGCTGTTCGGCTACCCAATCATTCACAGAATAGGAGTGGAAAGCACAATAAGCCTCAGGCTGCAGTGTAAGCCTTCGAGTCCCTCCTCCGTACAAGAGAAAAAATGGGTGAATCCAGAAATGCATATAGAGTGTTAGTTGGGAGACCTGAAAGAAACATACCTTCGGGGATGCCAAGACGTGGATGGGAGGATAATATTTAAATGGATTTGAGGGAGGTGGGATATGATGGTAGGGACTGGACTAATCTTGCTCAGGATAGGGACTGATGGCGGACTTCTGTGAGGACGGCAATGAACCTTCGGGTTCTCTAAAAAATCATTTGTAAGTAACGATATCTGTCAGAGGAAAAAAAAAATTGTTTGTATGCATCTGAAGTCTGACTAGTGTAATATGTAGCTAGTCTTTGATGTATGCAATGGAGGGGGAAAAGAACTGGCCACCCTATCCCATTATCTCCAGGCCTAGTTGCCTCATAAGTGGTGGTTTTTTCGTATCATTTGTGAAGTTTAGACCTGTCTTCGGACAGTTGACTAAACAATAAGTACGATGAAAGAGTAGTGGAACGGGGAAAAATTCTAACCTAACCATAATAATAATAATAATAATAATAATAATAATAATAATAATATAAAAAATAATATATAAATAAGTAAGTTAAGTAGTGAGTAAAATCTTGAAATGTAGTTTATGTTAAAAACCGTTATTACTATGTGTTCAGGTTCTTAACAACATCAGGCATTCTATACTAAAGATCTTAATATCTTTACTATAGACAGGATAGGTTATGATCCTATAAACTCATGTCCGACGGTAATTTGACAACCCCGTAAGACAGTCTTTAAGGACATGAAAAAAGGAACTAATTTTAGAATGTTATGACATGATCCGCTGTTGCACTTATCGTTCCTGTAATTACGCGCGGCGGGGGTAAATCGTTCGGGGCGCGTGCACCTCGTAACGCAATCGCTCACGACACAGCGCCCCCCCTCCCCATCTGCCCCTCGGGCAAGAAAAAATGACGAACAGAAACTGATCGCGTTCGAGTGCAAATAGATATTGAGCGAGCCTGCATAACGCGGCTAATTCAGCGGCGGCGATTGATTTCTCCTCTTAATTGATTCGTAGACGTGACGACACGGCTGCAATTACAAGCGAGCTTGACGGCGAGCACACGGGAGTCGGTGGAAACGAGGAAAGGGCCAGGTGAACTGTTACGGGACGAGTAGCTTGTGATGAAGTGAAATGGGGAGAGGTGGAATAGGAAGAAACTGAATAGGAAGGAATAAGATACCTTGAGGACAGGATAAAATTAAATATGTTAGAATGGAATAGGACAGGATAAGATGAGATATATTAGAATGGAATAGGACAGGATAAGATGAGATATGTTAGAATGGAATAGGACAGAAGAAGATGAAATATGGTAGAATGGAATAGGACAGAATAAGATGAAATATGTTAGAATGGAATAGGACAGAATAAGATGAAATATGTTAGAATGGAATAGGACAGAATAAGATGAAATATGGTAGAATGGAATAGGACAGAATAAGATGAAATATGTTAGAATGGAATAGGACAGAATAAGATGAAATATGGTAGAATGGAATAGGACAGAATAAGATGAAATATGTTAGAATGGAATAGGACAGAATAAGATGAAATATGTTAGAATGGAAAAGGACAGAATAAGATGAAATATGTTAGAATGGAATAGGACAGAATAAGATGAAATATGGTAGAATGGAATAGGACAGAATAAGATGAGATATGTTAGAATGGAATAGGACAGAATAAGATGAAATATGGTAGAATGGAATAGGACAGAATAAGATGAAATATGTTAGAATGGAATAGGACAGAATAAGATGAAATATGTTAGAATGGAATAGGACAGAATAAGATGAAATATGTTAGAATGGAATAGGACAGAATAAGATGAAATATGTTAGAATGGAATAGGACAGGAGAAGATGACAAACGATAGATTGGAATAGGACAGGATAAGATGAAATATGTTAGAATGGAATAGGACGGAATAAGATGAAATATGTTAGAATGGAATAGGACAGAATAAGATGAAATATGTTAGAATGGAATAGGACAGAATAAGATGAAATATGGTAGAATGGAATAGGACAGAATAAGATGAAATATGTTAGAATGGAATAGGACAGAATAAGATGAAATATGTTAGAATGGAATAGGACAGGAGAAGATGACAAACGATAGATTGGAATAGGACAGGATAAGATGAAATATGTTAGAATGGAATAGGACAGGATGAGGTGAAATATGTTAGAATGGAGTAGGACATGATAAAATGAAATATGATAGAATGGAATAGGACAAGATAAGATGAAATATGTTAGAATGGAATAGGACAGAATAAGATGAAATATGGTAGAATGGAATAGGACGAAATAAGATGAAATATGGTAGAATGGAAAGGACAGCTGAATATGAGATACGATAGAATGGAATAGTACAGGAAAATATGAAATATGATAGAATGGATAAGATAACATATTATAGAATGGAATACGACAAGGTAAGATGAGATATGATAGAGTGGAATAGGACAGGATGAGATGGGATATAATAGAATGGAATAGGTTGGAATGTGACAGAATGCAACAGGATAGGATAAGAAGGGATATGATAGAATGGAATAGGATGGATATGATAGAATGAAACAGGATGGAATAAAGATGACTATGATAAATATGACAGAATGCAACAGAACATGATAGGATGGAATACGATCGGATATGATTAAATATGATAGAGTGAAATAGGATGGGATCTGATAGAGTGTAATACGATAAGATTGATAAAATGGTATTGCATGGAATATGATGAAATATGGTAGAATGGAACATGGGTTACCTATGATAGACAACAGTGCTGTATGTAAGATGAAATATAATAGAATGGAATATGACATATTATATCTTATAGGAAGAGGTGTAATAGAATGAAATAGGATGGGATATTATACTGGCTTATAGAATGAGGTATAATAGAATGGAATAGTATGTGACATTATACTATCTTATATAATGAGGTATAATAGGATGTGATATTATATTATCTTATAGGATGAGGTACAGAGACATCATTTTATTTTTACTAACATTTCTGATATTAACCTGGCTATACCTTTGAATCAACGGTTGCTATCCCCTTCCACGACTGGAGTTCGATGGCGTAATATACAAACAAATCACTTTACTAGGTATAGGAGGGAAGAAAAGTAATTCATCCATTTAGGTAAACTATGAAATATCACGCTTTTGAGTTTGATAATTTTCATTAGGTTTTTGTTTAATCGGAATACAATACAGTATTAACAATGAGTGTTTTTACTCACGAACTGAGCTGTCCATACGGACGTATTCATTATGCAGTGTATATTATACTGTCTATAGCACATTAGCGTACACTATAGAGAATGAAGTTAAATTGAAAAATAATCATACGCATATTTAAACACATTTCTCAAAATGGTGGCCGTTCATTTCGATACAGGCTTCAGTTCTAATGTGTGTAATTCCAATTACCAGTTTCGTCCTTCGTACTAGTAACTCATGTTGACATAATTCTGTACCTACTCTGTAAAAGAGTACCTTACTTACTGTAAATTCAATCTTCACTTCTGCTCGATCCGAAAAGATAAAATTACTCAGACATGCTATCTACTGTCCGTCCAAGTGGTTATGTCGCAGGATCGTAGAAAGGAGGGAAATCACGTGACAGTTAATTACTTAACGAGGCCCTTTTATTTAAGTTATTTTAAACAGTTGTAGGGTATAATATTGCGCAGATGTCCAATTCCTAACAGAAATTAATGTTCTCAGAAAAGAGCTAAGACAGCCCAGCCACTAGCCTTTACAGAGAGGCGAATAGAAGCTGGTGGGAAAAACCGGAATGCGACGTAGGCAAATGGACGACAGTACCTATGCGAAAATGATGCAATGTTGGAAGCTCTTTCGTCATTGGAAAACGCGAACATATTTTTGGAACGTACTGTGACGGTAAGGCTACTATGACTGTATATGCGGTCTTGGATCTGTGTGGAAGACGGTTGAACTTCATTAGTAGAAGGGGTGGGAGTGAAGTACATTCAAAAACTCAGGTACAATAAAAATTTAAGTAAAAATAAAATGATGTCCCTGTATAATAGAATGGAATAGTATGTGATATTATACTATCTTATAGGATGAGGTATAATAGGATGTGATATTATACTATCTTATAGGATGAGATATAATAGGATGTGATATTATATTATCTTATAGGTTGAGGTATAATAGAATGGAATAGGAGGGGATAATAACGTGGGATAGAATGGAATAGGATAGTCTAGATATTATAGAATGGAATATGATGAGGTATGATCAGATATAAGAGGTAAATAGGATGGGGTATTGTTAGAATCCCGAATAAACTCTCTCAGCCTTGGCTTTGTTTACCACAAGTACATCTCTACCAACACCGGGATATTAATTCGGGTCTGCAGACGTCGCAAGCTAGTGACCTGCCAACTGGGCTAGGCTGCCGTTGCAATCCATACTAAGGATTTTATTGCTCATAACATTCCAAATCTTCGACACCCAAACCTCGGATTTAACGTTAGCACGGTAACCATCAGACTACGAGTTGTGATGGGTGTACAAATAAAGTCTATAGTGAACATTTCAAATTTCTGTGGATAATTTGCGTAATGTCTTCTCTTATTAATTTACCGAGAGAATAGGATGTCGAGAATGGGTGGAGAGGAAAATGACATAGAGGAAGAAATGAAGAGATAAATAGACAAAACCAGGAGAAGAGAATAAGACAAAAAGATGGGGATGACGCACCCCCATTCCAAAATGACACGTTAGCAACACATCACATACATTTCTCCTTCATACAAATTGTTTGACCCATTATCGAATTACAGGCTCTGGACAGTATACCTCGCCCATGTTGACGCATTCTGTCACTGTCAAGGAGTCTTCTTTCATTTGTTTACTGGTTACCAGGGCTATAGATTAGATATTGATGGACCCTGTCTGTCTTATTTGAATATTTGTCCTGCCTGCACTAGGCAACTTTAATAATACACGTCGCAGATGAGGGCTGGCCCCAAATGTCGTGGTCCCACGGTGTCCTCCTCCCATCAGGGGGTTGTAAGCCCTCGTAACCACCTGACTAATAGAACAGCCCGGGCTAGGGGGTGTCATTGAATTAACGATTACAAGACTGGCTTTCGAAAAGCAGCTAACTCTTGTGAAGTGATAACATGTATCCGTGCTTGCTGCTCGAATTGTATGAATGGAACAGTTTTGACCAAAATTGAGTACTGAATCAAAGGTTCGCATGTTGAAACCCGGGAGCAGGTGATGTGTGTCTCGTATTGTAGGCCTATATTTACAGTTCGGAGAATAATTCTGTTCTTGATAGAGGGCTGTAGGTAAAATTTGTCCACCATTTCTCATACAGAAACCTGCAGAAAAGTATATTCTATTATCCATGGGCTAAAAAGGATAAATGTTCATCTCCCCTCTTGCTTAAAAAAGTCCCTTGTGCAGACCCTTGTATTTCCCTATTTTGACTATGCTGACATTTTACTGACTGACCTCTCCAGCGACAACAAAACGAAACTTCAACGTGCTCATAATTTGTGTGTACGTTTTGTAAGCAATATTTGTAAATATGATCATATTAACCCCATCCCTGGAAGCAATACATACGTTGGCTTAAACTAGATAAGAAAAGAAATTTACATTCACTCCTCTTTCTCTTCGAAATCTTGAACTTTTCTGTTCCTTCGTATCTGTCGTCTCGCTTCACTTACCTTTCTTCCCACCATAATCAGGACACACGCTCTCGTCATGAAACAATACTAACAATATCATCCCATCGCATCTCCTCATACTCATCCTCTTTCACAATAGCCCTGCCAAGATTCTGGAATTCGCTACCTGCTAGCATTAGGGACTGTCGAAATAAAATTGAATTCAAACGCAAACTTACTAGGCACTTGGTCAGTTATTGATTTCTTGTAAATAGTTTCCTTAATCTATCACAAAATATTTCAATATCCAGTAATTTCATCACTATACAATTTTGTTATTCTAGGTTTAATTTGTAATTCAGTAAATATAAAATATTATTTGTTTTTCTATAATAAATTATCTAGCTTTAATTAGTCAGGTAATCTTTTCGTACTTTGATTTTTATTTTAATTGTAATTGTAAATTGAATAGTAATTGTAATTTTATTTGTAATTGTAATTGTAAATTTAATACTAATTGTAATTTTATTCTTCATATTATAGTTGGAATCTCCTGACGGCCTTATCTCTGCCAGGTTAAATAAATAAATACTAAATAATACTACTACACGTTCAACCTCGATACTAGAGCGTGTTTTTATGGTGACTATTACACTTTTACTACGTCATACTACTGTTGACCAATAAAACGGTACGAAAGGACGTCTTTCAACCAATCATGCCTGCTTTTCGTACAATTTTATCGCTTCCCTAGCATTTGTTTAATTTTATCGCTTCCCTAGCATTTGTTCGTTTCAATCACTACCCTAGCATTTGTTTCTTTGTTTGCCAACGTTTCAAACTGCAAATTCTTTACGGTACTATAAAGCATGCTTTGCGATCGTCATTTGTTTACAGCATAGACAGTCAACTGAAAATGGCGGCTCCGTTTAAACGTTTTGGTGAAGCTAACATTAGTGAAACAGAATTTCAGTGAGTCAATTAATATTTTATTGTATTAGAGTACTTTATTTCTTCTAATCTTTATATACTTTCTTCTAATCGTGTAACAGTCAATTAAATCCCACTCGAGTTTTGATTTGCTCTAGATATATAATCAGAGGTTAAAATGTTGTAGAATAAGGTACTTAGGAAAATATTTGGGGCTAGGAAGGATGGAGTTACAGGAGAATGGAGAAAATTACACAGCGCAGAACTGCACGCATTGTATTCTTCACCTGAAATAATTAGGAATATTAAATTCACACGTATAACATGGGTAGGGCATGTAGCACGTATGGATGAATCCAAAAATGCATATAAAGTGTTAGTTGGAAAGCCTGAGGGGAAAGAGCGTTGGGTGTAGATGGGAAGATAATATTAAATTGGATTTGAGAGAAGGTGGGATATGATGGTAGGGACTGGATTATTCTTGCACAGGATAGGGACCGATGGCAGGGTTATGTGAGGGCGGCAATGAACTTGCGTGTTCCTTAAAAGTCATCTGTAACTAAGTAAGTAAGGTGTTGAGTAAAGTATTCAATTTTCGCAATATCTGTAAGTAAGTCGTTGAGTAAAGTATTCAATTTTCGCAATATCTGTAAGTAAGTCGTTGAGTAAAGTATTCAATTTTCGCAGTATCTGTAAGTAAGTCGTTGAGTAAAGTATTCAATTTTCGCAATATCTGTAAGTAAGTCGTTGAGTAAAGTATTCAATTTTCGCAATATATGTAAGTAAGTCGTTGAGTAAAGTATTCAATTTTCGCAATATCTGTAAGTAAGTTGTTGAGTAAAGTATTCAATTTTCGCAATATCTGTAAGTAAGTTGTTGAGTAAAGTATTCAATTTTCGCAATATCTGTAAGTAAGTCGTTAAGTAAAGTATTCAATTTTCGCAATATCTGTAAGTAAGTTGTTGAGTAAAGTATTCAATTTTCGCAATAAAATAGGCCTAATGTTTTTCGGCGTGAAAATTTCTGGAAGTTTTGACGAGAAAATTCTTCCTATCACCCGGGATTAAACCCAGGACCTTCCAGTTCGTAGCCAGTTGCTCTATTTACTAAGCTCTATGGCTATCCTTTTCTCTAATTACGGAGTAAAAAAATGTTTAAATTATATTTTTTCCTACGATTATATTCAATTTTCTTGGTGTAAAATAGCCTATAAAACGTTAATTTGTATTGACGAGTCGCCACTGACGATTTTAATTTTAATTTTTAGAACATGCCTTTTTGCATGATTTTACTGATATTATTAGAATAAGTTTACTAATTAAAAGTTACAAATTACTAATACTAATAATTTTCGTTGTATAGTACGAATCATTTTAATAATATTAACAGTGATTTCGATTAGAAAAATTTTATAAATTACAAGTTCGTCAGAAAAACACAGGCATGTCACGGCCTCTTGGACTATAACTATATTTATACCAGTAGTGTCATGATAATCACCATAGTAATTATAATAATCTACATGGATGTGAGTGTAAATACCGCGTAAATTAAAAATATTATTGCGTCTAATTTTTTTGCAACGGGAAAGAGAGAAGAACAACGAAAACTCAAATTGTGCATAATATTTAAACAAAATTAAATGTAAAACATCTACTTGACAGAATTAATGGTTGGAAAGAAATATGTGAATATGGAAAATCAATTGGAGCAATACCACAGAACAAAAATTGGACATATTTCAGAGATATTCGGTGGTCAAATACAAAAGAGGCATCATTGATAAGAAATAAGAGTTTATGAAAATTATGTAGTTATAGTTATACATTTTCTGTCGTCTAGAAGGCGGCCATGGTAAGTCTCCTACATCTGAAGAATTCAAAATTAGATAATTAATTAATCATGATTTAGTTTACTATTATTGACTACAAGCAAACTAAACTCACTAATAATCTGTAAAATGGGTGAATGCAAACTTGTAGAAAAAATACAGGGACATCATTTTATTTTTACTAACATTTTTCATATTAACCTGGCTATACCTTTGGATTGAATTTGAGAACCGGAAACACCGTTCACTACTCCCTTCCACGACTGGAGTTCGATGATACTGGCGTAAAATACAAACAAATCACTTTACTAGGTATAGGAGGGAAGAAAAGTAGTTCATTCATTTACGTAAACTAGGAAATATCGCAATTTTGAGTTTGATAATTTTCATTAGGTTTTGTTTAATCAAAATACAGTACAGTATTAACAATAAGTGTTTTTACTCACAAACTGAGCTATTCATGCGGACGTATTCATTATGCAGTGTATATTATACTGTCTACAGCACATTAGCGTACAATATAGAGAACGAAGTTAAATTAAAAAATAATCATAATCTGGATATTTAAACACATTTTTGAAAATGGTGGCCGTTCATTTCGATACAGGCTTCAGTACTTTTGTGCATATTATCGCACTACAGACTATTGCATCTAATTCCAATTACCAGTTTCGTCCTTCGTACTAGTAACTCATGTTGAAATAATTCTGAACCTACTCTATAAAAGAGTACCTTACGTACTGTAAATTCAATCTTCACTTCTGCCCGATCCGAAAAGATAAAATTACTCAGACATGCTATCTACTGTCCGTTCAAGTGGTTTTGTCGCAGGATCGTAGAAAGGGGGAAAATCACGTGACAGTTAATTACTTAACGAGGCCCTTTTATTTTAAACAGTTGTATAATATTACGTAGACGTCCAATTAATTACTAACAGAAATTAATGTTTTCAGAAAAGATCTAAGACAGTCCAGCCACTAGTCTTTACAGTGAAGCGAGCAGAAGCAGGTGGAGAAAATCGGGATGCGACGTAGGCAAACGGACGACAGTACCTGTGCGAAAATATGATTCAATATTGGAAGTTTTCGTCACTGGAAAACGCAAACATATTTCTGGAACGTACTATACTCACTAACTTAGTACTGCTTACTATGTGCGGCCTTGGTTCTGTGTGGAGGATAGTTGGAACTTCGTTAGTAGAAGGGGTGGAAGTGACGTACATTAAAAAACTCAGGTACAATAAAAATTGAAGTAAAAATAAAATGATGTCCCTGTATTAATAAACTCTAGTAACTAGTAATATTAGTTTCAATTATGCAACAAGAGCATGTAAAATTTACTAATAATATTAGTAGGTATTTTTACTAGTAATTTGTTAAGTTTTCTTCTTAGCATTATGCAACAGAAATATTCTACAAATTGCAAATCACAAGTAAATTTACTAATATTATTAGTTTGTAAATTACTATGTATCAGGGCCCAGGATCCTTGTATTTGCAAGATTGGATTACTTTGATCTGTTCCGTCAGAAATCAACAGTCTGCCCCCCAACTTCAGTTGCTGATTCGCAAGCAGATGTTACGTTTCCTATCCCACACGAAGTAGTATTGCATGATATCCTCTGTCCGTAGTCTAGAATGACACAAAGTCGACACATACTGTAGCTGCGGCTGTCAACATGTCGTACCTGTGCAAACGTTGTCGAGAGTGACGAGGGCAGTTTGTGGCCAAAGCATGTTCTCGAAGCTTCAAAAAGCATGCATAATTCCACACGCATTTCGCGTAGGCTATATTATGAAGTTAACATAGCTATACTTGTAGGTTGCTGTGGTGACTGAGTATTTAGACAATCAGCCTACCTCGCAGGCTGATGTACACAGTCGGGGTTCGAGTCCTTGTCAAGCATAGGGGTCTATAAGTGACTCTTATAGCACACAAAGCCGCAGTTGGGATTTTGACCTAGAACTATTGTACGTCTTTATCCTCACTAGACAGGCCTATGGGGACGTACCTTCGATTACTCCGTCGCTGGTTAACAACACTGCTACAAATTCTGATGCGTTTTGAGCAGTGTTGCCAACAGTTGTTCGTATAATCCCGCTAGATGACTTTCGAAAACCCGCGATTTTCTAGCAAATATCTCTAGATTTTAATGTATACTTATAATAATAATAATAATAATAATAATAATAATAATAATAATAATAATAATAATAATAATAATAATAGTCAAGATAGAGCATCCACCCGCCAATGTAACGAATATTGCACACTTTTTCATTCCAAATGTGGCGCTATAAAGCAATTTTGAACACTTTTATCACATACACAACTTATTTAAATTCTTATTGCACTATATATGTTACCCCGTTAAAACCCAAAATCCGACAAAACCAATTTCAAGTAGTAAAAAGTAATTTTAAAATATAGATAGAAAGGAAGCGAATTTTCGTAAGATCTAGAATCAATGACAGGTTACGTTTGGTTTGTATAGGTTTTTTTTTTTTTTTTTTTTTTACCAAACAAAAACCTAAACAAACCAAACCTAACCTGACATTGATTCTAGATTATACGAAAACTCACTTTCTATCTTTATTTGCTTAAACTAGTTTTTACTAGCTGAAACTAGTTTTGACGGATTTCGGGTTTTATCGGTAACATATATAATATGGAATTATCACTACATTAACAAATCCATTATTTCACAGAACCCACACTGAACGAATTAAACGTAATTATGAAAGCCGCTTATAATGCTAATATGAATTTCATTTCAGAAATTTTGAAGATTAAAAACCGCTAGTATTCCAGCTAAGCGGGATAATATAATTTTACCCGCTAGATGGTTATCCAAAAAAGCTAGATTTAGCGGGAAAACTGCTGAATTGGCAACACTGGTTTTGAGGACAAGAAAGGAAAACGTTCGAAACGAGCCATTGTTGGCGGCATCGAATTCGTACTATTTAGCTCAATAGAGTTCAAATTATTTTTCGTTTCTTGCTACGGTATTGGATAATTTAATATAAGTTAAACGCAAAATAAAATTGTTATTATTATTATTATTATTATTATTATTATTATTATTATTATTATTATTATATCATTATTTTTTTATTATTATTATTATTATTATTATTATTATTACTATTTATTATATATCCTGCAATAATGTTGGAATGGAATTGGAATGGAATTTAAGTGAGGCGGGCACGGATGGCCCAGCACTGCGATCTGTTGAGATCTATTGCGCTAACACTTGATATGGAATGAGTTGCGTGCCATTGATCTCCTACGCGCACCAACCTAACCACATGGTCCCTACAGCCAAAAGAAATCCATATACCATTCCTGCTTCGGCAACTTCCCCCCAAGGCCCCCCTGTCGGTCTGAGGCGAAACTTCTCCCCCGAGTAGGTCCGCCTCGGGTGCCGTTGCAGAAGCCATCCAACATCGCTTAACTACACTCCACGGAGGCCGGTCGAGAGAGCCAGTAGTTCCGGGAGGCCGCCGGTAGAGTGATCTAAAAAACAAGAAACGGGATGATGAGGAAAGGATGATGGGGAGGAAAGGAAGTGGCGAAGATGAGTGGGGTTCCAATCGCCTGATAAAGTTACCTGATATTCAGCCATAGGAGTGAGGGGAAAACCCCCGAAAAAACCTCACCCGTCCTGACCGGGAATCGAATATGTAAAATTATGTAGTATGGTGTGAAATATGTAATATTATACCAAATACTGTATGTAAAAAAATTTAAAATAAGATTTATGGATAAGATTCCTATATGTGTATCTCGTCAACATTTGTCTTTTATTCGTGCATAAATGTGTAGCATTAAAATATGTAATTACATAAAATCCGGGTTCTAGTCATAATAATCGTGTTTAATGCTAGGATTGCATAATCTATATATTTCTTTAAACTCTATTTTTGTTTAATTTGTTTATTAATATGTATCTTTTATTGCTGTAATTTATTTGTTTCTATAATTTATATTTTAATTTGATTTGTTTCTTAAATCTATGTATTTCTATTAACTGTATTTTGTTTAATTTATCTACATAATTTTATGTAGGCCTACTTCTTATTTATATAATTTGTTTAGTCCACACCTGTGGAGTAACGGTCAGCGCGTCTGGCTGCGAAACCAGGTGGCTCGAGTTCGAATCCCGGTCGGGACAAGTTACCTGGTTGAGGTTTTTTCCGGGGTTTTCCCTCAACCCAATACGAGCAAATGCTGGGTAACTTTCGGTGCTGGACCCCGGACTCATTTCACCGGCATTATCACCTTCATATCATTCAGACGCTAAATAACCTAGATGTTGAAACAGCGTCGTAAAATAACCCAATAAAATAAATAATTTGTTTATTTTTATAATTTTCATATTACTATAATTTGTTTGCTTCTTAAATTTGTGTTTTGTTTCAACTGTATCCTTTTTAATTTGTTTATTGCTGTAATTTGTTTCTTTAATTTATTCGGTTAAACTGTATTTTTAATACATACATCCTGATTACACATTTTTGAACACTGTATCACTTCGGAATATGTATGATAAGAACTTTCTTGTGTTAAATATTATTAACGTACCTTATTAACATGTTTCGACCTATTTTCAGTCATCTTCGGAACTGGTCGTTGTTGGTCTTGGCGCCTTAAAACACATACACTCTTTGACTCTACACTACGAACGCACCCACACAGGAAACAAGAGACGCGAAGACCAACAACGACCAGTTCCGAAGATAACCGAAAATAGGTCGAAACATATTAACAAAGTTCGTTAATAATATTTAACACAAGAAAGTTCTTATCATACATATTCCGATATATTTTAAGTTGACATTTTTAATTACGAGATTATTCTGATTGTCTTTTCTTTGTGATTCTGGTTCTTCCCGGTAATTATGTTAACATATTCTTACGTAATCGTCATTCTTTCAACTTCAGAGCTGAACTCCCTAAACCTATATTATATTGCAGGACTATAAGCTAATATTACTAGGCGATACGTACATTGCGATGAGGGGGCTGACACAGCAAGGAGCTGTAATTACGTGTGGCGGAGGAAATTAGGGAATTAAAATGCAACGACAGGAGTGAACCAACATGCTGTAATGAGCGGGTGTTACACGCAACTACAGGGATTCTCACATCTTAATTATACAAATACTGAAGCAGAAAATAAATTGTACTTACTAGCAAAAGAATAAACAGCAGTTGTGAACGGAGTAATTGTTATATTGTAGGACGAAGAAACATATGGCAGCATGGTATTAACAGCTTTTAACAACTCTCTGCTGTTTCTGAAACTTACTGTTTCGCAGTAAAGATGGGGTCAGTGGTTCGAATCTCAAAATTTCGGCGACGTCTGTCTTTTCTAAATATTCTTTAGTATCTTAATACTCACGAGAGTAAAGACAACATATAACGATGATGCAAAAATACTATCTCCAGATCGCCGCGAATATATACAGCATTCGACCATCTCTAATACGCAAAAATTGTTTGTTGTGTGTTTCTCTTGTGTTAGTTTTGTGTTTCACTGTAGGCCTACATTTATTTGTTTTTTATTTTTATGCTTTTATTGTGATTTGTATTTTTATTTAATTTCTGTTTTTATTTGTATTTTCATGAGTTTTTCTTTTTACTTTCATTTATGTTATACTGTACCACAACTTTAATTTGTATCTTTATTTCATATCATATTTTTACTTTTTATTTTTTTATCTTAAAAGTATACTTTTACTTCTTATGTTTCCTTTTATTCCTGTTTTAATTTTGATTTGTGCTTTATATTAACTTTTACTTTAATTTGGGGTTTAGTGTACTTTAATTTGTCTATTTATTTTAATTTTAATTTTAAATCAAGTTTTACTTTTAACTTTTGTTTTCAGTTTTAATTTGTATTTTTACTTTTAATTTGGGTATTACTTTTAATTTTTTATTTCAATTTTAATTTGTATTTTTACTTTTAATTTGGGTATTACTTTTAATGTTTTATTTCAATTTTAATTTGTATTTTTACTTTTAATTTGGGTATCTTAATTTTTTATTTCAATTTTAATTTGTATTTTTACTTTTACTTTGAGTATTACTTTCAATTTTTTACTTCAATTTTAATTTGTATTTTTACTTTTAATTTGGGTATTACTTTTAATTTTTTACTTCAATTTAATTTGTATTTTTACTTTTAATTTGGGTATTACTTTTAATTTTTTACTTCAATTTTAATTTGTATTTTTACTTTTAATTTGGGTATTACTTTTAATTTTTGATTTCAATTTTAATTTGTATTTTTATTTTTAATTTGGGTATTACTTTTAATTTTTGATTTCAATTTTAATTTGTATTTTTATTTTTAATTTGGGTATTACTTTTAATTTTTTACTCCAATTTAATTTGTATTTTTACTTTTAATTTGGGTATTACTTTTAATTTTTTACTTCAATTTTAATTTGTATCTTTACTTTTAATTTGGGTATTATTTTTAATTTTTGATTTCAATTTCAATTTCTATTTTTACTTTTAATTTTGGTATTACTTTTAATTTTTTATTTCAATTTTAATTTGTATTTTTACTTTTAATTTGGGTACTACTTTTAATTTTTGATTTCAATTTTAATTTGAATTTTTACTTTTAATTTGAGTATTACTTTTAATTTTTTTATTTCAATTTTAATTTCTATTTTTACTTTTAATTTGGATATTACTTTTAATTTTTGTTTCCAATTAACTTGTATTTTTACTTTTAATTTGGGTATTACTTTTAAGTTTTGATTTCAATTTTAATTTGTATTTTTACTTTCAATTTGAGTTTTATTTATAATTTTTGTCTTCAATTTTAACTCGCATTATTACTTTTAATTTTGGTTTTCTATTTTAATTTTAACTTTATTTTAATTTTGGTTTTAGTTTTAATTTCCGTTTCCAATTTCAATTCTTATTTTTATTTTTAATTCGTGCTTTTATTTTAATTTGTGATGCTATTTGAATTTATGCCTTTACGTTTCACTTTAATTTGTATTATTATTTAATTCTTGTTTGTGCTTATTATTTGTGTTTCATTTTTTGTTCTCAGTTTAATTTGTTTTCACTTTGAATTTATGTTTTTACTTTTAATATAAATGGTTTTATTTTTTATTTATGTTTTTAATTTTAATTTGTGTTGTAACTTTTAAATTTTATTTTTACTTTCAATTCATGTTTTTTTTTTTTCAATTTATTTTTTCTCCTCAGTTTCCCTTTTTTTATACTCACTTTCCTTTTTATTTTTATTCTGTCTGTTTCTTTTTATCTTATTTGTTTGTTTTCACTTTGTTTATTTAGTTTCATTGTGTTTCCAATTTTTTTATTTTGTTTGTCTTTAATTTGATTCTTCCTTTTATTTTTCTTTATTCTTAATCTTTTTATCCCTTTTAAAATTGTTCGTCTGTTTTTAAATTTTTTGTCTCTTTTGAAATCGTTAGTTTCTTTCTTACTTGTTTGTTCCTGTCTAATTTGTTTCATTTGTTTTTACTTGTTTTTAATTTGTTTTTTTCTTTTAATTTGTTTCAATGTTTTTCTATTTAATTTTTTAATTTTTGTTTTCATTTATTTTTATTTAACTTAGTGTTTTTTTAGTTTATGTTCTTTATTATAATTTGTTAGCTTTTTTACCTTTTTCAATATTTAATATTTATTCTAATTTGTTTATATATACAGTACCTGGCCACATTAATAGAATCACCTACAATTTTTAAAATACTTTATTTTAATTCTATATTACTGAAATTTTATATAAAATATCACTATATTACCTACACTACATTTTTATAACACATTTTGAATGATATTTTCAGATTGCGAAATTACAGTTATGCATGATGGGGCACCTTGTGCAGTGTTAAAAGAGTGGAAACCTTTCTATCCGAGAAAACATCTCTCTTTTGCCTTTTCCCGAAAATTCTCCGGATTTGAACCCAATCGAGAAGTTGAGGGCTCTGGTGAAAGAAGGAATGGCTGAACAGGATATTACAACCAAAGTGATTGAGAGTACACCACACAGAATTGAGAATGTTATTAACGAAAACTAGGACCCACAACATTTAAGGATTTCACATGGCTTTAAATGTACAGTATTCTTACATTTTGTAATCTGAAATTAATGTAAACATTATTTAAAATGTACTCTGAAAATGTAGTGGAAGTAATATATTTCTTTTTTTAAATATACGTAAAATTGCAGTGAATGTCTAATTAAAATAAAGTAGGCCTATTTGAAAAATTGTAAGTGATTATATTAATGTGACCATGTACCGTATTTGTTTCATCCGTCAAAATTTGTGTTACTATATGTAGACCCTAATTTTAAATTAAGGGAACTGGGTAGTGATGCCTGTGCTGTTAAGAAACTTCAATACAAAAGTTTAGTGCAATATTTCTAGGCTTCTAGTGCTCAGAATGGAATAAATATTTCCAGGCTTATACAATCAATCATTCTCAATTCAGTGGTATAAAAGACAACTGATTTGTTTCGTATCCAAGTTCAAAATAAACGCCCTAACTAATAAACCTTTTTCTCACTTTGCTAAGTGTACCTCATTCTTCAGGTGCACATTACTTGATACAATCTTCATTCATATACCTTATATTTTTCTAAGTTATCTAGTAATGTATATTGTAAATTCTAAATCAAAATTTAGTTAACTATTTCACCCCTAGTGAAACAGAAAAAATATTGAACTTCGTTTAACATTTTTTTTACAGTTTCTCAATGCATATATATTTTTTCTCATGTTATGTGTGTAATATTCTTAAACCCATAGGTCTACTATGTAGAACACTGGCTGCAGAAAACAGTCTAAAAATTTCATTTAAGTTTATTCAACAGTTTCAGAGAAAAGTGCATTTAAGTTTGAAAAATGTCAACAAATGGAAAAACTGCATTTAAAAAAAGAATAATGTATAAGTTACATGCACCGCCAAATTTAAAGAGGTCATTTAAAAGGCTTATCTGCAGAAATGTTTATATTGTTCAAAGAGCAAGTTTTGTACTTTATTTTATAACGCAACATAAAAAATTGGATTTTTGGCTCGCCACTAATCACTACCTGGTTCCCTTAAATTTAAACTCTGCCACAATTTGTTATAAATTAGTATGATTCTGAGTTCGGTTTTTCTCCGGCCCAGTTCGGCCTCGATTCTTAATTGCCGCGTGGATTGGACGGCGACACGAAGGTCGGCGTTCGGGGCGCCCCGTTGCCGACTCTTAAAGCTCGGCTGTATTTTCACGGTGACAGTGGGTAGAGAGATCGTCGTTAACCTCGTTCACAGGTAACACAACCCCCCGGCGGTCGGTCACTATTCGGGTAGAAGGACGTCATAAGCCGTGGGAAACTATCGAACCGGCCCAGGTGAAGCGAGCGTCCGACACGTAAGGGCTATCTTTCCTCTTATTATTATTACCTATCTCTTCGAACCCCTCGCACCCCAAGCTCCAATGTCTCTTCAGTGCGTTAAACCTCTTCACCCCCTCATCCGCTCCCCAAGTCCCGTATTGTTATTCAGTTCGTTCACCACAAGTCATATAACAACGATAAGGTCGACTTTCCTATGCTGGACACATGTCACATTAAACTTTATTGTTTACTCGAAATGTGTCTGTCTTTTTCTGAATACCGGGTGTATCGACACGTTGGTGTTCCAGATTACATACGAGTTTTCAGTCATTTGGCAGTACAAAATACATACAATTCAGAACCAGGATGAAATAACAGATATTGTACATGTTGCTGCCATTCACGTAATTTTCTCTCGTTAAGTAACCTATTTTTAAACAATAAGCGAAATGAATGTCGGTATATAGTCTCATAATAGATAGGTATATTTCTAAACAGAATGGGTTGGCGTTGCTGTATTAATAAAACTCGAATTTATGTAACAACACAGAAACAAGCGTGTAAGAATTCTTAGATAAAATAATTTATATACACATTGTACAGTGAACCCATACAGAATGGAACCGATGCACCAAAATTTAAGAGGTGATTCTACATGTTGTATTGTATTGTATTGTATTTATTAACATTCCATGGTATTCATACATGCTTACAGCTAGAATATGGAACAAGTAAAAAAACTTAATACTATTATAAAATCTTAATTTATAGTCACAGTCTAGATGAAATATATATAGACGAGATTTACAATATAGTCTACTAGTACAACACAAAGTTTTAGTATCAATTTCATGAAGTGTTATTGAATGTCATGAATTCACCTACAGAATAGAAGGCAGGAGAAATTAGGTACTTCTTTAATTTGGCCCTAAATAATCTTATGTTTTGAGTTTCATTTTTTATATCGATAAGGAGGCAATTAAAAATTTTACTGCCATATAACGCACTCCTTTTTGATAGCACGATAGACTTGCCGATGGAGTATGAAAGTAATTTTTTGACGTGTATTTATGCTATGAACTGTTGAATTAGTTACTAAGTTTTCACGATTACATACGAGGAAGACTGTTAATGAAAAGATATATTGACAAGCCATGGGCATTATTTGTAGTTTTTTGAAAATAGTCCTACACGATTCCCTAGATTTGGCACCTACTATTATTCTAATAAAATTATTCTTTTCTGTAATAGAAATATACTGTTACTATCTGTAGAATTTCCCCAGAATATTATTCCAAAACTCATTACCGAGTGGAAGTATGCAAAGTATATTGTTTTTAAGGTATTGATATTTACTATCTTTTGCATAGATCTAATAGCAAAACAAGCTGAATTTAGTTTGGGGGTAATTTCTTTAATATGATTTTTCCAATTTAACACATTATCGGTTTTTAAACCAAGAAATTTGGTTGTCGTTGTTTCTAATAGGGATCTATTGTTAATTATTGCGCTAGAAATTTGCGAGGTTGAATTTGGACAGGATTTAAATTGAATTATGTTAGTTTTGTTACAATTTAATACCAATTTATTGACTGAGAACCAGTCACATATTTTGAAGAGAATTTCCTCTATTAAATATAACAAAACTTGTATTACACTTTCCCTTTGATTATTACGCATTTACTACGTCATACTACTTTTGACCAATAAAACGGTACGAAAGGATATCTTCCAACCAATCATGTCTGCTTATCCCACAATTTTATCAAAAAGAAGCAACACAATATTACTCATATCACAATATAGTATCAATCTTTACCCTATATACTCTGATTCAGAAAGAAAATGTCAGATTTAATTGAATTAAAAGAGAAAAATTGCATTTTTTTTTTTTACCGTTTCAGTGTTCAATTTTCCCTTAAATAATTCGTATAATTTCAGTTTTCTTGCAGTTATTTTATTTTAAAGTTCTTCATCTTAATATATAATTTAACTTTATGGATTTACGTAATCGGAGATTTCCTCTTTTCTTATTTAAATAACGTCTACAGGATTCTACTAACAAACCTCAAAGAGAGACACTTTGTTACAACGGAAACAAGTGAAGTTTGAATTGTCTCCCACCTCAGCCCTCAGAAATAATGTGTGTGACATCAATTTCGTAGAGCAATATATATCTTTATTCTGTGAGCCATAAATCCACCGGACAACTCCTGTGTTACTCCTGGGCGCTCACTCAACCCTCGTTTGTTGGTGTGTTTGTTCACATTTTCTTCTGTACGGTCAGCAGTCGGTTTATTTATAATTTATTCTCGGCGCTCTTTTATTAAATTACAATAACTCTAGAGTAAGTCGCGACGTGTAAGCGGTGTATTAATGGAAATTCGATTCTAGACTCCAAGCGGAGCGTTATATCCCGAGCATTGCATTTTGAATACGCGGGTGGAGGCATTCTGTGCGCCTTGAATTATTAATGCTACCACTCGCAATGAATACATTTCGCTACAGAGTGACTTGCCTCCAGTTTAATGGCTTTCCATCCCGCAGACCCGAGTTCAAATTACGGCGATGCTTTACGATAAAAGTACAGAGGTGTGTAAATTATTAGAATAATCTTAATTTTAAAGTAAATATAAAAATGAGTTCTATTCAGTCAATACTTAACATAAACACAATAAACATGTTATAATAACATTCACACAGATTTAAAAACAAACGTTTTCGCCAATTTTGATTGGCATCTTCAATCAGGTCGTGTAGGTCGAATGGAACATGTTATAAAAAGTGAACACTTGGTTTATGACGTTAAAAACCAAAGTTACAACTGTAATATCACTTAAAAACAGAGAATATAATATAGCAAAAAGCCTCCACGATGTGTGTAGAATCACTGTGTTGAAAGAGGCGTGTGTGAACCAAGGGAACAGCAAAACTCTTCTGTCATTGCAGCTACAGTATTCAAGATAGATTTGAAGATGCTACGAACAGGTCGGTCGTGTGGCCGTTATGGAGAGCAGGAAAAATATGCCTTTGAAATTATTAATTTTAAAGGTTTTTTAATAGTTCCTTCACAAATATTCATTGAATTGATGAATATCGGTATATAATATTACTATACTGATGTAGGATATATTTACTACTAACAGTGCCGGAAAGCATTGTTGTACATTGGTAGTTTTCTTATTTTACAATTGTTATGGGAATTCAGAAATTATTATATTATGTTGGCGGAATTGGAAACATCAAAAATTAATTAAGAAATGCTTTAAACAAATTGTTCTTTGCTTTACATTGTTGTCAAGGTTCCAATGAACGTATACATCTGTTTTGTGCATATAATTTTTTATGTTTCCAATTCCGCCAACATAATATAATAATTTCTGAATTCCCATAACAATTGTAAAATAAGAAAAATACCAATGTACAACAATGCTTTCCGGCATTGTTAGTAGTAAATATATCCTACATCAGTATAGTAATATATACCAATATTCATCAATTCAATTAATATTTGTGAAGGAACTATTAAAAAACCTTTAAAATTAAGATTATTCTAATAATTTTCACACCTCTGTAGAGGGTAGAGGTACTTATTTCTGAGCACTTTGAGCCCAGTAGGCTCCACATTTTGTGCACCTGTGAAGGAATGAGTGACGTGACGATTGTGCTATCCTAGAGTCGACGGCAATTCGGAAGGCGGTAGTCTGCTAGTGTTTGCGTCGAGAGAGACAGATAGAGAGAGCAAGGCAGCGCACAACATTGCCACATCGTACTTCACGAGCACATGCAATACAAATAGCGTAGGAGAGAATTTAAATGCTCGAAAGACAATAATGACCTTAGCCGTTGATTACTGTAAGCATGACACCAAACAAACCCTCTTTCCTTCACTAACAATATTCTTTGCACGGTTCTCAATCCCACACCACATGCTTCTGCAGTCGTTTCTTGTGTGTTGGCAACGTTGCTGCCAGCATCAAGATGGCCGGCAGCGTTCTGCTCGTTAACGTTTTTAAAATAATTATACACCTTAAACACTATTTTCCGTACCTGCCTGTGCAATACTTGTGTTTTTACAGTCCCTTCTTCCATTTATTTACCTTACATACACACAGTAAATGTTAGTTTTACTTATTCAATGTACTGAAACACTCGCACGTAAACAAACGAACTCGGGAAGTGCTTGTTATAGACTGATTCTGATTGGTTCTACTGTACAAGCTTGTGACGTCACATACCAGAAATGCTACGGCGCATATAGAAGCTAACCGCCTTCCGAAATGCCGTCTAGTCTAACCGGCTATACCGTTGCTGATAGATCTACAACATGAGTCGTCATTTACCCGTCAGGTAAGAAAAAAACCTGCAGGGGTTCCAGTGGCTTTCATGCAGTTCTATGAGTAGGCTAGAATTTTAACACTGCCATTTACAAATATAAAGTGACGTAATTTGCATTGATGTTACATCATCCACTTCACAGTCCTACCAACATGTGTATTATTTATGAAATCATCTTCGTAAAGGAGCAACTTAATATTGGATTTAATTTGTAAAACGAAAGTTAGCAAACAGAAATTATTAGAATAGCCTACACCAGTGGTTGCCAAACACCACGAAATTGTGACGTAATAGAAATGCAACCCGCACACCACTATCGCAGGGAGAGGGATGGAGTGGGTATCTCCTCAGGTAATGCAGTGAGTAACAATGCAGAGACGGACTGTGACCAAAAAACAAAAGTAATATAATATTCTTCTACTTATTAACTATACACACTTTTTTCCATGTTAATTTTTTATCCTCCTATTCATTATTTTTGTATTATTAATAAAATAAAATAAATTTATTTTCTTATTTACCATAAGAAGAACGTGTACTTTACATCAGCAGATATTTGAAATTACAAAAACGTACCATCCTGGTCACGTAGTTGTAAATTACACTATATACTTAAAATAAACGTGGACGTATTTTACCCCGATCAAGACATAGAAGCCAATACTTTTTATTGTTTATTTATTAATGAAATATTCAAAATACACTACATAGGCCTACGTCGAAAAAATTGTCGAAGTATTTTACCCCGATTAAGACATAGAAGCCGATACTTTTTATTGTTTATTTATTAATGAAATATTCAAAATACACTACATAGGCATACGTCGAAAAAATGTCGAAGTATTTTACCCCGATCAAGACATAGAAGCCAATACTTTTTATTGTTTATTTATTAATGAAATATTCAAAATACACTACATAGGCCTACGTCGAAAAAATGTCGAAGTATTTTACCCCGATCAAGACATAGAAGCCGATACTTTTTATTGTTTATTTATTAATGAAATATTCAAAATACACTACATAGGCCTACGTCGAAAAAATGTCGAAGTATTTTACCCCGATTAAGACATAGAAGCCGATACTTTTATTGATCGTTTATTAATGAAATATTCAATTTAAAGGTAAGGGCGTGGTAGTCTTCATAAAAAGAAGAATAATGACAACGTACATTGTTCTTTTACACTTAATTTAAAATTTTACAACAAATTAAGTGCCTCATATTTTTTCATCTGCACAAAATAAATACTTTTCCTCCCATGCTCCTTAAAATTAAGTTTTTACTTATCTGTTTTGGAAAAGATATCGAAACATATTATCCTACACACTTGTAACACTACAGGCGTAAGTCCGCTGCTGATAAATGTCTTTATTTATATCGAAGTGAAGGCTGTGAACAGAGGGTGGGGGTATGATGTCATTGACCACTGGCCTACACCAAGGGATTAACAAGATTATAATATGATGATGATGATGATGATGATAAATACACATCTAGGCTATATGTTTAGTCTACTTGATCGGTGGAAGGAAGCAATGTATGTCTAAAAGAGTTCTGTTGTTTTTTGGGTTTTTATATGTGCGTGAGAAATTCGCAAGTTTTCCCCTCTTTTAGAAAGGAACTTTGTGACAGCTTGAAGGGAGATTTAAGTTTAATATGCTGGAATATCCCTTTGATCAGAATAATTAATGTGTACAAACGCCGGTAATTGATACTAGGGTGCTTCGGCTTCCACGGAACCCATTGCAAGGAACTGACCGCGGAAGAAATAATCCCTCACCGACCAGCAAGAGAAAAGAGGGGCTAAAAGGTTTTGAACTCTCCACAAGCAGACAGAGATTTCAATGACCACAGTTCTTTTACTTTCTTTCAACCATTCATTTTACATGTTACATTCCCTCTGCTTTATCTTCTTTTCTTTGCCTTTTCATTTCTAATCTCTATTTTGTTTATTTTTTTCTCCCTTACCTCTTTTCCCTATTCCTTTCTTATGCTCTTTCTCTCTTTCGTCTCCTTTCATTTTTTCTCTTTTTTATGTTTTTCTGCCTCCTTTTCTCTTTTCTTGCTTTTTTCTCTTTCTCTATTTCTTTCTTTCTTCCAACAATTCTTTCTTTCTCCCGAAATTTCTTCCTTTTTTCGACATTTCTTTCTTTCCTTCGACATTTTCTTCCTTTCGTCCAAAATTTCTTCTTTCATCCGATACTTCATCTTTCTTCCTATTTGTCTACCTTTCTTACGACTTTCCTTTTTCCTGCCTTTTCTCTTTTCTTTTTTCTTTATTTCTTCCTTTCGACGTTTCTTTCTTCCAACATGTCTTTCTTCCTGCCGGCATTTCTTTCTTTCTTCCTGCATTCCTTTCCTCTTCTGATATTTCTTTATATCTTCCGGCATTTTTTCTTCCAACATTTCGTTCTTTCTTCCGATATTTTATTTATTTCTTCCGATATTTTATTTATTTCTTCCGATATTTTATTTCTTTCTTCCTTTCTTCCTACATTTCATTCTTTCTTTCTATTTCTTCTTCCTTCCCATATTTTATTCCTTTCTTTCGTCATTTTTTTTCTTTCTTATGATGTTTCTGTCTTTCTTCTGCGATTCTTTATTTCTTCCTTTTTCGGTATTTCTTTCTTACTTCCTTCCGATAGGTATTTCTCTTTCTTTCTTCCGGAATTCTTTTTTTTTTTTCCCAACATTTTTATTCTTTCAAAATATATTTCATTTTACCGACATTTCTATCTATCTTCTGATATTTAATTCCTTTTTCCTACATTTCTTCATTTTTTCCTTCCTGTAATTATTTTTTCTTCCGACATTTCTTTATTTTGACATTTATTTCTGTCTTTATATATTTCATTCGACATGTATTTCTTTCAACATTTCTTTCTCTTTTTTATTTCTTCTATGTCTTCCTTCTTACGTTCCTTCTTTCAGCCTTTCTACCTTTTATATTCCCTTCCCTTTTTCCTTATATTTTCTATCACGCTTCTTTTTCCTTTAATTTGTCCATTTTCATTCCTTTAATCTTATCTGTACTCCCTTTCTTTTCTTTCATCCTTTTGTCTATTTCTTTCGTCTTTATTTCTTCATTTTGTTTCCTTTCTGTTCCTTCTCTTCCCTTTCCTTTCATTTCATTTCCTTTCTTTCATTTCCTTTGCTTTAATTCTCTACCCTTTCCTTTCCTTTCCTTTCCTTTCCTTTCATTTCATTTCATTTCCTTTCTTTCACTTTCCTTTGCTTTAATTCTCTACCCTTTCCTTTCCTTTCATTTCATTTCCTTTCCTTCACTTTCCTTTCCTTTAATTCTCTTCCCTTTCCTTCCCTTTCCTTTCCTTTTCTTTCCTTTCCTTTCCTTTCATTTACTTTTCCTTTTCATTTCCTTTCCTTTTCCTTTTCATTTCCTTCTCTTCTCTTCTTTTTCTTTTCGTTTCCTTTTCTTCCCTTCCCTTCCCTTCCCTTCCCTTCCCTTCCCTTCCCTTCTCTTCTCTTCTCTTCTCTTCTCTTCTCTTCTCTTCTCTTCTCTTCTCTTCTCTTCTCTTCCCTTCCCTTTCCTTTCCTTTCCTTTCCTTCTCTTCTCTTCTCTTTCCTTCCCTTTTTTCTTTTCCTTTCCTTCTCTTTTCTTCACTTTTCATTCCTTTTCCTTTTCCTTTCCTTTCCTTCGCTTCACTTTCGTTTCGTTCCCTTTTCTTCCCTTTCCTTCTCTTCCCTTCTCTTTCCTTCTTTTCTCTTTCCTTCCCTTTTTTCCTTTTCCTTTCCTTTCCTTCTCTTTCCTTCACTTTCCTTTTCCTTTCCTTTCCTTTACCTTTCCTTTTCCTTTCCTTTCCTTTTCCTTTCCTTTCCTTTTCCTTTCCTTTTCCTTTCCTTTCCTTTTCCTTTCCTTTTCCTTTCCTTGTTATCCTTTCCTTTCCTTCTCTTCCCTTCACTTTCCTTTCCTTTTCTTTCCCTTCCCTTCTTATTCTTTCCTTTCCTTCTCTTCCCTTCACTTTTATTTCCTTTTCCTTCCCTTTTCTTTTCCTTTTCCTTTCCTTGTCCTTTTTATTCCCTTTCCTTTTCCTTTTCATTCCCTTTCCTTTTCCTTTCCTTTTCTTTTCCTTCCCTTCCCTTCTTATCCTTTCCTTTCCTTATCTATCTTTTTAATTTTCTTCGTCCCTTTTCGTCTCCCTTCCCTTTTTTCCGTTCTTTCTTCGACCCCTTAATTCCTTTTCTTTCTCTATAAGCACCCACAACTATCACATATTATAAGCTAATGGTTGGCTCCTTTCCTCTTATCAGGTAATGCAGGACCCAGACACAATCATTACTCTTCAGAGGCTGTATCCACATGCGAGTGGGAAGAATAAAGCCGCTCGCTCATTGTGTCTGGAGAAGAGCCTGCCGGCCGGCCGGCGGCTCGCATAGTATTGTCTCTGTGCGGCACTCCCATAGTGTAAATCATGCATGAGAGATTGATTGTTTTCGGCAGTAACTGATGCGTGTTGTAGCTGGATCACATCATAATGTTCGCTGTGGAAGTGCCCGCGCCGGGACAACAACTGGCTAAGTGCACAATGAACACACATCGCTTCTTAATGACCCAAACGAACGATTAATTTCTTCCATTTATTCATAACCTTATTTTGACATCGCTTTATTTTATGTTTACTAATTTCTAAATAGCTTCATAAATACGGTAGTTATTGATTTCATTATTGTGAACTCTTAAAAATATGGAACTCGGAAATTTCAGTATAATGTCCCCCTGGGATGGTTAGGACATATAATCAGAATGTTAGATGAAAGATGGCAAGGAAATATTTAAATGGAAACCAATAGCAACAATGCACAGAGAATATCAAAATTAATATGTTGTTGTTTCGTCAACTGTCCGAAGACAGATTTAAACCTCATAAGTAACAACAATAAGGCATCACTTATGAGGCAACTAGGCCAGGAGATAATGTGGTAGGGTGGCCAATTCCTTTTCCCCTCCAATGCATACATCGCCCATTAGCTGCATATTCTACTAATCAGACTTCAGATGCATACAAACAATTGTTCTTCCTCTGACAGATATCATCAAGTGAGATGTACTGCCTGATAATAGATATACATATCAGCCAGAACCTCAATCAGAGGTAAATTAATATGGAAGGATGACGTAATAAGCGACCTGAAAGAAATGAAGATTAAAAATTGGAGAGTATACATAAAGATAGAAAAGAATGGCGAAAAATTGTAAGAAGGCCAAAACGTTCAACAAATGAAATTGTAGAACCTAACAAAAAGACTTTTGTGCGAGATCGTGCGTATTTCCTTGGTTTCCGCACAAAACCAATCCGCGGAAAATGTAAAATTCCACATTCAGTATTCCTAACCTAACACACATAAAAATTTCCCTCTTCTTACCGCTTAAGTGACATATTGATTTTACTGCTTTAGGCTTCTAACATATTATTTTTAGAGACGTTCAATATAGTAATAATTATAAATTGGAAACTTACCACTGCAATTTCACACAAATTGCACTGTTAATTATTGTTTTTAAATATTTGCAAAAATTAAGTATACTCTACAACTCCACTAAAGTTACTGCATTCGTGATGCAAGTAACATTAAGGAAGCCGTGAAAAAATCAACAAGATTCCAGATGCCGATGTTATTACTGCAATATGTTATATAAATAATATTGTTATAAATATTAAAATGAAAAATAAATCATTACATAACCTTACCGTTTGTTTTAAGTTCGCATTTATAGACTGGGAAAAAAAAAAGACAGACGTATATCACGGCCTGCTGGAGTATAGTAAACACAGAAAACATTTTAAAGCAACAATGTTGAAGATAGATATTTTTGTTTTACAAATTTGCCGTCATTGAACAGAAACCAAGATGGAGATTTCATTGCAACTAATTAGAAATTCCTCTTTCAGGTATGCAATAAACGATCTTAGCACAAAATAATGTACGATATACGAGCAGTATGTTTTCTTTCAATTCTCGGATAATAAAAAAGCTCAACTACGTTTCGCTTTTTCAAACTTTTCCTCGAACATGAAAACTTCAACATACCGCTCTTGTAACGCATATTACTAATTTATCATGTGTTACTACTTTAATCATTTTCTATATTTAATTCGTCTCTTTATACCAAAAGGGTCTAACTCCATTTTTATTTTTATATTTCCGCCACTGAACATTCACCCATGTTTTGTAGTCATCCACCCATGTTTTTATAAATTATCCCTTGTTTTCTAGTTATTCGCCGTTATTTTCTTGTCGCAGGCCTAAGTGTTTTTTTTTTCAATTCGTCTTACATTTTACCTTTCATTTGTCTCTTTCTAGTTTCCCTTGTTTTTTGCCCTTCTTTTGTTTGCATGATATTCGTTTAGTGTTTGCAATGTGTTAATTGTTTTCTCATTTGTTTTCTGTGTAGGCCTATTTGTTTTCTTTTCCACTTTTTCTTATTTGCCTGTCGGTTATTTATCCATGTCTGTAATATTTGTCAGTCTATCTTTTATAAATTCTGTTTGTCGTTTGTCAGCTTGTAATTTGTCCGTCTGTATCTCGTCTATTCGTTTGTTTCTTGTTTAATCGTAGTAATTTATCTCTTCACGTTATTATGGTTGTTTTTGTCACTTGTTAATTTTTAGTGTTCTTTTATTTCAACACGTGATATCTAAGGCAATTTTTACCGTCTACTTATTAACCTTTAAGAATTTTACGGCGCCATATTCGTAAGCATATACGACTATGTAACGAAGTTAAAAATATCTTTTTCTCATAACGGTCATTTCACACTTTAAATATTGATGAATACGTAACTAACTATAGAAGAAAATCGAACATGACTGAATTGTTATGTAAGCATATATTTTGTACCTTCTTTAACCACTGCGTCGCTTTCCATGTTGAATGACAGCTAGCGATACCAAGAGATTTTTTTTGCTCTCAATTTAGGGAGCAAATACATCATGATGATTTTAATGCATAATTTATTGTGCCTTGAAGTTCGAGCTATAAAAAGTATTTCGAAGTTGTATTATTATACACAAACCTGTTTAATTCTTTTGTACACTAATGGCTGTCAGAATATAAGAAAATTAAAAAACTGAAATTACACGGTTTGAACGCACAATTAACATTTCCGCCTCTAAAGAACGTTGACTCATATATTTATAATATTACCTTAAAAACACTTCTATCATGCGAACCGCTTCTTGGAAGAAAACTTTGCCTAGTATTTAAAAAGTTCGAATATCGTAAGTTTTTTTTCACACTTTACAATTTCTGTATGGAATCATTGAATATTGAAATTTGTTTATAAAATCAGAAATAAATGTATATAGAACTGATAATAATTTCAAATATATCGTAAATACTGCAAACTGTTCATTATGTAGGCCTACTTCACCCCTACTTCGTTCTTTTGGCCTGAGTTCCACGCACGCATTCAAAACAATCGTCTGTTTTTTTATTTACGTTCATATTTGATGCCAAGTTGTCGAATATTTTATGACATTGAAGACATAGTAGAGGTATCATTACTAAGGTGGGTGCTCCTGTTATGGCCATGTTCCTGATATGGCCACCCCTCTATTGTGAGTTAGTTAACCAAAAAATCTGCTAAATTGCAGCCGCATCCAGTGAAAGGGCATCCTGGTATGTCACTTGATCGTTTTCAATCCAGTCAGGTTGAGCAATATGGCGTCAGTTGCCTGTTTTGCGATTTTCATGTGACCTCTTCTTATTTTTCTCTGGTAAGTTTCCTTTGCTTTATGCATGTTTTTCAAAGACTTGTTTCATAAAAACCATAGTACTCCATTCAGCTTTTAATGTTCTGTTGATTGGTGTTGTAGTTGATGGCGTATCTTTTACGAGTTTTTCATAATGAAACGATTTTCGTGAATGCTTACCTGCTCCTGATATGGCCATATCAAATGCACCATGACCATATCAAGTTCATGTCACTTTTATTTTTTCACCTGACAAATTTCATGCCTTATAGCTGGGATTACGCAAAAATTTTGTATTTTAAGAAAAACAACTTAATTTTTTATGGAAAAACCTGCTTTGACTACACTTTTGAGTTATAAAAAAGATTGTGTCATTTTTATTCATTTTACACCAAAATTATTTAATTTTAACACAACTGCGCTATCAAACAAAACAATCACGATTTGGAACATGGGTGGCCATATCATATGCACATGTTCCTGATATGGCCACTAGGTAGACTTTTGGAATTTGGGACAATTAAAGCTATTTTTATGGGGAAAGGAAATTGTTTTAAGAACGTACACTAGACTGAGAACGAGGTTAAATAAATAAATCTAATCTAATCTAATCTAAGTAAGAAAAAAGTGGTTTACATTTTTTTCAAAATGGCGGCTAGAAAAATTCTCAAACCTTAGCATGGCCATATCAGGGACACCTACCTTAATATAATAAATAATATTACTATTGTTATTGCTATTTTATTGCTACCATTGTTGCTGATATGGTTGCTATTAATATTATTATTATCGAATTTGCTACATTTGTTATTACTAGAGCCCGGATGTTTGGCAAAATGTCTTTTTTTACTGGTTGGAAGTAAATCATTATTTGCATAGATATAAATGTGATTTGGAGTAAATCGAACTGATAGGGCCGATTTTTATTTGGCCTATTTTGCCTTTTTAAGGAGTTTCTTGCTAGTAAATGCCTTTTTTTTGTCATTTTAAAGCAATATTTCTTGTTTATTTGCAATTTTATAATTAATTGTAATGCAATTTGTATGAAATTTAAATATATGGAACAATGACTAACTTTACAAACAAATGTAAATAAAAGTAATTTATTTAGGTGCTTAATCTGCTAATAATCGTGCTTTAATACTATTAATGTCATATGAATAATAATCGACAATCCACAGTTACAAATATAATATTGTCATGTCTTCACGATACCAACAATCAGCTTTATAATTTTAAATATTAAGCTCGTTCTCATAGAAGTTGTCACGAAGCATTTTCAATTGTTTGCTTTCATATTTTAAAATCTTACTGTTACAATTTTGTGCTACACGTGTTTATTATTGTAGGAGAAAGAAATTTGAGTGAGGAACAGTCAGTTATTGTCGTGTGACAGAAGGTTAGCTAAAATGCCTAAATTCAGTAAACCATTGAAAAGTAAACTTCATGCTTACGTTAGTGAATTTGGTGCCCATGTGTTTGCAACTGATGGAACAGTTTTGTTATGTAAGATTTGTGGAATGCAGTTATTCACGAAAAAAAGTATTTTAGAAGTCAATATTTATCACCTACGAAGTAAATATGTGAGTTACGTTGAAATAATTTAAATTTATTGAAAAAATATATTATGCCTTTTCAAAATTAATGCCGGTAATGCCTTTTTCAAAGATTATTGTGCATATTTTTACGTTTTTATTACCTTTTTTGCCTGCTTATTTGAACTGTTACAAATGCCTAAACATACAGGTTCTACTTATAAGTAACACCAATAAGACATCACTCATGAGGCAACTAGGCCAGGAGATAATGGGGTAGGGTGGCCAGTTCCTTTCCCCCTCCAATGCATACATCGCCGATTAGCTATATATTCCACTAATCAGACTTCATATGCATACAAACAAATTATTCTTCCTCTGGCACACATCGTCAAGTGAGATGTGCTGCATGATAATAGATAAAGGCCTGCATATCAGCCAGAACCTCAAAGTAGGTAAAGTAGGCCTATATACTATTATTATTATTATTATTATTATTATTATTATTATCAATAAATATGGGAAATGCCTGTTATTATTCGGTTGAGAAACTTTTATCATCCAGTCTGCTGTCAAAAAATCTGTAAGTTAGAATTTATAAAACAGTTACATTACCGGTTGTTCTGTATGGTTGTGAAACTTGGACTCTCATTTTGAGAGAGGAACAGAGATTAAGGGTGTTTGAGAATAAGGTGCTTAGGAAAATATTTGGGCCTAAGAGGGATGAAGTTACAGGAGAATGGAGAAAGTTACACAACACAGAACTGCACGCATTGTATTCTTCACCTGACATAATTAGGAACATTAAATCCAGACGTTTGAGATGGGCAGGGCATGTAGCACGTATGGGCGAATCCAGAAATGCATATAGAATGTTAGTTGGGAGGCCGGAAGGAAAAAGACCTTTAGGGAGGCCGAGACGTAGATGGGAAGATAATATTAAAATGGATTTGAGGGAGGTGAGATATGATGATAGAGAATGGATTAATTTTGCTCAGGATAGGGAACAATGGTGGGCTTATGTGAGGGCGGCAATGAACCTCCGGGTTCCTTAAAAGCCAGTAAGTAAGTAAGTATTATTATTATTATTATTATTATCATCATCATCATCATTATCGTATCATTGTTTGGTACTTTTGCTCAAAATTAAATGGCGCATGTAGGAATTATTGTTGTCAAGGACTCTAAAGGAAACACACACACATACACTCAGAAACAAACACATGAATGACGCTTTTACGAAGTTATTTTTTTATGGACAAAATATCTTTGTCATTATTTAAAGAAATAATCAACAATAACAACATACGTTAGTTTCTTATTTACAAAACCTGGAAGTCTTTTACATATAGAATTGGTCACTCCGGTATTTTTTCGTCTTAAAGAATAATTGCACAAATATGGAAAATTCTTTGTCTATTGCGTCTTGCGACCTCCTGGAAGACAATAATGTTTTATTTATTGAGTTAAAGATCTGAAAGAAGTTCCTTTAATATTTTATTTCCAAAACTAGATTTGTGATTCTCAATATATATGAGGGTTCTATTATCTACCACCTATGTAATTTTCCTCTTGGCTTTGTTTGTGAATATGTAAAAAGAACCTCATATGTTGTTCATGATGCATCTGTAAATAACCGTGCACAAGACTCTTCTTTGACTTCGAGACGCCGTTACAATTTGTGTCATGGCCTTCTGAGGATACATAAGTTTGGATGTCCGAAGTATCTTTGAATTAGGCTCTTAAGACCAAAATGTTCTGACTACAAAGAATGAATAAACAAATACCATTGCCCCCTCTGTTAATATTTAATTTCCGATGGAGCCGCTACAGAAATCTGTCTTCTGTGCTGCTACCTGGAGACATGAAATTTGAGTAGTAATACAGTCTAGTATATACAGTTACGAAGCTTGAGTTGTGAGGACACTAGGAACAATAGACTGTGCCGATACTATTTCGCATTGTCTGTAATGAGGCGATAGTAGCGTTCCTAGTGGTTAGCAACTATCTATGGATGCATATTCCCTACGTATTAAGCTTCGTGACTGTATATACTCGACTGCGGTAGTAATTGTATAGGATAAGCAGTGTTACATTTTTGTTCTTCTCTGGGTTCTAATCGATGCCATTTTAGCTCCCAATCAAGTAAATCTGAGTTCAATTTTCGTGCAACTTCTCTCCAAAAAAGACTGTTTCAAACTTTTCTTCTCTTGTCTCAAGAGGAATCTTGCTCCATATCGACCAAGTGACGAATTTTCTTCTATGATTTTGATTTTCTAATTCATTAATTCATGATGTCCTTCATTGCAAACCCAGCATTCTTCGGTCTTTCCTATGTTCTGTCTTCCTACTTGCGCAAAGGACTTATTTCGTCTCCTATACTCTATAGATTTCATAATCGAAGTATTTATATTCTTACATTTTAGCCTGTATTACTTATAGAACTATGTTCTCTCACTTTCTCCCCCATTACATTCCACAGTAGGTAAATGATGTCAGTTAGTTAAACAGTATGTTAGTCAGACGATAAATCAATCAATCAGTAAGTCAGTCAGTACGTTATTTTGTCAGTAATTTAGAAAGTGGGTCACTCAACCAGTAACTTATGGGGTAGTATGCATAAAGTTGGAGTATTACCTTTTGCTTTGACTGTAGAAGATACTTGAAGTAGAAGTATATACTTCGTTTTGTATGCATAAACCTGATACTATTACTACGAAGTATTTATGACGCGACGGTAGTATAAACTATCAACAGTATTCGATTATATCGATTATCGACAGTACTTCCGGTTTATCCTTGAAGATTCGTTAGTTTTCGTCTTCCGTTCATTTATATTAATTTCTTGGTGAGAAAATTGATTGTTGGTCTCGAAATCTGGTTAGTTTAACAAGAAAATGGATATTATGACGAAGTAGGAAGTGTAGAAAAGAGAGAGAATGAGAATTACTGTTGTTTGTTTATATACTAAAATAATACCCAGCATTATTAAACAAGTCGCAAATTCTTGCCTCAAGAAGTTATGAAGAAAAAGCCATCCAGACTATGAAAGTTCAGGAGGGAGTTTACAGCGGGAAAGAAACTGACGAAAAGCAAATTATGAAGAAAATAAATAACATGACAAGAAAGTAAAATAAAAATCAGACATAAATTAGACGGGCCCAAAATGTTAGTCATTTATATTTACATGTAAGCTGAGATATTGTACGCATACCGAGTTTTTTCATGTAAATTAAATGTATTATAAATACATTGTAGAATCAGTTTGCTAAAAATACAATATTTTAAATAACAATAACAAAAATCAACTAACAGAATTCCGGTTATCTCAAAATCAGCATTTGAGTAGTCCACTACAAAAATTGATCATAATATAACATTTTTGATTTATAAAACCTTTTTAACTTCTTACATTCACGTTCGGATGTTCTTGTCTTTCCTTGCAGGATTTTCTAGCGCGACTTTGCATAATTTCTGCCATTTTAAACCGTACAAAATGCTTACGCTAAGCTAACGACGTCTCAAACAGGGCAGACTGCGATGGTTCTTAGTTTACACTTAGAAGTAGAAGTATATACTTCTTGTTATACATATAAATAATCTATATATATATATATATATATATATATATATATATATATATAATTTGAACTGGTACTGGAAATTACGGGAAAACGGCTGAACGGATTTTAATGAGTGACCCCTCATTTTCATGCCTGGCCTCCAAAGTTTTTCGGAAAAGTAGTAGTTTTCAGTGAAATGTCAATTTTCCTACATAATTTTCCTGTTTTCCAAAATCCATCTGTTGTCAGTTTTGAGAACTAATTTTATTCAATCACGGCCGACTTGATTGAATTTCAGAACAAAACACACACTACAATAAACAATAGGCTATTACACGAAGGCAGGATTGCCGACATATTTAGAGCTCAATTCAATTTGTTATTAAAAACTGATTCTGCAGTGTATAATTTTCTGAGTACAGCTGTGTATTGGATATTCAAATCTACGAAACTTGAGGTGGTTTGATGACATTATTACCATTAGAAATTAAGTATTATTATAGTTAATATAGTGATGCGTCTATTTTTTCATTAATTGTACATAATATTGATGTTATATTGATGACACGAAAGTGAAACGTTTTGAGGTTATGTAAGTAAATGTAGAGAATATCTTAATTTAGATCTTCATTTCTATAATTTACTGAGTGGCTGCTATATATAACTACAAAACTTAAGATAATAATATTGTTATTAAAAATCAAATATTTTTATACTTATTAATTCAGTGGGGTAGGGTCTTTTTCATATACTTAATGGCGGTATAGTGTAGATATTGATATGTGTCATTGTCTTCAGTATTGGCTCGAGAGAGCGCAAAAATTACAGTGCCTAAGGAAAGATCAAAAGGTACTGTATTACTTACTGATAAAATAAGAGGCCTAGAAAATTTTGTACTCTCCAGATCATTTCAGCAGGACCTCTTAGTAGGATAAAATGATTTTACGCTCTACATTTCAAGTTCTACATGCAGCAGCTATACGAAAATGCTATTGTTCGAAAGCTTAGCAAACCTGACATTTTTTTTAACTTTTGCCTACAATCCACAATGACCTGAAATAGCTACTGCTATCGTCCTGACATTGATACTTGCGTTTTGGCGTTGAAACTCAAAAACTGAAGTTGGATAGGTGCAAGAAAAAGTATTTGGCCTAAAAAAATCCATTCAGAGGGAGTATGTTTCATTATTATGGAAGCAAATAACTATCAAAAAGACAAGTATTCTTCATTGAAAATAAATCTGAAAAATGTTTATTTGAGCGTCTAACGAACTTAGTTTGCAGCAGCATTTGCTGCACAAGCCACTAGTAGTTTATACTAGCATAATCTAAACACGGCCTCCCAAATCAACTTTCTGCTACGCAGGAAAGAATTTACTATGGCTTTTTATAGATAAAGATAGTAGTATAAACTACGAAAATCGTAGCAATAGCATTTACTTCAACTTTATGCATATCACTCATGATGTCAGTAACTGAGTAAATAAGACAGTTAAATAATTATGCAAATCTAGCTTTCAGGTAAAGCTCCCTGTAAAGCAGGGTAAAGTTCCGGGTAGCTCAGTCAGTAGAACGTTGGTACGTTCAACCATAGATCCCGGAATTGATACCCGGCACCGGAAAAATTTTTCCCTTGAAATTATTCAGTTAAATGACTGTTTCTCACTAGAAGCACCGATATTATAATGACATTAAATATTAAGATGTGCGAAGTGGCACAAAGCATGTTTTCCCGAGTATCTTTATTTCCAAAATAGTTTCATCCCACCATAGTCCTTATCGCCTCATCATATTTTTATGGTCTCCGAGTAACCTCACAGTTTAAATGGCAAGTCGCATTATCAATCGAAACCGAAGAATCACGAGGTTTATTTAGCCGCGATAGCTAAATAATGCAGCGGATAAACAGGGCTCATGTCACAAATCCTGTGCAAATGACGTGACTGCCCCTGCGTATTAGACAACAAGGGCGTATTAATAATTTGGGCTGAAAATCCACCACAGACAGAGCATTACACACGTCAGCTTTAAGTCTTGTCTACGTAAAGATTAATTTTTGGTCCTACAAAATTTATCTGTTATGGTAACAATGGTTATTAGAGGAGAAAAATTCGCTCCGACGCACAGTTTCAATTTTCCTAATCTAGGTGGACAAAAATAAAAATTTCGACTTATTAAGTTAGGCATAGGGGAGAGTCGGGTAGTATCGGACATCGGGTAATATCGGACAGTGAGTTTCTTTCATCTACCACACGATGATAGTACCTGATTGACATGGTTACGTTTCTGTGATGTCGCATAGAGAAACGTAACCATGTCATTCAGGTACTACCATATGGTTGTAGATGAAAAAACACATTGTCCGATACTACCCGATGTCCGATACTACCCGACTCTCCCCTACGTGAATATGAATTCATGTTCTTTAACGTTTGGAGAATGTTGTGAGAGATAGCTTTTACTGTTTTATCAGCAGCAACTATATTTAGAAAGGAATGAACAATGAGTTCTTTCTAACACAGCTCGCTCCTGTTCAGTCGTAGACAGAGAGGGTTACTATGTGGGTGAATAAGTGTCAATTGTTAGTGATTTATTGTGTTGTGAGACATGTAGTCTATTCAGTTAGGTACGTTCTTATAATGTAACTTGAATTTAAATTTTGCAAAGTATTTTTCTTCTTGCAGTACGGTTTAAATATTACAATTGAAAATATAGCCTATATATATTTTTTTTTAAGTTCTCCAAATATAATGTGAGTTTTAATGTAGCCGGTCATGTCCGGTTACAACAATTTTTTACCATTTAATACAGCAACATTTAGAGTGTTGAATTCTTATCATCATTTAATTCGAGAAAAATTCGTTCCGGCACCGAGAATCGAACCCGGGACCTCTCGGCTCTGCGCGCTGAGTGCTCTTTGCAACTGAGCTATGCCGGGACACGATCCACGGTGCCGGCCGAACTCCTCTCGTTGTAATGTTTTACGGCCTTACTACCTGCACTTTAGACAATGTAAGTCATACATGCAGGAGCGCATATTTAAATGACTTTATGGCCATTTCTCGAATTAAATGATGATAATACACATTGGCTACTTCATAGTAGTCGTGTAATATTCATTGAGGTAAGCGAGACCTCGTATATAATGAATATGTGATGTGTTGAATTCTTGTTTTAAAGTTTGCGCGTTCTTGCGTATTTTTCAGTTATTAATTCTTTCAGTGGTAGGGCATACGGTAACGTGGTGGCAACTGTTTCACGTTTGGCTTAACAGCAGAAAAGAATAATGGAATAAGGAAATTTTTAATCACTTTCTCTGTGTTTAGCCCTGCAAAATTAATCACAGTTCAATCCACAGCAATCTTTACGGAGATTCTTCGCCCAACAGTACATATAGTGTGGAATCCTGGCCACCAAATCACTTAATTGATCGCCCTCCTTGTACAATGCCAATTGATTTAATACATATGCCAACATTATATGTCGAATATGCCACAAAGGGAAAAATACTAGAGGAGAGGGATTCGATCCGGTGCTGTGGCTTGAACTTTGGCGTAGCTCAATGGTTAGAGCGCTTGGTACGTAGAACCAAGGACCCGGGTTCGATCCCCGGCGCCAGAGCGAATTTTTCTCCTCTAATAACCATTCAAGTCTTGTATCCCACCACTGTTGTGCATTAAGTGGTGGAGGTAAAAAATTGCCACGAATAGTGCGTGGGCTACTGATCTAACGGTAAATACACAATTTCATAAACTGGAGACATCAGGCCTACTAGTTCCCAGTTTCGTAATTTTAGTCCACTGATGAAAATGCTTCCTTACCTTCTGTTTTCATTTTTATGCATAATTCCTTTGTTTTCCTTTCATTTCAACACCATCTTCACCATTCTCTTCCTCGTCCTCTTTTACTATTTTCTTTTCTTTTATCCTTCCTCTTACTATTTCCTTCCTTCTCATCTTCCACCTTGTCCTTTCTCTTACTTTTTCTTTTCGTTTCTCCATTTTCTCTTTCTGTCTTCTCTCCTCAGCTGTGTAACATTAATTCAGTCTCTATCAAAATATCCCACCTCCCTCAAATTCATTTTAATATTATACTCCCGTCTACGTCTCGTCCTCCCAGAAGGTCTTTTTCCCTCCGGCCTCCCACCTAACACTCTGTATGCATTTCTGAATTCGCTCATACGTGCTACATGCCCTGCCCATCTCAAACGTCTGGATTTAATGTTACTAATTATGTCAGGTGAAGAATACAATGCATGCATTTCTGCGTTGTGTAACTTTCTCCATTCTCCTGTAACTTCATCCCACTTAGCCCCAAATATTTTCCTAAGAAACTTATTCTCAAACACCCTTAATCTCTGTTCCTACCTCAAAGTGAGAGTCCAAGTTTCACAGCCATACAGAACAACCGGTAATATAACTTTAATAATTTCTAACTTTCAGATTTTTTGACAGCAGACTAGATGACAAAAGTTTCTCAACCGAATAATAACACGCATTTCCCATATTTGTTCTGCGTTTAATTTAATTAATTTATTGAATAAGCAGCCGTGGACAGCTGGTAAGGGGTGGTCCTCCAGCTTGGGGGTTAGGCGAAGGGCTAACAACCCATCACCGTAAAAAAACAGCTTGTTACGAAACCGTACAATAAGCCTGAGAGATGTAGTACACTTTTTATTTTATTGTGTTGTTTTTGTTTGTTATTTCCTTTCTTCTTTCTTCTACATCATTTATTTAGCTCTATACAGCCTTTTCAAAATGAATAATAATTTTACTAGGTCGGTTATTTGTTATTCATTTTGTTTAAATATTCATGTAGTCTCCTTTCGTACTGTTTAACATTTGCCTCCTTACAAATTAATAACAATTACTATAAAATAACACTAATTTGACTGTCCTGCAAGCTTATTGCATCGCAAGCTTGATTTCTGTTGCTGGCAATGTGGCGACGCTAATGTCCGTCCCGTGTGGACTTGAGGCGTTGTTGCAAGCGCCGTGAGTGTGAGAACGCAGCCCGCGGAACAAGTGTGCTTCTGCTATGTTTTTTCCCCATATTTCACAACGCCGCTCGTGTGACTCGCTGATAATGTGACGTGACGATCATCATGATGATAATGGTGATTGTGACTTAGTGCTGGCTGACGTAAGACTAAGCTCAACTGCCGGCTTTCCACTATCAGGGACTGGAATGCTTTACCTGCAGACTTACTAAAGGCTTTACCAATAACCAAAAATGTATTTAAAAATAGGCTTAAGGACTTTACCAATAGACGGTAGTATATTATACACACTATTCAAAGGGTGAAATTGATATTTGTTATTGAAGTGTTGTATCAGTGAAAAAGTGTGTTGTGTCAGTGAAGTGTGAAGTGTGTTGTGTCAGTGAAGAGTGTTGTGTCAGTGAAGTGTGTTGTGTAAGTGAAGTGTGTTGTGTCAGTGAAGTGTGTTGGGTCAGTGAAGTGTGTTGTGTAAGTGAAGTGTGTTGTGTAAGTGAAGTGTGTTGTGTCAGTGAAGTGTGTTGTGTAAGTGAAGTGTGTTGTGTAAGTGAAGTGTGTTGTGTCAGTGAAGAGTGTCGTGTCAGTGAAGAGTGTTGTGTCAGTGAAGTGTGTCGTGTCAGTGAAGTGTGTTGTGTCAGTGAAGTGTGTTGTGTCAGTGAAGTGTGTTGTATAAGTGAAGTGTGTTGTATAAGTGAAGTGTGTTTCTGTCGGTGAAGGTTTATAATTTATAGTGGCAGTGCAAAGTATTTGAACGAAGTGTTAGTGAAATCAGGATAGAATCAGTGAAATGTGTCGTAGTTCCAGTGCAGTGAGTGAGTTGTCACCGAAATGAATGTAGTGCTGAAAGATACTTGTGCAGGTATAAACATATCATACTCGTGGACTTTAGTTCGAACTTAGGGTTAAGATACAAATTAGATTTACTTTAAATGTTATTTTAAGTGATCGTGCTTCATTCAATTTAAGATGCTCCCTGTTGTTATTATTATTATTATTAATTTATTATTAATTCTATTTTTTATTAATTGTGTTTATTATTGTCATTATTGAGTGTAATTAGCTACCATTGCCACCGGGTATATACCCATTTGCAGTGTGAATAAATACATACACATACAAACTTACAGGGAGCCAAGTTCGAATCATTCTGGACTCCGTGATATTCGCTGTAGATAAGAACAACTTGGGGAGGTTGTACCCGAGCACTTCGTTTCGGCTCCTCTCGCATTTTTGTAGATAATTTTCTCAATATTCTGAAGATGTTCTATTATTTAAAAGCATTAACAAATATAAAATTTTACTTCCTCATTTACTGCTTGAAGTTACAGCCCTTGGAGAACTTCTTTGCACTCAATCTCTTAACTCCCATTTTTCTAATATCCTCCACACTGTAAATCTATATTTTCTTTGGTCTTCCTTTCCTTCTCCTTCACTCCGCCTTTCCTTCTAAAGATTTTTAGTTAAATGTTAAGGTGATACGGAATTGCCTACCTCGACAATGTTAAATTATGTTTAGGGCTCGGATTTTTAAGTGCTAAAAATCGGGAAAATATCAGACAAAAAAAGAAAAAATATTTAATTATATTTCAATTATTTGATATCAATATAAACAATATGATATGCAGTACTCAGCAGTATAAATTATGCTGTCTCGCCAACTGCTGAAGAATTACAGTACACAATGCGATTCATCCTCAAGTTGTCCATCACAAATGACTGATGATTAGGCCTATGCGAAACACTGCCTTGTACTGGGAGAAAGAGCGCCCTGGCCATTGAGTAACAACATGCACTCTCTAGAGACATCTTATATGATTGGAAACGAAAACAGAGTCAGCTGATGTTTATGAAATTATAATTTCTTCCTCATTCAGCATTATGATAACTTACAAGACACCCCTAAATGACACATCAGTGTTTATATGTGTTAGTTATAGTACAATTTTTTAGTGATAAGAGCTCTTATCGCTTGTGGTGAAAGATTAGTCCGCAGTTCCACAGATCCACAGATAAGCAATTCCCAGAAACAGTTGTCAGTTGTCACGTCTAAGCAATTACACTGAACAATGGGGATGATGATTAATCTGTAATGGGACTTTTTTCGAAAATTATTTCATGAAAACCTAACTTTATATGACTATTTGAAAATATGTATTTACATATAAAATTCAATAGGCCTATATGTGTTCTATGTGAAATAAAATTTAAAATATATGACCAAGTGACATTGTCTTGAACTTAAAACAAGCAAGTCACATTCTCGTCCCTGATCACTTTTGCCCTGGCCTGATATTCTTTCTTAAATACATTTATGCCCTTATATAAAACTCTAATGTTTTTATTCTTACTTTTTGTTTCTACCTCATTCAGTTTTTCCTTCAAGTAATCTCTCTTTTTGTTCCTAAGTGTACGACTTGCTTCCCGTCTTTCATTGAAATAATTATCTCTATTCGCCTGAATTGGATCCTGTAAGAATTTCAATTTTGTCTGTTTCCTTCTTTCTATTACCATTAGACATCTTCATCAAACCACGGTTTCTTTTTCTTGGTTTCATAATAACCAATGCTCTGCTCAGCTGCACACGCTATTAACATCTAATTCCTTCTCAACTTCGTCGGAACTTCCTAAAGCGGCAAACTTATTTGACATTTTGACCTGATAATGTTGTTTAGTGTCCTCGTATTTTAATTTCGGAATATTGAATCTCCTAATATTAACTTGTTGCTCTACTCGCTTGGCTATCTGTAGTTTTTCTCTTAATTCTCCAATTACCAAATAACGGTCAGAATTACAGTCTCCCCCACCTCTGAAGGTTCGAATGTCTACTATACTAGTATGTCTTCGTTTATCTGTCAAAATGTGATCTATTTGGCATACAGTTAGACTAGCAAAATATATCTCACAAACTAATTCAGCATTAACACAATAAAGTCCACACCTGTGGAGTAACGGTTAGCACGTCTGGCCGCGAAACTAGGTGGCCCGGGTTCGAATCCCGGTCGGGGATAAGTTACCCTGTTAAGGTTTTTCCGAGGTTTTCCCTCAACCCAAAATGAGCAAATGCTGGGTAACTTTCGGTGCTGGACCTCGGACTCATTTCACCGGCATTATCACCTTCACCTCATTCAGACGCTAAATAACCTAAGATGTTGATCAAGCGTCGTAAAATAACCTACTTAAAAACACAGTAAAATGCATCACCGTAAAGCACGCAAAATGTTTATTTTTTTAATGGTGGGTACTTGATATGCGTCATTTAGTCAAGCGTCCCCATCTATGAGCGACGCGCCGAAGCTGTAGTACTTTTTTGTCACCTCAGGCTTTGCTCTCGGTGTAGTAATATACAAACAGAAAAATCGTCCCTGAAGTTTTTTTACTCGAATTTAATTCAAGTAAAATTCATTACAGCTGTAGTTTACATTCATGTATTACGCCCAAATATTGATCTTGTGTACTCCCTTTGCTTCACTTCTCATTACTGTATTCAGAATTGCGTTTTGTGGTTTGTGGTCGACTAACATAGGTCCGTCCACAGCCTGGTTTCTGTAATTTAACATGATCGGTGTGTACTTTTCAGAGAAATGATGTAACCCGATACGAGCTGCAACGAATGAATCCTTATTTGTTTGGTGCATTATTTAACTAACAATGCCAGTTGTTAGGGTTATCGAGTATCAAATAAAACAGATGACTGCGTAATATAGCCCATGTTACGAGAAGGGAGACATAGGACAATATGAAATCAGCTCCTTGACGTTTACAGACCTACAGGAAGTTTTGCTTAGAAGGAAAATGAAGATATCTCGGCTCCTAACAACACGAATCCTATCAACATTGTTACATTGCTGACCATTTTCGGTAATTTAATAGAGATTATCTAATGATTCTTTTCATCATCATTATATCGTGACCACAGGTTGAGAAATACACTCAGGGACAAAAAAAACCGGACACTTCTATATTTGCTTGTATTTTGTTGCCAATTATTTCAAAATGAAACAAAACCCATTTAAACAAAATAATGTTTAATTTAGCACCTTATACGACAACATTTGAAAAAAAAATCCCTGATGAGAAAATTTACAAAAAATTACAAAGGGCGTATAATTATGGCATCGTTTGGCCTAACTGTTTTTTCATTTTATGGTGCCTTAAACATTAAAAACTCTTTAGTAACGGGTATTACCCCTCTGGCTTGAATAACTGCATCCATACGTCTTGGCATGCTCTCAATTTGGTTAGCAATGTCTTCTTGAGGAATAAGTTCCCATTCTTCGCCAAGTGCTCGCCTCAACTCTTGTAACGATTCTGGTCTCGGCCGTCTATTCTTAACACGCCGTCCCAGCATGTCCCACACGTGTTCAATTGGGTTCATGTCTGGACTCCTTGCTGGCCATGGAAGAACATGGATTCCCACTTCTTGGAGATAATCTCCGACAGCATGGGCAATATGCGGCCGTGCATTATCATGCATTAAAACAAAATTATCGCCTACAAATTGGCCAAATGGCACAACATGATCAGCCAAACATTCATTTATATACCTATCAGCTGTTAGTCTTCCATTTTCAACAAAAACCAACTCTGTACGAGCATCAGTACACACTCCTGCCCAAACCATCACTCCACCACCTCCATACGGCACATTTTCGGAAATGCAACACTGTGAAAATCGTTCTCCCCTTCTTCTCAAAACTCTTTCACGCCCATCAGGTGAGCACAGATTGAAACGGGACTCATCGGTGAACAGAACACAGCTCCACTGTCCATTACTCCAATCCCTGTGATCATTTGCAAAACGCAGTCGTTCAACTCGATGCATCCTGAGAAGTCTGGGACCAGTTGCAGGTCTACTTGATATCAGTCCACTTGCTTTCAACCTCCTTCTAATTGTTTTGGCTGAAATTGCATGTTAACAAATTGCTGGGCTACCCTAGTAGCTGGCAGGTTGCGCTCCCTAAGAACTCTCAACACCATATACCTGTCTTCATTTGGATTTGTAGCTCTTGAACTACCCGAACCTGGTCTTCTGGTATATTCTAGGGTCTCTCTATACCGTTTTATGGCATCATGGGTTGTGCTTCTAGCCATATTCATAACATTTGCAATGTAACGTACACTGCGTCCATCATCGTAAAGGGCTACAGCTCGAGCCACATCTTCAGGTCGCATCTTGTTTTAAGACAAATGTTACAACCCCACTTAAACTCAGAAAATGTAAAAATAAAGAAATAACGAATGATAACGATAATGAAGCACAAAATGCTTGAGACAAAATTGTTATAGCTGAGACTCCGAAAACAAAATTGGAATATTTGGTTGTAATGGCTTGTTTATAAAACAAAAAACAATCAACCATGTATACACGTCTCCATAACAACAGATGGCTACCATAATATTGTATGAGAAGATAATGTTTTGCAAAATACCAGCAAATATTAAAGTCTCCTGTTTTTTTGTCCCTGAGTGTATTTATCTCATAGTGAGGAACATGGATTTAAATTTAAATTAGGTTACCGAAGAAAATTATTAGCACAAGTGAAATTCATAATTCCAACGTGAATAATGTGATCTATAATGTAGTGGCTATTTTTCTGCTTCATTCTATTGCTTTATTCGAAAGCAAAGGATCACAAATATGGTGAATAAACGCCTCGGCTTCCTGCAATATACAGCTATGAGTAAACTTTTGGTAGGGTGACCAGACGTCCTCTTTTGTCTGGACATGTCCTCCTTTTTGGGCTTTTGTCCGGGGTCCTGTCGGATTTTTAAAAAAATAAAGAAATGTCCTCCTTTTCTTAACTTGTATGCCTTATATTTTGAAATTATATGATTTGATGTCTTTTTTCAAGTAATTTGCTTGTAGATGACAGCAGCATCGACGGAATATACTCTTTACCAACGATAATAACACTCCGCTCCTTCTTGTCATGGTCGCTGCTCAGGTAGCTAGTAAATCGAGAGATCGATGTGCGAAGTAAATCTAAATAGATATTTTCTGTCCTCTCTAATAATTTTGTAGTTCCCTTGACTTTCATATGTAGCTAACTGTAAAATCGTTATTATTATTAAGTTTTTTTCATAATTATTTTGTAATAAAATATATATTAACATAAAATATATAATAACATTAAAGTATATGATTATGTCTCGTGACCAGAATATTGTACGAAATGGAAATATAAAAATTGGAAATTTATCCTTCGAAGAGATGGAAAATTTCAAATATCTTGGAGCAACAGTAACAAATATAAATGTCACTCGGGAGGAAATTAAACGCAGAATAAATATGGAAAATGCGTGTTATTTTTCAGTTGAGAAGTTTTTGTTATCTAGTCTGCTGTCAAAAAATCTGAAAGTTAGAATTTATAAAACATTTAAATATTACCGGTTGTTCTCTATGGTTGTGAAACTTGGACTCTCACTTTGAGAGAAGAAAATAGATTAAGGGTATTTGAGAATAAGGTGCTTAGGAAAAGATTTGGGGCTAAGAGGGATGAAGTTACAGGAGAATGGAGAAAGTTACACAACACAGAACTGCACGCATTGTATTTTTGACCTGACATAATTAGGAACATTAAATCCAGACGTTTGAGATGGGCAGGTCATATAGCACGTATGGGCGAATCCAGAAATGCATATAAAGTGTTAGTTGGGAGGCTGGAGAGAAGAAGACCTTCGGGGAGGCCGAGACGTAGATGGAGGATAATATTACAATGGATTTGAGGGAGGTGGGATATGATGATAGAGACTGGATTAATCTTGCTCGGGATAGGGACCGAGTGCGGGCTTATGTGAGGGAGGCAATGAACCTCTGAGTTCCTTAAAAGCCATTTGTAAATAAGTATGATATAAGCCTAAACCTGTACTGTAAATATTTTGTAATAAAATAGATATTGACGTAATTTTAATTTTAATATAGGCCTAAGCCTAAATGTAAGTACATATTTTCTGTCCTCTTTTTAATCGATGTCAATCTGGTTACCATAACATACGGTAATAGCTGTAGAAACTATTATTGTATTAATAAAACATCAACATAATATACATGAAAACCAAAATTATGTGATAGATTACAAAAACAACACAAAAGAAGATACAGTAGAAAATTACAAATAGTCAAGATCAGTTACATAATATAAGGAGAATATAAAATAAAGTAGAAAATTAGATATACTCAAAATCAGTTACATATCATAAGGGGAAAATATACAATTTATAAGACATAAACTTCTCGAGATAAATTCCACGATTAATTCACTTGAGATATAATATACAGTTAATAGACTAATAGGAGAACATATGTGGGTTACAAGACATAAAAAGTTGAATAGCAAAAACGTGCTATATAGCATACAGATATCAAGATAATGAAAAAAGGGGGAGGGGAAAGAGATAGGAGAAAAAAATAATAACTTGGTTATTTAAGATTATTTAGAAACTTTCGCAAGAGTCTAGTTCTATTCAATAAAAACATTTCTAAGTAGAGTGTACTTAAAAGATTTTAGACTCCGACTGCTCCTGATTTCCTGTGACAAGGAATTCCAGGAACGAGCTGTGTGTATTGTGAAGGAAGCAGAGTAGAGAGATGTTTGATGATCTGGTATTGTATAGGTATGAAATCAAAGAATGAATATTGGGGAAAGCGACTTTTAACCCACCATCTATCTATGATTCTGTTTATAAATTAAATCAAATGTTTTTTCTCTTTTATTCTTTTATCACGCATTAACAGCTTTAATACCACGACAATCGATGACCAGAAATGACTGCTACGTTCCTTTGATGTTAGCGTCATCAGAATTGATAGTAAATGTACACGGATGAACGTCATTAAAAATTTAAAAGTTTTATCTCCCCATTTATTGTCGCTGTGAATCCTTTGAAGTCTTCGTATTTATTCATTTCTCTATGATATCATGTTGCTATGGAAATACGTAAGCAAATGAAAGGCAACTATAGTGATATATTATTTACCTTCAACATGGACAATATTAGCATTTTTAAACCTGAATCGCATACATTAGTGGTAACCTTCTCTAAATTACAGCTTTCTTTACAACCTTTGAAATAAACCTGCTCCCTCTTCTGGGGCAAATAAAATTAGTACTTAAGCGAAAACCATTAAAATTACATAATTCTTAGCGATTCCCTTTAGCAGTGGCTTTTGTTTTCTTGTAAACATGTGCTGCTTCGTACATGGACGTTGCCATGCATGCTGGGAACACAACGTAAGTTTGCTCATCATCCGTTATTCATGCCGTTGGGTCCCGCAAACCTGAAAATACACGAAGAAATTTCACAACAAGTCTAAAGATTTATTCGAATTTTCATCGCAAAATATTGTTAGCTTTCTTGTAAGATAAAAATGTTAAAAATTCTATTATGATGCAACATTAGTCATTGATTGCAGTAAGGGTTGTAAGTCTTAGAAGGGGAAAAAAAAAACAAAATGGTTGAAGCATATGGGAGATATGTGTATGTATTTATTTACACTGCAAATGGGTATACACCCGGTGGCAGTGATAACTAATTACACTTAATATGACAATTAATAATAAACACAACTAATAAAAACAATAATTAATAATAATGATAAATAATAATGATAAATAATAATAATAACAACAACAACAATAATAATAGTACTTACTTACTTACTTACTTACTTACTTACTGGCTTTTAAGGAACCCGGAGGTTCATTGCCACCCTCACATAAGCCCGCCATTGGTCCCTATCCTGAGCAAAATTAATCCATTCTCTACCATCATAACCCACCTCCCTCAAATCCATTTTAATGTTACCTTCCCATCTACGTCTCGGTCTCCCTAAAGGTCTTTTTCCCTCCGGCCTCCCAACTAACACTCTATATGCACTTCTGGATTTGCCCATATGTGCTACATGCCCTGCCCATCTCAAACGTCTGGATTTAATGTTCCTAATTATGTCAGGTGAAGAATACAATGCGTGCAGTTCTGTGTTGTGTAACTTTCTCCATTCTCCTGTAACTTCATCCCTCTTAGCCCCAAATATTTTCCTAAGCACCTTATTCTCAAACACCCTTAATCTCTGTTCCTCTCTCAAAGTGAGAGTCCAAGTTTCACAACCATAAAGAACAACCGGTAATATAACCGTTTTGTAAAGTCTAACTTTCAGATTTTTCGACAGCAGACTGGATGATAAAAGTTTCTCAACCGAATAATAACAGGCATTTCCTATATTTATTCTGTGTTTAATTTCCTCCCGAGTATCATTTATATTTGTTACTGTTGCTCCAAGATATTTGAACTTCTCCACCTCTTCAAAAGATAAATTTCCAATTTTTATATTTCCATTTCGTACAATATTCTGGTCACGAGACATAATCCTATACTAATAATAATAATAATAATAATAATAATAATAATAATAATAACAAGGATCATCTTAAATTAAATTAAGCACGATCACTTAAAATAACATTTAAAGTTAATCTAATTTGTATCTTAACCCTAAGTTCGAACTAAGACCCACGATTGTGACAGGTTCATACCTGCACAGGAACCTTTCGACATTACACTTATTTCGCTGACAACGCACTCACGCACTGATTCTATCCTGATTTCACTATCACTTCAAAACCATTTCACTGTTCAAATACTTTGCACAGCCACTATGAACTATAGAACTTCACTGACACAAACACACTTCACTTACCCAATAGACTTCACTGACACTACACACTTCACTGACACAACACACGTCCTCACTGATACAACACTTCAAATAATAAAATACCAATTACACCCTTTAAATAGTGTGTATAATATATTATCGTCTATTAGTAAAGTCCTTAAGCCTATTTTAAATACATTTTTGGTTGTTGATAAAGCCTTTAGTAAGTCTGCAGGCAAAGCATTCCAGTCCCTGATGGTACGATTGAGAAAAGAATACTTTCCAGTGTCCGTCCTCTGTCTTGTTTCCTTCAATTTATGTGAGTGGTCGTTCCTTGAAGAGTAATTTGGCGGCTGCAACCTATTTTTTATTTCTCTCCAGGCAGACTCACCTCTGTAAGTTTTGAACATTGCGCATAACCGAATTCGCATTCTCCTGTCCGTGAGTGTGTCCCATTTTAATGGTGAATTATTACGACAATACTTGAGAGCCCGTTTTTGAATCTTTTCCAGTATCCAGATGACCAAATACCTAAGAAAAATGCAAAGTCTGAAGACAGGGAAAATACAGGTCCACGGAAAAAAGTGTTCGATTGAACCACTTTCAACGTCACGAGAACGGATTAAAACCTGATTGGTTGAAGTAGGTAAAAAATATTTTATTCACTATCATAACAAAAAGTAGGTAGAGATTTTCTGAACTATTTTGCATATGAAGCGCAGGCCTTTTCTGAACAACATGAAATAACAGTAATTTAGTCTGCAAGGGAATAAAGTATGGTTATATTCACCAGTGAAATATTTAGTTACCGAAGATGATCATTTCACGAGTACATGAAAACTGTTTAAGTCTGATCCACAATAAACCGAGAATGGAAATACTGTTAAATTAAATATAGGCTATTTAAATATGAGCTTATTAACGAGAACCTTGCCGGAGCCCGGGAACGGGAACTTCGCCGTTCCCATTTCCGATCACAGCCTACTAAATTCACTCTGTTGTCATCAAAAAGCTATTTATTCATCGTATATTTTGTATCAAGGAGGCCGTGACAATTTCTTCTTCATGTTATTGCTTGTAACTATAAATGCAGTAGATTTTTATTACTATCAATATATGCTACCTGTATATGAGACTAGACTACCACGTGAATTCTTACATATTCCGTGTCATAAATTTTTAAGTTGGTTAACCTGCATTTATGTTGATTGTCTTGTACTCATGAGAGAACGCCATTGGTCAATTATACACAAATAACGTCAGAATGCGTAATAAGGACTTTACATATCGTTATTAACATATCGATATGCATAGCCGTTTCCAATCTCGGTTTATTGTGAATCAAAAATCTTCACTTTCACATCCTCCATTTCCCGTTTTCGTTCTGGTTCTCGTTTCCGGTTGATTGTGGATCAGCCTTTATTCACGCTTAGCATAACAATTTTTTTCCAATACCTTCGTATGGAACAGGCAATTATTCAACTGTTTTTAGAGACAAAATAAGGTTTTCTCTTTGTTTACTGAGAAATAAAAGTTTTATTTTAAAGTTTTAAGTGTAACAAACATTTTATTTCACAGTTATAACAGAAATATGATAGCTATGGTGAGATATAAAGCTCTAGACTACCACGTGAAATTGAATTCTTAAATATTCCGTGTCATAAATTTTTAAGTTGGTTAACGTGTATTCATGTTGGTTGTCCTGTACTCATGAGAGATCACCATTGGTCAATTATACACAAATAACGTCAGAATGCGTAATATCGACTTTACATATCGTTATTGACATTCTCGGTTTGTTGTGAATCAAAAATCTTCACTTTCACGTCCTTCATTTCTCGTTCTCGTTCTGGTTTCCGGTTTATTGTGGATCAGCCTTTACTCACGCGTAGCATAAAAATTTTTTCCCAGTACCTTCCTATGAAACAAGCAATTGTTCAACTGTTTTAGAGACAAAATAAGGCTTTCTCTTTGTTTACTGAGAAATAAAAGTTTTATTTTACAGTTTTCAATGTAACAAACATTTTATTTTACAAATGATAACAGAAATATGATAGCTATGATGAGATATGCAGCTCTGAAATAATAAGCATTATTATTATTATTATTATTATTATTATTATTATTATTATTACTACTACTACTACTACTACTACTACTACTACTACTACTACTACTACTACTACTACTACTACTACTACTACTACTACTACTTACTGGCTTTTAAGGAACCCGGAGGTTCATTGCCGCCCTCACATAAGCCCGCCATTGGTCCCTATCCTGAGCAAGATTAATCCAGTCTCTACCATCGTAATCCACCTCCCTCATATCCATTTTAATATTACCTTCCATCTACGTCTCGGATTCCCCAAAGATCTTTTTCCCTCCGGCCTTCCAACTAACACTCTATATGCATTTCTGGATTCGCCCATACGTGCTACATGCCGTGCCCATCCCAAACGTCTGCATTTAATGGTCCTAATTCTGTCAGGTGAAGAATACAAAGCTTGCAGTTCTGCATTGTGTAACTTTCTCCATTCTCCTGTAACTTCATCCCTCTTAGCCCCAAATATTTTCCTAAGAACCTTATTCTCAAACACCCTTAATCTCTGTTCCTCTCTCAAAGTGAGAGTCCAAGTTTCACAGCCATACAGAACAACCGGTAATATAACTGTTTTATAAATTCTAACTTTCAGATTTTTTGACAGCAGACTAGATGACAAAAGCTTCTCAACCGAATAATAACACGCATTTCCCATATTTATTCTGCGTTTAATTTCCACCCGAGTGTCATTCATATTTGTTACTGTTGCTCCCAGGTATTTGAATTTTTCCACCTCTTCGAAGGATAAATCTCCAATTTTTATAGTTGCATTTCATACAATATTCTGGTCATAATCATATACTTTGTCTTTTCGGGATTTGCTTCCAACCCTATCGTTTTAGTTGCTTCAAGTAGAATTTCCGTGTTTTCCCTAATCGTTTGTGGATTTTCTCCTAACATATTCACGTCATCCGCATAGACAAGAAGCTGATGTAACCCGTTCAATTCCAAACCTTCTGTGTTATCCTGAACTTTCCTAATGGCATAATCTAGAGTAAAATTATTATTATTATTATTATTATTATTATTATTATTATCGTTATTATCATTATTAAAATTAGTGATGATGATGACAAGAAAGAAGTTTGTGTTGGAGGCAGTATTTCACTTCATGACAATGGATAAAAATGAAAAATATATTTTTTTACCCTTTTTTTTTTCAACTAACGTAACATGTTACTCAGATGCGTTGTTGATGTAAATTTTGAATAAGTTGCGCGAATTAAGTCGCTGACGTATCCTATGTACACAGACCTGTCGGCTAGGAAAGCAGTGCGTGGATTTTACCAGCAGTTAATATGTGATCCATCTCGGAAGACGTTCCTACCTTTCGCGAGTAGAGGACGTGGAGGGGGAGGCAATACATGAACACTGCTTGCGATTTTGAACGGTCATTCTCTGCCTTAATTTTTCATGAACACATAAAGGGAACGCACGAAAGTTTTTTTCCTCTTTGTTAATTCAGGGATATAGCAAGGAAAAAACCAGATGCTCGAGCCTGCGTTTAGAAGTACATAGCTTTCGTAATTGATTTGAACGCAAAACATTCAGTTCATTACAAAGCAAGATCAGTTTCTCGTCTGTTCACAGGGTTGTGAGTTCAAGTCCTTCCGACGGTAAAGAATTTTAAAAAGGTGATAAAATCCTTAACATTGCTTCCTTCGGGATTGAAATAAATAATCGTGTCCAACAAATTATAGCTCCTCAAAAAATCATTCCTAAGATGGTATCTAATGGCACGCGTTCAATAAAATTGCTATAGAACAATTACGTCATTAACTAGTTTTTATTTATGACACTGCTACGCCGTAATGTCAATATTAATTTTAAAACAAAGAATTCCTAAAAGAAAGTTGTTGTTTTCTAATGCCAGACGTTTGACAATAAAGTCATTTGACCTCTTGCACTCCAATATTTTTCAAAGATATTATCATGACCAGCCACTGAAGCACAGATTTTGAGGTGTTCCGAATCCGTTTCTTGATTTGAGTTGCACAATGGGCAGTTAGGGGACTGATATATTCCAATTCTATGCAGGTGTTTAGCCAAACAATCATGGCCTGTTGCCAATCTAAATGCAGCTACAGATAATTTTCGTGGTAAATCGGGAATTAACTGTGGATTATGATGTAGAGAGTTCCATTTTTTCCCTTGAGATTGTGTTATCAAATTTTGTTTGTTGAAGTCTAAGTACGTAGATTTAATAAATCTTTTCACAGAGTAATATGTAGATTTAGTAACAGGTCTGTAAGTAGCAGTGCTGCCCTTCTTTGCTAGTGCATCCGCATTCTCTTTCCAAGGATTCCACAATGGGAAGGTATCCATTGGAATACAATTCTTTTATTGAGTGATATTAATTGAGAGAAATAAAATAAAGTAAAAGAAAGTAAATACTGTATTAATCAATAACACACTCTTACTTCTAAATAGTAAAAATGAAATGTAAAATTTAATCACGTGGCTTGTTCTGATAAATGTCAAAACGACTCTTTCTGAAGTTTTTTTTGTCCCAACCACGTAATAAGTTCCTCGCGCTCTTTTTCTTAGTTTTCATGATATTTCTTGGGAATTAAACCAGTTCTGCTTTATAAGGTTCTTCTGAAATATCGACTGGTAAATTTATTTTCATATTTAGCAACATTCGACGGAAAATATTCCATGTATGTCCCCCATTGCCCTCTGCATTTTGCTTGTTCATCAATTTCCTTTAATGTCAGAATATTTACTGAATACTGACCTTCAGAAATCGTCCGATTTACATAGATTTACATAGTATTCCAGCCTTTATTTCATTTCTAGTTTATGTCGGTCATCCATTTCTCACTTGTCCTTTTTGTACGTCCTGTTAGTCATATTTTACAAAACAAAAACATTGTTAACGATCACTCAATTTAGAAATGCCAACTGTATTGCACATGACATATAGGCCCTACTAACTGGACAGTCCGTTGTAGGACAAATCACGCTATAAAATTTCTGAAATAATTCTTCTCGAAACAAATGACGAGCGGCAGCGAGCCTTTGCTTCAGATTCTCTGTGACGAACTTCCAAAGCTGTCATAGTTCACTTGTTTCGGGCGTGTGCATAAATGTTTAACTAGTCGTCCACGGTAGATCTTTATGTAACCTGGGTTAGGAGTAGCAAAATATAAAAACAGAAGAGATTTAGATATTATTTTATCAAAGGGGTAGCTCCAATGCTATTAACATTTACGAGAACAAAACTCCGTACAATCGGAAATTTGTTTATAATTCAGAAGACAGATTTACTTTATTCAAACGATCGTCTTTGTGGTGTGTACGATATATAATATCGAATCCACATTGAGATCGTGCCTTTACGAACGTGACTAAAGAGTAAATGTAAAATTCATCATTTGTGGCTATGAAACACGCAACGTGAATACACAAAACGGAAGTGCTTTGCACATTCTGAATGTAACCCACAAAATTATTCTGTATTAGATGATACTTCCAAGCTATATAAACTATTGATTTGTGACAATAAAGCAGTAATGATAGAACGAGATGCTCACAAATCTCCCAGGATCTGGCGACCTTGCTCTTCTGCTGCTTTTTTCATGCTACATTACTTCTATGGCCGGTTTTTCCAAGTATTGTTAGAAAATTTAACGACTGTTAAGCTCTAAACAGGTTTTGACTATAATTATGTGTGTGTATTCCGCCTTTGCTTATCATACAATATGAATGAATTAATTAGTCATATTTTCTCATTAACGTTTTCGGTACATAAATTGTACCATCTTCAGATGTTTGTATATGATGCTAATTGTTAACCAAGCCTGTGGGTGCATGTATCTGGACTTAAATGATCAGTGTTTTTGTGCATGCTGTGCGATGTCGGTGAAGTGTTGTCATGATTACATAAATGATTGCCTTAGCTCTTATATACTATTTGCTGGTACAATACTTTATCAAACTTAAATTAGAATGTTTCAGTCATTATTTAAAAAACACTATTTAAAAACTGTTTAAAAACACTGTTTAAAACTATTTAAAAGCACATAGTTTTTACATCACTTTAACTATGTGAAGTTTGTGATCACTTATTGTGTGGTGTTTGCCGGTGTGAAGTTAAATGAGGCACTTGTGGTGATCTTATTATTTAGCGTTGAGCTGGACGCAATATCGTAACATGGCTATGTTTTCTAAAAGTGATGTTGAGACACTTCTATTAAGTTGATGGCATATGTAATATTATAACAGAGTGAAGGTTGTCAGGTCCATGGATTTAGTATCGCCTGGCGTGTAGTTTTAACGTGTCAAATTGTGACAGCTTATCGGTATATCTTCAACATGAAATTCTAAACAGGTTGTTAATTAATAAAATTGTATGTTTTCAACATCAGTTTGATTTAACAGATAGTTAACAGTTTGTTAATTTTAAATGTAGGATTTCGGGCAGTTAACTCGTTTAACAGTTAGTTAAATATGGCCGATGTCTCCACAGCTGTTCGAACAGAAGTTGCGAAATTAGTATTTTGCGTCTCTCTGTAGGGAATGTTTAGCATATGACTGGTAATATAACATTTAAAAAATACTTTGGACTGTTTAAATACATCAGTGTTATTTTATTTCTTTCGTATTTCGTATCCATAATAGCAATGAGGAAATATAACCTCACTTTGTAATTATTATTCAGCACGTCACCTACAACTTTCATTTGTCAACTGTTTGTTTATGGAGCGTGGCCTACTATAACAGGTTGTCATATTATGCAAGTTTCATGACTCGCTCTATAATATAGAATTTAAAGATTAATTTTAGCCAATCAAAAATTGTCTTACATATGTAGAATCATTACCAACTGCTGTTGAGTGGTTAAAATAGTGCTAACGGACGTTATAGTTAAGTGTTGGTTATCTTAAACAAAATTATGTTGAACAAATGGAAAATACATTAACAAAGCGTTAAAAATAAACAGACTGTTAATTTAACATTCGTTAAGCAATATTAAACATTACTTGGACAAACTGGCCACTAATGTCACATTTTCTGTTGACACGGTGATGCCATTAATTTTTTTTATTTATTTTAGTAGGTTATTTTACGACGCTTGATCAACATTTTAGGTTATTTAGCGTCTGATGCCGTTAATAAAATTACAGTAGGCTTTGGCTAAATGAAATTAAAACGTGTATAAAACAAAATACATTCGAATCAAGCCAGCCGTGATGAAACATATTCATTCAAAGTTTTCTGTACAAGGGCAAGTCCTTCACTGCAAACCCAGCATTCTCCATTCCTCCCTTTTTTCCGCCTTGCTCTTGGTCACCGCATGCAATCCATGTATCCTAATGTAGTCTATCATCTCTCCCTCGAACTTTTTTTTTCCATTCGCCATTCCATCCAGTGCATCCTTCAGTAGGCAGTTTCTTATTACCTAGTAACCAAGCCAATTTATTGTTCTCTCCCTGATCAGTTTTCCATCTCACTCTTTCCAACACAGCTTCATTTCTTATTCTGTCTGTCCATTCCACACGCTCCATTCTTCTCCATATCCACATTTCAAATGCTTCCAGTTATCTTTCTTCAATTCGTCGTAATGTCCATGTTCATACTCCATACAATGCCACACTCCACACAAAGCACTTCACTAGTCTTCTCCTTAGTTCTTTCAGAGGTCCGCAGAAGATGCTCATTTTTTTTATTAAACGCTTCCTTTGCCATTGCCAGTCTTCTTTTGACTCCCTGGCAGCGGTTCATGTTACTGCTTATAGTGCACCCCAAGTATTTCAAGCTGTCTATTTGCTCTACTGCCTCATTTCGATTTCGCACGTTTATCTTCAGTATTTTTCTTCCGATAACCATGGTCTTCGTGTTGCTTGCATTAGACGGTACTGACGATGACGACGATAATTATGATGATGATGAGTGTGATCATGATGACAATAACGATGGAGATGATGCGTTGATAAGATGATGACGATGACGATGACAATGGTAATGATGACAGCGATGATGACGATGGTAACGATGAGAATGATGACGATGATGATAATGATGACGACAGTGACAATGGTAATGATGATGATAATGATGACGATGACGACGATGATAATGATGACAACGATGACGATGATAGTGATGGCGATGATGATGATAATTATGACGAGGACGACGATGACGATGATAACGATTATGATAATGGTGGCGATGATGACGAGAATAATGATGGCGATGATGATGACGAGGACGACGATGATGATGATAACGATTATGATAATGATGGCGATGATGAAAATGATGACGAGGACTATGACGATGATAATGATGGTGATGATGACGACGATGATAATTATGATGACGAGAACGACGATGACGATAGTAACGATGATGATGATGGCGACGACGACGATGATAATGATGACGACGATGACGATGATAATGATGGCGATGATGACGACGATGATAATTATGATGACGAGGACGACGATGACGGTGATAACGATTATGATAATGATGGCGATGACGACGACGATGATAATTATGATGACGAGGACGACGATGATGATAACGATTATGGTAATGATGGCGATGATGACGATGATGAAAATGATGACGACGAGGATAATGATGGCGATGATGACTACGACGATGATAATTATGATGACGAGGACGACGATGATGATAACGATTATGGTAATGATGGCGATGATGACGATGATGAAAATGACGACGACGAGGATAATGATGTCGATGATGACTACGACGATGATAATTATGATGACGAGGACGGCGATGATGATAACGATTATGGTAATGATGGCGATGATGACGATGATGAAAATGAGACGACGAGGATAATGATGGCGATGATGACTACGACGATGATAATTATGATGACGAGGACGACGATGATGATAACGATTATGATAATGAAGGCGACGATGAAAATGATGACGAGGACGATGACGATGATAATTATGATGACGAGAACGACAATGACAATGGTAACTATGATGATAATGATGGCGACGACGACGATGATAATTATGACGACGAGGACGACGATGACGATGATAATGATGGCGATGATGACGACGATGATAATTATGATGGCGAGGACGACGATGACGTTGATAGCGATTATGATAATGATGGCGATGATGACGACGACGATGATGATGACGATGACGATGATAATGATGGCGATGAGAACATTTACGATGATAATTATGATGACGAGAACGACGATGACGATAACGATTATGATAATGACGATGAAAATTATGACGAGGACGACGATGATAATTATGATGACGAGGACGACGATGACGATAACGATTATGATAATGACGTCGATGATGACGATGATAATGATGACGAGGACGACGATAGCGATGGTGATGACGATGACGACGATGACTATGATGATGGCGATGATGACGACGATGATAATGATCATGACGATGATGATGATGAATGATGATAGAGGCGACGACGATGACAACGGCGAAGCAGCTGGAGCGGCAATGATTGTATCGACACGACTTTGTTGACGGTGAAAAGATCTTCCGTTTCACCTTCCCTTACAGCTCGTTTTCATTCCAGAAATAAGTTACATCTCGAAAGCAGTCCTTGAAGATACGAGTGCTGCACTTAACGTGTCTAACATTCCATTAGTGTTGGGATTGTGGGCCACGTATTGCAGGAATCTAAACTAAGTCCAGAGTTCACGTAAGCGATAATTATCGGGTTGGAGTCGTCAGATTATAAAGGCCAGACAGTTGGACTTGTTAGTTTTTCATGTGAAGGCAACCGTCCCCATTCCGTAACTCCAGCAGCATGTCTACGTAATAATTTAAAATGACGTGAACTCGAGCATTCATTATTCCAGCCCTCCGTACTTCCCTTGTAAGACAAATAACTCCTGACTTTAAACTTAAGCTTTACTTTTAGTTTTCTAAAATAAGGAACCGAACTGTCAAGACGCTACCAGATTATTCACGTAACAACGTAAGACACGAATGTGAGCAATTATTCATAAATTTGTCATACTTCGTGCTTCACTTGTTACGACTTCAAGTTACGCAGCGGCGCCATGTCAGAATGGTTGTGTAACACGCCCTCGAGTAGCGCTGCTGTACTTACCTTTTAATTAAAAGTTTTTTTTCCTTGTTATTAACGATTTGTGGCAATTAAAAGATCAACTAAATTAAAAACAATACCTAGTATCTAAAGACGTCACATAAGGGACAAAAATTCTGATGTCACGTGCATGCTAATAAATTTACTTGTAGGTCTAGTAAAATTAGGTCTGTTATATATATTATTACGTAACACTGGTCGAATTGTTAGAGGGTAGACTTTTCATGCTGCTAACCCAGGTTCGAATCCCGGTGAGTCTAAGTGGAGTTCATAGCTGCGTTAGGTTTTCCCCTACCGGCATTCCACCATTGCTCTAATAATAATCATCGTGTGGTGCTATCTAGTTCGCCTCCCATATTGCATCTACTGTAACTCGTACGGTGGCAATAAGAATTACAACTTCGTCCCCTCGCTCCTAGATGGGTCGATTGATTCAATGAAGCAAAGTAAAGTATCCGCCATTGGATTGAAGATAATAATATATTAATTATAGGGACAGTCTTAACGCACGCACAAGCTATCCAAACTAAACACACACAAACCTGTACAAATTGAACACATAAATTATACAGCCTTAACACATAAAAACTATACAAACTGAACACACAAATTATACAGTCTAAACACACAAACTATACAAACTGAACACACAAATTATACAGTCTAAACACACAAACTATTCAAACTAAACACACAACAAATTTTACAGACTGAACATATTAATTATACAGTCTTAACACACAAAAACTATACAAACTAAACACACAAATTGTACTGTCTAAACACACAAACTATTCAAACTAAACACACAACAAATTTTACAAACTGAACATATTAATTATACAGTCTTAACACACACACAAACTATCCAAACTAAACACACACAAACCTATACAAATTGAACACACAAATTATACAGTCTAAACACACAAAAACTATCAAACTGAACACACAAATTATACAGTCTTAACAGACAAAAACTATACAAACTGAACACACAAATTATACAGTCTTAACAGACAAAAACTATACAAACTGAACACACAAATTATACAGTCTAAACACACAAACTATTCAAACTAAACACAACAAATTTTACAAACTGATCATATTAATTATACAGTCTTAACACACAAAAACTATACAAACTGAACACACAAATTGTACTGTCTAAACACACAAACTATTCAAACTAAACACACAACAAATTTTACAAACTGAACATATTAATTATACAGTCTTAACACACACACAAACTATCCAAACTAAACACACACAAACCTATACAAATTGAACACACAAATTATACAGTCTAAACACACAAACTATTCAAACTAAACACACAAACAAATTTTACAAACTGAACATATTAATTATACATTCTTAACACACACACAAACTATCCAAACTAAACACACACAAACCTATACAAATTGAACACACAAATTATACAGTCTAAACACACAAAAACTATCAAACTGAACACACAAATTATACAGGCTTAACAGACAAAAACTATACAAACTGAACACACAAATTATACAGTCTTAACACACAAAAACTATACAAACTGAACACACAAATTATACAGTATAAACACACAAACTATTCAAACTAAACACACAACAAATTTTACAAACTGAACATATTAATTATACAGTCTTAACACACACACAAACTATCCAAACTAAACACACACAAACCTATACAAATTGAACACACAAATTATACAGTCTAAACACACAAAAACTGTACGAACTGAACACACAAATTATACAGTCTAAACACACAAACTATTCAAACTAAACACACAACTAATTTTACAAACTGAACATATTAATTATACAGTCTTAACACACAAAAACTATACAAACTAAACACACACAAACCTATACAAATTGAACACATGATTTATACAGTCTTAACAGACAAAAACTTATACAAACTGAACACATAAATTACACAGTCTAAACACCCAAACTAGCCAAACTAAACACACAAAAAATTATATAAACTGAATGTATTAATTATAGGGACAGTCTTAACACACGCACAAACTATCCAAACTAAACACACAAAAACCTATACAAATTGAACACTTAAATTATACAGTCTAAACAAACAACTAGAGTACTTTATTTCTTCTAATCCTTATAGACTTTCTTCTAATCGTGTAACAGTCAATTATATCCCACTCGAGTTTTCATTTTCTCTAGATAAATCAAAACCCTAAGTGAGATTACTGTAGATGAAATGGAAATGCATTAGGCCTATATTGTGTGAAGCAAGTGTCAAAAATGCTCATTGTACTCGTGTGACAACAAAGTAAATAGCTTTTTGATGACTTGGTCCTTGATTGGGGCGACGGCTGACCTGAGCAGGTCCCTTTCAGAGCGGTTGACCAAGCAGTCGCCACCCCTCTGAGCGCAGGGCAAGGGGTGACACGACTGAGCGCATAACCATATGTGTTGTTCCCTTACGTGATGATTGTTATACAAACTTCCGGCAGGATCGCCGCCTCCACCCACTGTGCTGGACGGGCATTTCGAATTACAGGGAGATGGCTAATAATGATTAGGGAGACGAATATTTAAAGAAGGAAGGGTTGAAAAACAGGTGATGATGAGTCAGGAAGGGTAAGTGTGATCACGTGCCCTGCGTGACGTAAAAATCTGCGTATTTACCTGGTCACGTGGCGTGCATTACCGGACATGCTATCAAATGTAATAAAAGCTTTCCAAGTGCTTTAAAATTACAGCAACGCGTGTCTGTTTACTGATTTGTAATGCGAAGAGGAGACACAGATCCAGGATTAGTAATATTATTACTACTGCGGTTACTGTTGTTGGCTAGATAGCTCAGTTGGTAGAGAAACTGGCTACGGACTGGTAGGTCCTGCGTTCAATGTCGGGTTATGACAACTGTCAGAACGGCCCAGATGTTCACTCAGTCTCCTATAAAATTGAGTATCTGGTCCTTACTTACTTACTTACTGGCTTTTAAGGAACCCGGAGGTTCATTGCCACCCTTACATAACCCCGCCATTGGTCCCTATCCTGATCAAGACCAATCCAGTCTCCATCATATCCCACCTCCCTCAAATCCATCTTAACACTATCCTCCCACCTACGTCTCGGCCTCCCCAAAGGTCTTTTTCCCTCCGGCCTCCCAACTAACACTCTATATGCATTTCTGGATTCGCCCATACGTGCTACATGCCCTGCCCATCTCAAACGTCTGGATTTAATGTTCCTAATTATGTCAGGTGAAGAATACAATGCGTGCAGCTCTGCGTTATGTAACTTTCTCCATTCTCCTGTAACTTCATCCCGCTTAGCCCCAAATATTTTCCTAAGAATCTTATTCTCAAACACCCTTAATCTCTGTTCCTCTCTCAAAGTGAGAGTCCAAGTTTCACAACCATACAGAAAAACCGGTAATATAACTATCCTTGCTGAGGTTAAAAGATCGCGGTGCCGACCACACTACCTCATTATAGTGCCGGAGCTCTACCTTCATGCCCCCAAGCGCCTTCAAATCATGTGGAGAGGGTCCTTTGCCTTTTCTTAAGACCAGTCTTATTACAATTCGAATTAGAGTGAAACCTGTTAAAATCGGAACCTGAATAATCCGGAATCCTGTCTATTTCGAAACAATTTATTGGTCCCGGCATAATTCGTACGTATTATGTATAATTTTTCCTGAATAAAACGGAAACCGCCCAACGCACAAACGGAAACTGTCTGCTACAGTTCAAAACGGAAATAATGTTTTGGACACACTATTTTAATGCAAACTATATTTTGAAACGGTGTGTAATTTCAAGGAATAATGGCAAAGAAAACGCAAGTACAATTTAAAAAGAGTTGTATTTTTTTGGGCAACTTTTGAGAATGTCGCAGCAAAAATGGCAGAAGAAATTACAAGAATGGAAATGAATAGGGAAAAGGAGAAAATGAAGACCAAAGATATAAAAAATAAAGAGCGTTCAATCAACCCCCCTGTCACTTTCTATAAATTATCAGGCAACACCCGCAATTTTATATCAATTTCGTAGGTATATATTATTCATTTGTTTATTATTTATTTGTTTATTTGTCTATTTACTCATTTCCTTGTTTATCTATTTCTTTATTTACCTGTCTATTAATTTGTTTGTTTATCTATATATTTATTTTTATTTATTTACTTATTTCTTTATTTATTTGTTTAATTATTTATTTGTTTGTTTTCTATTTATTTATCTATTCATCTACCCTCTATTCGTCTATTCATCTATTTAACTTATTTATTTATGTGCTTGTGTGTTTGTTTATTTAACTATTTATCTATTTACTTATTTATTTATTTGTTTATTGATTTGTTTTTTATTTATTTGTTTATATATTTATTTATTTATCTATTCATCTACCCATCTATTCGTCTATTCGTCTCATTTAACTTATTTATTTATTTGTGTGTTTTGTATTTATTTATCTACTTATTTACTTACTTATTTATTTATTTGTATGTTTGTTTATTTATTTATTTAATTATTGATGTGTTTGTGTATTTACCTATTTATTTGTTTAAGTGTTTGTGTATTTATTTATTTGTTTATCTATTTATTTATTTACGTGTTTGTGTATTTATCTATTTATTTGACTATCTATTTATTTATCTATCCATCTATTTATTTATGTGTTTGTCTATTTATCTATTTATTTGTTTGTGTGTTTGTGTATTTCTTTATTTATTTATCTATCTATTTATTTACGTGTTTGTGTATTTATCTATTTATTTGTTTATTTATTTATTTATTATTTTATTTATTTATTATTTTATTTATTTATTATTTTATTTATTTATTTATTATTTTA